>NW_026555345.1:9627050-10235507 GCF_029017545.1 Prosopis cineraria
TTATTTAAAACTCTACTCAGCAGATTTTGCTTGTGAGAGAAGTTAGAGGCCTATTTTTCAAGTAAATTAAAATCCTTTTATTGAGCTAAAAAAATAAACTTTATTCATTTTTTAGAAAATAAATTCTATCCGTCCTCCTTTAGAGCCTCCAGGCTCCAACCAAGCGATGTAGCTATTTAAGATAAAATGTTAAGAATACTTTTATATTCTCGGTATCTTTTTTCTTTTGAGAAAACCTGAGTAACTTTTTGTTTTTTGTTTTTGAAAATTAATTGTTTAACATTTGTAATTTTGACTAAATTATAATTCAACTTTGTATCTTGATTCTTATAATTTGACTTGATTTTAACTCAGTCTGTAAACTTTAATTCTTACAATTCAATTCTTATAGTTTTAATCATTTAAAATATAATCTCTATATTGTAAAAAATAAACTTATAAATATTAAATTAAGTTAAAATGTAAGACTAATATTTTGATCAGTTATTAAACCCATTTAATCTTTGTAAGGATTATAACGATTAACATTTTAAAGTAGTTTTAATCTTTATAATTTTCTTCTTTAAATATAGCAACTGATATTTTAAATGGTTAAAACCATAAAAATTGAGCTATAAAATTAAAGCTTAGGGACTAGGTTATAGTCAAGTCAAAATTATAAAATTTGAATTATAATGAGTCAAATTAAATTAAAAATTAAATTATAATTGAATTAAAATTATAGGGACTAAATAATTAATTTTTTTTGTCACATCAGAAATATTATTAAAACCATAAATTTGAAACTGATTATTAAGATCAAAATATCAGCATGACAAATTTGTAGTGAAAAAGAGCTTCATTCATTGAACTAAAGAATAAGACTTAAATGTGGTTTGTTCGTTCTTAACTGCATCGAAAGTAAAAATCTGTAAAATTTATAAAGTACCATTTGTTGAATCTAATTCACTAGTGTGTCGACATATCGATTGGATACAAAGTAGTAGTAAAAACAATTATACGATGTCCCACCATTTTATTTTTTCAATTTTTTTAATTTCATTGGGAATCATTAAGGGTGAGAATAGGTCAATCCCTCATCTAGAGCCTATACAATGGCTTATTTCAAACCCATCTTAATTTATTTATTAGATAAGCTCAGGCCAAATTTAGCTTTTAATTAGGCCTATTTAATTGGATAGGTCAGGCCTAATTTTCAAAGCTTACCCTACGAGCCTAATAAGCTGGGCTATTTACATATATATATATATATATATATATATATGTATGTATGTATGTATGTATGTATGTATATTACAACACATCACACATACATTAATTTCACCATTTAATTTTTAATCAATTTATTTTTTTTAATTTTAGTTATGTTTTCAATTATATTGGACTATTGACTTTAATGTTATTACTTTATTATTGTATTGTATTGTAGTTGTTAAGTCCTTTTAATTATTATATTTTGTAATTGATAAATCATGTTATAGATTATATTAATAGTTCTAAAGTATACTTGAGACATTTAAAAATAAAATACGAGCTTATTTAAAGGTTTACATTTAAATAAGCTTTCATGCTAGGTTAGATTTTAGGTGGATTTAGGCTTGAGCTATGAGACCAGCCTTATACAGGCTTCAAGCCAGTCAGTTCTCAAATTTATTATGTAGTCTCAGGCCTATTTAGCCAAAGCTTGACTCGAACCAGCCTATTTTCATATTTAGGAATCATGCAACTTCCTTGTTTATTTCGTCAATGTTTCTCTATATATTTTAATAAAGTTTTAACGTTAAAAAAATGAACGTAAAATTTAGGAAACTTCTAAATTATTACGCATCTCGTATATGTAGGACACTGATAGAATACATATATTTTTTTGAGAAGAAAAAAATATTTTATATACAGTAAGAAGATCAAAGTACAATTATAAAAATTAAGGTTCAATCCATGGCGAAAATTTTCAAGTAAAGCATAAATGGAATGATTCGAAGTATAAAAAACTTCAAAGTTGTTGAGAATAGATTTTTTTGGCGATCATCCTAAACATCTATATAATTGATACAAAAACGCTAAGAGAGCCAATTTGTTTAAATTTTAAAAAAAAATAATCAAACTAAATCTGAAAAAGTAGTTAGCAGTTGTGAGAAGAATTTAAGCTAAACAGATTAACATTGAAAAAACTTATTTTCATAAGCTATTTGAACTAGCTTTATATATAAAAAAAAAAGCCAAATATTTTTCTCAACAAAACCTTTATAATTAATGCAAGTTCCCCTTGTAACTCAAGTATTAAACTTAATTAAAAAAAACTTTTTCCCTTTAACATTATTCCTGCCCTAAATGACGTATACACTAAGGGGGGGAAAAAAAAGATTTCTTTTTATATGTAATATGTAACATTGAAGTTGATGAACTGGCATGTGAAGCATTGGTTATGACATGCTCAATTTTCAAAGCCAGAAGGATCTTTCTTGTCAAGTAAGCATGCTTGAATGATGTTGATACCCACCTTCTATGATTCCAACTCAATTCTCCAAGTTTCTCTATTATGGGAATGCATGTAAATAAAAGTCAAGCTCATATAATTATTAATATATTTGGATTGATTGGTCTAATAGTAATATGTATGACTGGCAATTACCCAACAATAAGCTAAGCGATCGTATGAATTGAGATTGAATATCGGATACCGTACACTCCTTTTTAAGGTGTGGAAAATTTCTTTTGGCTGATTTGTGTAAATAGCGACGTGCTCATGGTTAATTTCTTGTCTTCGGTGGGTTTTTCATGGCCTCTGTATTAAAAAAATAAAGATTAAAGAGTAAATTTGTCTTAAAGGTTTAGCACAATGTATATTGAAAGTTTAAGAACAGTACAATATAATAACGTTTAATTAATGTTGACAGTTAAATGAATAATTTTGACTAGAGATAAAAAATAATTTTACTCGAAAAGGTTTTTATAGGAACAATATTGTTACCCTAAATTTTTGATTATTTTGATATTTTTTATGTTATCAATGTTGTGAAGAAGAAGAATCCAACAATACATTATCAATGATAAAAATAGTTCGTATTTTCAAAGTTTGGCTAGTGTCCTTGCTCAAAATTGATTGGACACGAAATCAACTCTTCTTGAGCACTCCACATAATTACTCTCGAGGAAAGTTTGGACTTGCCCTTATTTTTTCCACGGGCAAGTTCAAACATGTGTCTATGAGACATTTGAGTTTGTGCATGTTTAATTGTAAACAAATACAGATCTACTTGTAGGCAATATAGACTGACAAATTGAAGCATCTTGAAATGAATTTTTTTGAATTGTTCGTTAGCAAGTCCAGTTACAATACCCAACTACTTATTAAAGTTTTCTTTTTTTAAAAAAAATAACAATAAAATTTTCATGAATTATATAAATAACAATTTGATTTCTCAAAATGTCATAATTTCACTAAAATTCCTAGAACCTTTATGTAAAAAAATTTTAAATTGAAAATATAATTTTATCCTAATTGACAAGATGTGATTTCTTATTCAATTCTTACGATTTTTTAAATAGAAGTTTTTATTCCTTCAACAAAAGTTGTGAGTAGGGTTTATTATATTTTGAAAACTTGCTTTTCAATAATAAAAATTCACTACTAGAAAAATATAAATTAGTGAGGAAATTTAACGAGGGATCATCTATTCCTCTCTAAAATACCAAGTTAGTGAGGAAATTAGCGAGGGATGTTGATTTCGTAGTTTGATTTAAAATTAGCGAGGAAATTAGTGAGGGACTGTCAATCCCTCTCTAAAATAAGATAATTAGCGAAGGATTTTTATCTCTAGCTAATTACTACAAAAAAAATTACTTTTTAACAATGACTTTTAATTATACATTAATTATTTTCATTTAAAAATTAACTAAAATATTTATAATAAAATTATTTAATATTTTATTTATTTTAAGTTGATTTTCATTAATAAAATAATATTTTATTAAAATATAATATAAAGAATAATTTAAATAAAATATAAATATTTTTAACATATTAATAATTGAAAATAAAATTTAATATGTATATGTGTGTATTTATAATATATTATTTGATATATTTATGTTTGTAATTAAATAATATATATTTATATTATTTAATTTTATTATATAATGCTTAAAGGTGCCTTTCAGTTCAATTGACAAAGAAGGAAAGTATAAAGCTTGAAGGTATGAGGTCAAGGGTTCAAACCTTGGCTTTGACATAAACATGATGAATATATGATATGGTAAGGAGTAAGTGACATGGCGCAAGGTGGACAATGATGTGTCATGAGTTATCGCATATGTAGTGGGTGATAGAGCACGAGATGGTAGGTGACATGGTGTTGTGACAAAGCATGAGGTTGTTGATGACATGTCACAAGTTAACATCACACATGGTGGGTGATGTGGCATAATTATTTTTAAATATAAGCATATTCAGCGAGGGATTCAGTCCCTAGCTAATTTTAGCGAGGGATTCAGTCCCTCACTAATTAGTGAGGGAAATATAATTCTTCGCTAAATTTAGCGAGCCCTTTTTTAATTACGAATTTAGAAAGGGACAAAGTTCGTAGCTAAAATACAATTTAGCTACAAAAATGGCATTTAGCGAGGGATTCTAGTAGTGATTACACTTGAAAAGTTATGATCTCTTGTTTAACTTTTACGATTCACAAAACAAAAGTTGTTATTCTTTAAGCAAAGGTTGTGATTGAGGCTTATTTTTTAATAATGAAAATTACACTCAACAAGTTACGATTTCTTATTCAATTTTTGCAATTCACAGAACAAAAATTATTATTCCTTAAATAAAAGTTTTGATTAAGGTTTGTTATTTTCAATAAGGGTAAAATAATTTTTTCACTTTAAAATTTATTAACACAGAAGTCCCTAAGAACTTTAGTGAAATTATGGTATTTCAAGGGACCAAATTATCATTTATATAATTTAGAAATATTTTATTTTTATTTTTTTTTTCTTTGCAAAGAATTCTACTTGATGGTCGATAAGAATTACTTTAAAGCATCCCTCACGGCTAGTTCACTGTAAGGGACAAAATTGTCCGATAAAAATTTAAAATATCAATTACTCATTCAAACAAATTTTTAAAATAAAATTGCTCTTTTAACTCTTACAAATATTCAACTAATGGTTAATATGGTCAAATGTTATCATAAGAACACATTGCACGATTTTTAAGACTTTTAAGATAACATTGTGCCAATCAAAAATCAATTACACAGAGAGAAAAATTTTCGAGAAGAATTTTCCTTTGACCCTTAAAAAACCAAAATGTTACATTTGGGAGGAAGGAATTATTTCAAAGGAAAATATAAGAACAAAGAGAATTAGAAAGAGACTTTGTATTAGCGTTGTTTCTTAAAAAAAAAAATTACGTTTGGTTTGGTAAGCACAAAATTAAAATGGAGTGTTTAATTTCTCTATGAGGAATAGAAGCTGAAATAAAGAAAGTTTAAAATGTGAATTTGCTCTAAAGTTTGTTATATTAAATAGAACTAGTATCCTATGTAACCTCAGAAATTTAAAAAAGATACAATATCACTCTATATTAATATTTGACCAATGTTGATAGTTATTGAATAATTTTGATCGGTGTTAAATAACAATTTTGACCCAAAAGTTCTTTTGAAAGAGCAATTTGTTTCATAAAATTTTAATTAGAGTAATATTTTTTGGTTATCAACATTCAAATCAAAAGAACAACTCAACAACCTATTATCAATGTTAAAATATGGTTTGTATTTCTGAATTTTGACTAGAGGCCTTACCTAAAGTTAACTAAGTACAAAACCAATTATACCTAAATACTCCACAGACTTGCCCTTGAGCAAAGTCAAGGCTTACCCTTCTTTTAACTGTATGTTTAGACATGTGTCTATGCGCAAGTCTAGGCTTGCAAGGACTTAACCATGAGCAAATACAAACTTGCTCTGTTAAGGTAATTTTGACTTAATATTTATAGATTATGGTAATAAGGTAATTTTTATATTTACAATAACTGCCATTTAAGTTGTCAATAAAGGATTCTACTTTGAGCTCTATGAAAATTTCTTTAAGGCAACCCTTACCTCATCCACTACAAGAAGCAAAATTACTTTAATCAAAGGTTTAGGATACCAATTGTTTCTTCAAACAAACTTTTGCAACAAAATTGCTCTTTAACCTCCAAAATTGTTCAATTAACTGTTAACATTGGTCAATTATTATTATAGCATAACATGCATCATTTTTTAAACTTTTAGGTAACATTATATTAATCAAAAGTTAAAGATACAAATTACACCTTCTAGAAAATTTTCAAGGAAAATTTTTTCTTTAACCCAATAAGGAATAATGAAACAATATTATTACAAGCAAAAATGAAATGAAATTTTAAACAAAACTCAAGAAAAATTTGCCCCGGATAAATTTGTCACAAAATGTTTTCAATATTTATGCTGAATTATTCCTAACTCCCCTAAAGTTGGGTTGTGTATAGATAGATTTTCTAACTAATTAATTAATTTTAAAATTGTACTATAAACATGATAAACTTTTATATTTATACAAATAACTCACCTTTTTTTAAATTTGTCCATTATTTCACTAAAATAATATAAGATAGGAGGTTTATTTTGCACGAGTCAAAGTTTAGAACAAAATTTGTATGATTTAGCCTTGATTTTATGATTGTACTTGCAAAATTTCCATAGCAGAGACAAATACACTGATGAATTTGGGATTGAATCGCAAAGTTTCTGTTTTGTTGTGGTGAATTACACATCTATCAAATAATTTTTATAATTTTTTAAAAAAACCATCACGAAATTGGAAATTAAATCATTTTCATCTTCTTTTCTTTTCCTTCCAATGTGGAGAAAGTGAAACGTTGAATTTAGAGGCTGAGATGATGTAAACGAAGTTTATGAGATGCAAGAATTTCTCTTTTCACTTTCCTTCCAGCAGTTCTTTTTCATGCGTACCAAAATTTTGCTTAAAATTATTCGCGAAGGCGTAAAAGTTTGTTTTGATTTTGATGCGTGTTGGAATCTTTTTTTTATTTTATTTAATCTTTTATATAATTATTTATTTAATTTAACCTTTCACAAATGAAATATTTTTTAATTAATTAACTTCATTGTATCCTTATATCATAATTCATTTAATTTCATCTATTATAATTTTATTTTATTTTTATTTGAGAGGAACCTTAAATTGAAAAATACATAGTAGATACATACCTATAATTGATAATGCAATTTAATAAAATGAATGGATAAATACACTTAATGTGTAAAAAATAAAATTAAAAAAAAAGGTTATTCAACTTAGGCTAAAAGTGTAAATATTTCATCTTTGGGATTTTGACATGTCTTTTATTATTTGAAAGACTTTTTTTTTTAATTTGTATCTCTCAAGTTTTGAGATATTTAAATCATTTGCCCATACTTTAATTTATCTCTATCTAAATAATTTTTTTTTCCTAAATAATATTAAGTTTGACTTTATCACACAATCATGGAAAGTAAGAAGAGGCCTATTTTTTATTCTATCTACTTATGAATTCAAACTTTCCTAACTTACATAACTGATTATGGGCTATTTCTCTTTTCTAACCTTCCTACGTTATATGAAATAAAGTCAAGCGTGACATAAATGAGTTCACACTTGGGGAGATTTTTTTTCAAGTCATTTTTACATTTTTAAAATGTGGGTCTTATAAAAATGTTATAATTTATATTTTAAAATTTACAATATATCTTTTGATCCTTGAATAACAACACTCAAAACCCTTTAATAATATTGAAAAAAATGAAATTATAAGTCTAGAAAAGAAAAGTAAAACTTTAAAAAATGGGAGAGAAGATGCCTTGATTGGGGGGAAAATCTTATTGAGAATCCAACATGAAAGTAGTTTTTGACTTTTGAGAGAGAAAGAACGAGAAGGAAGTTCATGGAAGGTATGTAAAACCAGGAAAAAAAAATAAGAAATTTTGCAAAAAAAACCAGAAAAAAAGGGAAAAAAAAACCCAATCTATAATATTTGGTTTTCTAATTGAATAGAACCGAAAACCCAAAAAGATATTCTAATTTTTTTTTGGTTATTTAGAACAATTTTTTATTGAGGACCAATAAAATTTTCTTGATCATTTTCTATAATTTTTTGTTATTGTTTGTAATTCCTTTATTGTAATTTTTGAGATTATTTTGTATTATTTTCTTATCAACTAATAGTCAAAGTTAACTTTTGTTAATAATAAAAATATGATTATATTGCTTTCAAAAGTTGAAAAAAAAATATTATATAAAAAATGAGTTTAGAGTCTCAGACACTCTTGAACTAATAATTTACGAGTCATTTTGCTATTTTATCCTATTTTTTTAATCATAAATTCTACTCTATTTTTTAAACAAACTATTTAATATTCCCTCCATTAAAAACAATATAATCATTTTTTTCTAAAGCAAGATGCTAAAAAAATATAAGATATTTTAGGTTTTTTAAGATACAGTCAATGACATTTTTCCAAAAATACCCTTAAGTAGGGCGTGAAATTAATTTCTACACTCTATTAAATAACAGTAAACATAAAAGAGTATATAATTTTAAAAATAATTAAATAATTTATTAAAAGTGTAATCTAACTAAAAGTGTTTTATAATATTGAATGAATGGAGCAATCGATAATATTAATTAATTTGAATTTAAGTCCACTCAATTCCTCCTCCCTCCTCCAGATTTTTTCCTTTTGTCCAAATGCTTAAACATAAATGTAATATTTTTTTTCTTTTTTTCAATCCAAAGTATCCTCATAACCAGAAACCTTAGAATCATATAAGAAACTGTCCCTTCTTAAGCAATATTTTTTATACACATTTTCAAGAATGTAACTCTTAAATGAATTTATTATTATTATTTTTTCTTTTATGAGAGATGAAGGAAGGTAGTTAATGCAGATGGGCTACCTCGGGCAAGAGGGGCACCGACTGATGAGAAGCTAAGTGTTGGCAGAAGACAAAGTCAAATCACAACCAACGCATTTAACTTTGCCTTTTCATACAAACTACACAGCATTTCATCAACCATGTGCTCCTGCGTGCTTTGCCTCCCTCACTTTCACTCTCATTTTCTTTTATAATTTTAAACGTTTTTGTTTTCTTTCCCCTTCCCTTCTTGTTATCCGTCCCTGTCACTTGCCTGCCTATATCATCTCACCTTCATTTCTGCCCCTCTCTCCCCCCTGGAACTATTTATGGAACAGAAAGAAAAGATTTTTTATTAGTTTTATTTATAAGTTATCTCGTTAAATTTTTAACACAGATTTTTTTATTTACCCTTCATTGAATGTTGAAAAGAAAAAAAATATGCATATTCAATAGGGGCATTGTTGAGAACTTTATAAATTTTAAGATAGGGTTAATGAGTTTTAAGGTTTTCTTTGATTCCGGTGAAGTATGTTGGAAGTGACTTAAAAATAAAATCAGAGGAGTATATTTTTACTTGCTACTCCTATGGATTCTATTTATAAAATGGAGACAAGAATTTTTTTTTTGTTTTATTTATAAGTCACATTTATCATAATTTTTGCCCTTCATTAAATATTGGTGAACGAAATATTTTATTGGAAGATGTATATTTAATAAGGATAAAGTTAAAATTGTATTGAATTTTTAGAAAGAGTTAATGAGTTTTAAAATTTTCTTTAGTTTTGATAAAAACATATTGGAATGGCTTATTAATAGGACCAAAGAAGTATTTCCTTTTAGAAAAAATTCATATACTTAGCCTTATATACTTAAGATAATAACTGTCAATTAAATCAAGACATGTGAATTTTTTATAAATTATTTATTATACAACTAACTCTTGCTATTAATATTATTAACATGATAAAATTTACTCATCTTGATTTAATCAGATAAAAGTATAAGGGTAAATATCCAAAATCTTGCCCTTTTATAATTCAGACATTAGGAGTATTTTCCCCTAATAATTCAAGGGAAAATATCAATAAATTTCACTTGACTAGACTTATTTTGAATCAAAACTTCTTAATTTTTAAAATATCACTACAATTCAAGGGTCCTGATTTGATATTAAATTTATAAAAAAAATGATAAAATTGCCCCTCCTTTATATTAATATCAGAATTGCCCTACTTCACTTGTTCAGTTACTAACGAAATGTTATTCATTTCTTTCACTTAATTTTATTCCAAATGTTTAAATCATCTAATGACAACTTGTTAGTTTCTATATTGTATGTTATTTATTTACTTATAAACTGTTATTCATTGCCTCACTTTATTTGTTCATTGCCAGACTTTTATTTGATTTCATTCTAAAAAAATGAACAAGTGAAGTAAAATAACGAACAATGTTCTGTAAGTAAATAAACAAGTAAAATAAGACAATTTTGATATAATTTATATGAGGGACAATTTTATCATTTTTCTCAGAAATTTAATATCAAATTAAAACTCTTATATTATAATAATATTTTAAAAATTTAGAGGCTTTGATTCAAAACGAGGCTAGTCATTGATATTTTTCCATAATTCAAACTCATTTCTCTGGAGGTACTGAATTTCCAACTAAGTTTTGTTCACAAAAAAAAAAAAGAAAGAAAGAAAAAGGATTAAACGGCATTCAATCGCTCTCCTTACAAGATGAAAGCTCGTACGGTGCTCGCCAACTTGATTTGGTTGCTTCCATTTTATTCTACTTTCTAAGTAATCTTCAAGCCTTTCAAAGTTTTATTACCTCCCGGCTAGGTCATTTTGGTTTTGGTCAACCATGTCACTGGCTTTTGATTTGCTTTTCTTCACTATCCAATTTATGTTTTCTTTCCCATTTTTTATTGGCTCACTTTTTTCTTCTACGTTAATCTACTCTTGGTTCAAATAACACTCAAGCATTACACACACACACATTCCAATTTAATTTCTTTGATTAAGAAGACATTTTGAGATTAAATAAAGTGCTAATTTATTATGTGTTGTGAAAATTGGTCACGTGGAAGTGTGACCCGACAAGATAAATGAAACAAGAAATTGAAAATTGTTCAATTTCTGTTAGTACAGTGAATTCAAGCTATACAGACCGACCATCCACCGAATTCACAACTATTAGGTTCAGGACTGAGACTAACCATGATAAAATAATAAAATATCCGCAGAGTTAATGACAGAGTGAATAAATATTACTCTATCCATCTTAAATTATAAAATATTCTTAAATAAAATTATATATATTAATAAAACTCATAAAATATATTTTACAACTTTATTTTTTAAAATAAAAATATAAAATTTTAAAAATATCCATCATTTAATATATTGTTTGTAAAAGAATATTAAAGAGAGAGAATATATATAAAGGATAATATTAAAAGTACATCATTAATAAATATTTTTTATTAAAGTATCTTATATTTTGAAATGTCAAATCTCTCCCAAAAGTTCTCATAATTTGGGATGGAGAAGTACAAATATTTCATAATCTTTTAATTCTTAATTGATATTAAATACTCTCGGTGGTTCTTAAATGATATTTTTCCTAAATTAGAAAAAAAAATTAAAATATCACTATATGATCAAAGGATTGATTTGAAAATAATTTTAGATGAGAAAAGATTATCTCTTTACTTTTCTTATAAAAAAAAAAAAACTTATCAACTAATGAATAGCTTCTTATTAAATATGTATAAATACTTATTAAGTAACAAATACTTCCTATGTTCCTATATATAATGTGTTTTCAACCGAATCTCACATACCAATAAAAGCCTATCATTTAGTTGAACTCACATAAAAACATAATAATTTTTCAATTTTACCCCTTAAATCATAATTAATATAATGATGGAGAAAATATACAATTAATGATCTATTTCATTTTTCAAAACAAAGATAAATTTGTTAAATTATTCAAAAATATCATTGTTAACCCTTTTATTTAAAGATAAACTTTTAAAAAACATTTTATATATAAAGAGGGAGACAATAATTATTTGTTAAAACATAATTTACATTTATTCCTTCCCACAACTAAATTCTTTTAAATTCAACTTGTTTCTTGTTAAATGCAAATGAACATTTATTAATTCATGAATAGCTGCTTGTCAATTCAAAAAAACAAAACAGGACATTATAATCTTTTCTTCTTTAAAATTATTTTCAAATCAATCCCCAATAAATAGTGATATTTCATAATCTTAATTGATATTACATACCTTTAATGATCTTTGAATGATACTTTCCCTAAGTTCTAAAATGTTGGATTAATAACAATTAAATTTCTAATAAAAAATTGAGTCCAAACTATCAATTTAAACAATTCAAAAATTTAAACTAACGACAAAACATTAAGGTTCTAAACGTAACTCAAATTATAATTAGATTTTTATCAAGAATCTAATCTCCCCTAAGTCAATCTTTTAGGGTCCTAACTTCCACTCTCCCTCTCTAATATCATACATTAATTCAGTATGTGTGCGTGCAGTACATAGAAAACCCGTCTTATTTATAAAACATAAAACAATGTCTCATTTTTCAGTTACGTGCAACATAAGAACCTGTTCTGGTTTCCAGAGCTGTCCTCTTCTAATGTTGAAATTCTTTTCAATTCTAGATCTTCACTATCGTTCGATCTACTGGTAACCAACACCACCTCAGGGTAAAAACAAAAAAGGGGGGCAAAAATAGGTTAGAAAAAAAGATTTACCATGTTGTGCCACAAGTAATACGGTATCTAACTGCATTATTCATGACTAGTAAAGGGCTAAAATTTGACCAAATACAAGATACAGATTCATTGACATAGCCAACCTGATCATGTTAGAGCATACAACGGGCAGATCAAAAGAAAATTAGCATATTCCTCAAGAAGCTATACAGATTGGGAAACATCTGGGTGCCAGTCCTGAATGGGAAGAATATGTGAGAGTGACGTCCTACATGATCAATTGATCCTCAAGATCTTGAATGGACATCATCACAATCGCTGAACAACACTTACATTACATCTACCAAATCTAGAATCATCATTGGGATTCAGAGACAAGAGAGCACTAGCAACTGTCTTATTTCTTGGGATTGTCTTTCATATAATATTGCGAAATGCATAACTCTAAAAACGATCACTCACCACTAATTAGTCGAGGCAGCTAGAAGACAAGGTGCTTGCTTGTACAGCTTTCAAAATGATACATGATCTTCTATTGCTCTACATAGTTGACCGAAAGGTCCCAGTAGTGGCCAACACCAGCATCAGCAAAAATCTTGCGGGCGGCTGCTTCGGTCATGCATTCATGGACGAAAAATCTGTTGAAACTTGGCTTAGCAACACTCCCTTGCCACACTAGAACACACTTATTCTCGGGTTTATCATCATCAGATTCTTCATTTTCTTCATCTTCTTTGGAAAATTCACCCCAATTTATGCGTCTAAGCATAAGTTTCCCATACCTCTTAATTGACTTGCTCCCACCTTCAACCACTACAACAGTAATACCATCAGAGATTACAGCACACCCAGTCAAACGGTTCTCTTGAGCATTGACATCAACTCTGAAGCGGGCTTTAGGATGTGAAAGGTCATTGATCTTGTAAACTGAGACAAGGGTCTCCAGAGTACTTGGGTCATCAAAAAGTTTCTTCTCCTTCTTTTCCCTGCGCTCAGCAGGAGTGAGCTTGCGAGCAATATTCCTGTCTATGTGAGCCTGCTCACGCTCAGCAGCAGCACTACGAACTTCCTTTTCAAGCCTGGTAGGATCCTGAGTTGCCTCAGAGCCAAGTACTTTCATTAAATTGCTTATCTTCACTTTTGGCTTGGGGGGTTCTATGACACCCTGTCTTATCATCTCTTGCCGCTCTTTCTCCTTAGCCAAACGTCTCTGAGTACGGAGTTTCTTTTGTTCTTTCTTTGTTAACTTTAGAGGTTGAGGCGGAGGGGGAGCAGGCTCAGCAGGTGGTTCAATTGGACGAGGATGCTCAACATAAATGGTGATTTTTTCCATCTTTATACTATCCTCACTTATGGACCCATCAGCAATGTCACCATAATTTCCAGAGCGCAAAAGAAGTGTGTCCCTAATAAACAAAGTTAAGTGAATCTTGAATTAAACATATGAAACAGGAAGAAACAAAAATTAAATATTCCAATCACATTTTCTAATTATAAATCTTTTAGCATCAATAGCACATATTTACTTTCTCTAAGGATCAGATGAAAAAGAGACGAGGTTCCCCCAGCAATAATTAATTTACCAACAGTCACTCATGTCCTTGCCTGTGATCAAAATAGACATACAAGCCTTCACAGTTGTTCAGTTTCTTTTCAGCAATCTAGGGTCATTCAGCTTTTAAGAACTTTATCAATTTTAATCCAATGATGTCAGGCACTTTCCTTAATGTTTATGATGTTAAAGAAACTTTATTTATGTCCGGCACCTCTTCACACCATCAGAGGCACTGCCTTCAATTAAGTGGCCATAAGGTGAGCCCTTTTGGCTCGGTTTCTAAGTTCAAGGTGCAGGCACGAACCCAAGAGCCTCTATAGTTACAAGCAACAAAAGCTTACAACAAGTCCAATCAAATAATAAAATCATCATGATCAGACAAAATAGAAATCCATAAATCCCAACCACAGAAGCCCAACCCCAACCTAGCCTTCGGGTATAAAATATATATATATATATATATATTTAGCACATACTTCATTACCTTACCAATGTGTATCACTTGGACATGCAATTTCTTAAAGCCTCTTGACTAAGGCATTTTAGATTGTCTAGTGCCTAAAGGAGACATTCCACTTTTAACTATCTAGTTGCAATGCCCAGTTAACTTCTTGGCCTATTTCTAAAAATATCCTCCCTGAAACATGACCAAAAACCATTTAATAAAAACAAGAAATAAGAAAAGCAAACATGCACTCCCAGACAGAGCTTGCCTGCTCCACAGGTTTCCACAAGCTTAAAAGTAGGTTGAGGGCTAGCACCAAATCACATTGATGCAACAAATAGAGGCCATGTAGCCCATCATTAAAGTGGGACAAATACAAGAAACAATGCAAACATGATATAACTAAAATACATTACACAAATAATACTTCCATGTAAACTTAAAGTCAGAGAGTGGCATGAACATAAAAAATAATACGTGCAGGAAACAGAACACTAGATCTATCAGAAAAATGTGCTGCACAAATGACAGGGGAGCTGCGAATAAGATGGTTATATCTGAATAGGGTGAGGGAGAAAGTGAAAAATGTGCTACTGAATCTGCAAGAAACAGGAGCCATGAGGGGGCTAGTCAGTTTGAGCATAAATAAAGCAGATTGTTTTATGGGTTGCAATGTAGTGAAACCTTGAAAGGGAAGCCGTTTATTACTCAGGCATGTAGCATGCTACCATAAATGAGCAGGAGAATTAGAATCAGAATTAAGCAAAAAAGAACAAACTACCAATAAGGTGGCAGTTACTAAGGGGGCCATTCAAGATTTGATCTTCATTAGATCAAATCATCCAACAACTCAATGTGGTGAAAGATGCTTGCCTCAGCACAAAGGTGCTGAAGTGAGGCGGCAGGAGACCACAACAACTCCATTACTGAAGCAATCACTATACTGTGCCACAAACAGCAATTTCTGTTATTCTACAGGGTCATTGTGTTGTGCTGTCAGTAGTCTTTAAATTTGCAGTTCGACGTCTATGGTCATCAAAACTTATGACTTGTAAGATTAACATACAATGCTATTTTAATAGGATTAGCGGATTCAATATCACAATATCTAGTTTAAACTGTTTATTATCCATAATCTTCAGGCAAGTAGGCAACCTTTTCAGCCTTGTAGCAATTCATGTGAGTGTGGAGTTTAGAATAAGACCTACAGTTTTACAGGATCGGACAAAATAATAGTCCTGCTTTCTTGGATGAAGAAGAGAAAAAAAGAGAACGTGATAAGAGAATCCAAATAACCAAGAAATGCATTAATCTCACAGCCACCACTCTCTATCCAGCCAGCTGCTCCTGAAGACTATTCTTCTAGGTAATCTCTTTGTTCTGACATCCCACACCACGCACACAGTAGAACAGACTCAATATAGGCATTGCATTTTTAGATATAAGTTTTAGATCTCTTACTGCACGAAGTATCTATTTCAATTGCAAACCGATTGGCTAGAAATGTTGATTTTAGCCATCACCATTGGGTCATTTTACTCTCATTTTACTAAGTATCATCAGCATTGCCACAAAACCAGCAAATCAACCTTCTAAAATACCCAGCTGTGGCAGCATAAGGTGCTTTGGACAAAACTCATCTGTAAGAGCCTGTCAACTTATATAATCATGAATTCATAGTCATTATCATAACCATAATTATAATACGCAATGATAACAAGAACAAATAATTATCAGAAAGGGTCGAATAACACTCTAGACATACACGTAAATCTTTTCTGATTTTCTGTACTTAACAAATCAACACAACCCCTAGACTTCTCAGACAGGAATTTTTAAAAACAGATAGTCCAAGTATCCACCAACTTACCACCACTCAATTTCTGGAATTTGCTCCTTGGGTTTTTCTTTGATTACTACTCTTTCTGTTATTTCAATTAAGTTTGGATTTATATCAGGTGCTGCCTTAGCCTTTGCCAATTGCGCTTGCTTTGCTTTGTGTTCTTTTGCTTGAGCTTCTCCAAATTTACTCTGAAAGGCATATTCACAGGATCTCACTAATACGTCATTTAAAAAACGAAGGGAAATTTCCTATAGACCAAAAAAGGGTGGAAGAGGAACCTTCAATTTAATTGTTTCAGCATCTTTTGACCATTTTCCTTCCTCGACAAACTGGAACGTCATCCTCTTGGGCCTCAAGAGTTTTGTTTTGTTGATGCCCATTCTGTCATCAAAATGGGGATTAGACTCAGGATCAACATCCAGAACAGGCTTGAGTATTTGGAACGAGTCTTTCTTCTGTTTGTTGATGTTGACCTGAAAAGTGCAAAACCATCCAAGCGTTAACACATGAATCCAACCAGAAAAGCTAACTACTCCAAAATTGAGAAAACCACAAACCTTAAGTGTGCTAAGGTTGCTTGGCTTAGTCACATTAACAACATTTCCATGTTCATCTATTTCCCTTCCCTGAGCATCAAGACGAAGAACAGGGGCCTTGGTAGGTTTCTGGGGGACAGCAACATCTGTTACCATCTGCCCAGGAAACATGTTTATGAGAGGAGCAAATTGTGGATCCTGACGAAAACCCATTCTGGCAGCAAGCTCCTGGGCACGTCTCACAGCTTCATAGTTAGGTAGAGTACCAATACCAGCAGGAGCAGTATCGGTTGCAGTTGGTGGCATTGCAGCAGCTGCAGCTGCAGGAAAATTAGAAATGTTTGCAACAGGCCCTGCAGAAGCTGGTGTGGCAGTTTTAGCTGCCACTCCAGCACTAACAGAAGGCATCTTAGATTCATCCTGAAAACCTAATTGTGTGCTTCCTTCAGCCTTTGTAGAACTCTTGTTCAACTACACAACCAAAAGCATACTAATTAATGCATTCAGAGGGATATGTAAAATTAATTCCCAAAGAGTACGATAGTGTCTGAGAATGATTGACGGGCAAATATCAATCCAAAAGCAAATACTAATGAGCAGATTTCAGATAATGGCTACATTACCTGCGGAATTTTCTTTAGCTTCTCTGACAACTCCTTCTGCATTTGCAAAGCTTTCTTAGCTTTAGCTAAGGCATCAAGAGAGATGTTTCCACTTTTTCCAGTAGTTGAAGATGACCCATCTGTACTAGATTTTCCAGTAACCTCATGAGATCCGATAATACTAACGCCCTTATTTTCATTTGTGGTAGAAATCGGAGATACCTTGATAGAAGGGGAAGGATTAGGAACCAGAGATGCTTCAGGCACACTCCTTGAAGTGCTAGCATGAGATCCCAGGGTAAACCCCTGAAATATGAAATATATATATTCAGTAGTTGATGGATGTTTCAAAAGGAATAAAGGATAAAAATAAACTAGAATTCAGGGGAGTGGGCAAAACCAGCATTCAAATAAGTAAATTTCAAGCTTGAAACAAACATAAATTCTTGCAATAATGGATGGGTAACAGAACATATCAGCAAAATTTTCAGTCATCCACCCAATTAAGGAGCAAATGAAAAATAAGTTTCTTACTCAACACAGGTGATTGGACAGTAATCAATTGCAAGAAATTCATCAAATAATCAAGCTATCTATCATGAAATTGACATATCACTTGGTATCAGGTTAGTAAAATACTGACATAGTAAACCAAATACAAACATGCAGTGATTTGACAAGCATTGAGCATTTCAAGTAATTACGATATAGAAATATAAACAAATATATTCTAGTCTTAAATTTCAAATCTAACACACAAAGGCGTTGTGGCATTCGGCAGATTGGGGTTGGGACGCAACAGACATGCCTATACATAAACATCTACAATACAAAGCGTCTATCCTAAAGGACAGGCAACAATATGCACGTAAAAATGTTTGGGATTTCAAAGAACGGCGAGAGCAGGGAATTAGAAACAGAGATAATAGTATTATCGAACTATCACAAAGAGATTAAAAAGCTCACATTTCCAACTGAAGCATTTCCATTGGCAGAACCCTGGGCATTGTCAAACTTCTGATCCTTGGGTTCTTCCTTCACTTTCACCTCATTATCCTTCACTTGTTTCCTATTGTCATTGTCTTCCAAATCCTCTTCCTTCTTCACTATATCCCCGGACTTAACCTTCATGTGTTTCCCATCTTCATTGTCTTCCAAATGCTCTTCCTTCTTCACCTTATCCCCAAACTTCCTCCTCTCCCTCCTTCCTTCTCTGACCTCACCATTCAACTTCTTGCCCTCCTCAACCCTGTCCTCGAATCTCCTCCTCTCCTTCCCCTCTTCTGAAACCCTTGTCCTCTTTTCCTCCCTATCATCCTTATCCTTATCTTTAGTGTGTTCCCTGTCTTTCCTCTTGTGCGAATACGATGAGTGCACTCTCTCTACTGACTCTTCCCGCTCACTCCTAAATTCATGGTCTGAATCCCTCTCCTCGTACAATTCCTCACGCTTCATCGCCCGATGTTTCGGCCTCTCTCTGCTTCCCTCCCTCTCATTTACAGGTTCGTGAGACCAATCACGCTTCCCGTCCCTATCGTGAGCCCCATCCCTGCTTCCTTCTCGCTCATCCCTGGAATCATACGACAACTCGCGCGATCTTTCACGCCTGGATTTGTGCGAGTGCTCGCGCTTGGAATCCTTGTCGGATCGATGATGGTGATGACGATCGGAATCACGATGGCGCTTGTCATCGTCGTCGTGGCTCCGGTGCTTGTGGTCTCGATTGCGATCGTGATCGCGTTCTCTGTGGCGGTCGCTGTGATCTCTATCTTCTCGGGCTCTCTTGCCGGATCTGTCCTTCTCTACGTGCGCGTCCATTCTAGGGTTTCGGAGATCCCCCTCTCCCACACGCTCCGCACAAAAGCCGTTGGAAGATGAAGATATGGACGTACCCCTCAGGGATGGCTTTAGCATCGTAATTTTTTTCTTATTTTATTATTACTAGTGATAGGTGAAAATATCATACAAGGAACACGGTAGAATCAGGGAGCTGAATTTAAAAATAATTTTAGGCAGGTAAAGATTATAATATTCCAGTTTTTTTTTTTTAAACTTGTCAATGACAATTTATAAAATATAATAAGTACTTATTAATTAATAAAGGATAAAGGAATAAATATACTTATAAAGTGATCAGTCAGGGGTATCCAGTATCCTCAAATGAGAAAAAGAATAAAAATACCGAAACATTATATGAGTGGATACAAAAATGATCAAACCATTAATTTTGATCTAACACCGTTAACTTTGATCATTAAAAACTGATTATGCATGTCATGGGTCAACCTTTGCTGAAATGGACTAATAAGGGGATAAAAATATCTATGAAGTTATCAGTCAAGAGTAAAAATACTCATAATGTTATCAGAATTAGTACAAAAGTGACCAATCCATTAAATCCCCTTAAATGTTAACCATTTAACTGACATTTAAACAGAAGTTGACTATTTTTTAATGATGTAGACCAAAAATATTCTCGATGAATTTTTCCTGATATTGATCAATCATCATATGAATATCCATAATTAGTGACCAATTTGTCAAAATCCATGTCACATGGTTTCTTTCTATTGCCACGTATTTCGCCCTTTTCCTTCTTCTCTTTTCACTCATTTTTTCATATATAAAACTTGATATTCAACATAGTAAGATATATTATATACATTCGAAGATCAAGAATGAACACACCTCTTAGTCGTACTACTTTAAGAATATTGTCACAACCTTAAGCAATTTCATTCATGACAAGTTTAAAATTTTTAATTAGTTTTCACCGTTGCTGCAAAAAAACAAGCAATTTAATTTGATATTTAGTCAAGACAATATTGTCTCACATGATATTTTTTGTTTAAGAATATCTTTTATCCGTGTTAATGAAAAAATGGTCAACTCCAACTTAAGTATCAGCTAAACAATTAACATTTAAAAAATTTGATGGATTGATTATTTTTGCACTAACTCTGGTGACGTTATGGGTATTTTTACTATTGAGCCGACTTCGTGGATATTTTTATTCATTTATTAAATTACGTCAGCAAAGGCTGACACGTGGCATGCACGGTCAATATTTAATGGCCAAATGGTTTTACACCCACTTATATAACGTTATAGGTATTTTTATCCTTTTCTCATTTTAGGACATTAGGTGCCCTACTTGACAACTTTGTGAGTATTTTTGTTCCTTTACCCATTAATAAATGGTTATTTTTTTAATCAAATGAATGACTGACTACTTATTGAAATATGATTTACACATATTTTTTTTCCACAACCAGGCTTTTTCATATTATTAAATTTGTCAATTATCAAATGACTTCTTATTAAACATGAATGGATAATTATTAATTATCAAATGTTACTTATTAAAACATAATTTACACTTATCCCTTTCCACAACCAAGCTCTTTTGAATTTTTGAACTTATCAATTAGCGAATGACTTTCTATTAAATGTGAATGGTTATTTGTTATTTAACGAATGACTACTTGTTAACTGAAAAAGAAAATCATTTATTATTTTTTCCCATCTAAAATTATTTTAAAATCAATCCATTAGTTCTACAATGATATTTTAGAATTTATTTATCCTCATTTGATATTAACTATCATTAGCTATCCTTGAATTATAGTTTCCCTTATTAATAATAATAGTAATAATATTATTATTATTTTGCTAACAAAGTAAAATGCTAAATTAAAGGACTAAATTGAAACTTTATATAAAGTTAAATGATTAAAAGTACATTTTAACCTTATTATTATCACTATTGCTACTGTTGTTTGAATTATTTTTTAGATCAAAAGGCAAAAATACTCACAAAGTTTTCCTTTAGAGGTGCCTAATATCCTTAAGTGAGATGAGGTACAAAAGCACCCATAATGGTTAACTAATGAGTCCAGCCTATTGAAAATTGTGTCCTAAGATCAATCATTGTACTATATATATTGTTATTTAATAAATTTCTCTCTTGTTATCATAACAATTGTATGTTCAATATGATAACTGTATTTTTGAACAAACTATAGTGGTTGTCCTAAATGTCCCTCGTCGGTCATTTACGAGGGATTATAGATGAAACAAAACTAGTATGACTTTAATTAATTATAGAAATATAAATCAAAGTCATAAGCACTTGAAAGAGTATAAGGTGCTGGACCGACCTACCATGAGAAAGCTGTATAGTATGAGTCACAAACTTATCTTATATGTAATTATATTACTAAGCCCTTTAACTTGAGATCATCATGGATTCTTACATGATGATCACTGAACTTTGACCTAGTCAAAAGTCACCTTTGATCGAGTGATCATAAAGACTATGATTAAATTTAGTGATATTTATGTAGAGGAATGTTAGTGGTCAAGATGGAATTTGTCCCTCACATTAAGTGAGAGATATTACTAGCCCCTCGATGAGTAAGATTGAGAAAATGTATGGCCATACTACAATGAAAAGGGTTTTTCTATTACTACTGTCAATCCACTCAAAGATCGAGAAAGTAACGATCAAGTAAAGGAGAATGACAATTTCATGTCTCATACTTGATCGAAATATCGCGTGACAAAAGAGATGTGATACGGTTGTATGATAGGTTACATCGAATCATCGATTCCCATGTAAATTAGGTAATTGCAATGTTTTACTAGAAGCTACTTGTGACTTGTGGGCTAACAGCATAATTAGCCTACTGTTAATTTCATATAGGCCTACAGGGTCGCACACAAGAATAGCCAAACTCGAGTTATAATGTTTAAGTTTATTGAATCTGGAATATGTTTAGATTCAATGAATATAATATAAGGTGAATGAATTTTATATACATATATACACATATATTTGAATATTTATTTAATAAATATATATATATATATATATATTCATGTGTGTGTGTGTGTGTCAAATATATGTATAATATATGTATATGATATATAAAATTAAACATATATAATATAATATAAAATATAAACCAAGAAAATTTTTTAAGAAAAAAGGAAAAAGAAAGATAAATTATAATAAAAAAAACCTAAGAAATGTAAATGCTATAACTGTGGAGAATTAGAACATATATCACCTAACTGTCCAAGTAAAAAAAATAAAAAAATATGAAAATAATGAAAGAAGTATATAAAAAAAATTTAAAACCTATAGGATATGATGAAGAATTATCTAAAATAAAAAATAAATTAAATAATTTAAATACATAAATTTATAAATTAAAAATAATTAGTAAAACTGAAACTGAAAATAATGAATCTAAAGAAGAAATGAGTTATATGTATATGATGAATAAGTTAAAAGATGAATCTAAAAATAGTAATCGAAATGAATATGATGAATATGAAAAAGTTATAAGTGCAAAAGAAGGAGTAGTTCAAAAAATAATGACATTTAATCAAAAATAATATGAAAAAAATAAGAGACTCAAAATTAAATTTAAAACCTGAAGAATTAAAAAATGAAAATTTCATGAATAAAGTAGGAAAACTCGTAAAATTTAAAAAACAAGAAAAATATACATGCGTAGTATTAGAAAAGGAACACCCTATAAAATCAACACAAACAGAAGGAGTATTAAGAATACCTCTAAGAAGTAAAGCTTTAATAGATACAGAAATTAACTAATTACCATTTAAAGATGAAGTAACTGAAATATATATTGCAGGAGTATAATTATTAGTAAAAGCTTATTCTTAAGAAGGAAGAAATTCACCAATAGAATTATTAATAACTAATGAAAAAATAATAAGTAGTGTTGAAGATAGTATTTTAGGAATATTAACTAAAAACTTAATATATCAAAAATTAAAATTTACAATAAACACTAATTTTTGTATTTCAAGAGCAGATGATGAATAAAATCTTATTAATATATCATAAATTAAGAGGAATAAAATTACCAGGATCAAGAACAATAAGTATAACTGTTATGATTGGACTAGTATTTACAAAGAAATATAAAATTTATAGAAGAAATAAAGAAAAATTAACAATTAATAAATATTTTATGTCTATATTATAAGAAATAGAATTAAATCTAACTAGAATAACAATACCTGAACAATTAAAGTTAGAATTAGATAATACTATAAGATATTATGAAAATGAAAATAATTCGAAAAGATTAATAACTAATGATAATATTGGTCAAAGATCTTTAAGAATTAGTACACCAACATTAAATATGAATATAAACCAACATACTACTAGAAGAAGTTTTAATTTAGAACAAAGACTCAGCCTAAGTAGAGGAATATCTAGAGAAGAAAGATTATTGCTCAGATTTAGAAGTGAAAGACCTATAACTTCAAATTTAAAGTCATTAAGACTTGAAATACTAATAGAAAACAATAATTATATATTAATAGAAGTAAAACAAGAAGCAAATTAGATAAATGTAATGACTTTAGTAGACCCGAGAAAAGAAAAAAGTACAATACGATTATGACTAACAAATAATAACTTAGAAGTAACTAATGAAGGAAATAAAACAATCTCATCTATAAGAATAAACCAAAGAGAAGTTGTAACTATAAAATTTTGGATAATAGATAATAATGATAACCAATGTAAAATAATTTTAGGAAATAATTTTTTAGAACAAGTAAAACCATGGAGAATTCAAAAAGAAAGGATTTTGATGAACATTAATTATCAAATAATAGTAATTCAAAAAGTAAAATTGATATGACAAGATTGGATTATATATTGGTAAAATTTAATTATAAAAAATATAGATCTAAAAAATATCATGCTTTGGTTAATACATGAGCAAAAATACAGGATCTAGAAAATAAAAAAGGTCATGAAATAATGAATAATAATATATGGTTCATACATGCACAAATAGAAAAATTAGAATTATAAATATTTGATAGAGAAAATGGAACTAATTATGCAAAGAAAAAAAAAGAAATAGAACAAAAATTAGAAATAGAAATAGAAAGAGAATTAAGGGGACAAAATGACTTTGTTGAAGGAATAATGGAAAACATATTTAATATCATTGGTGTTAAGAAGTAGGAAATAGTTGTTCTTATTGATAAGAAGTTTGAAATAATTATATTGGTCTAAGGTTTTAAAGGATGGTAAATTTACTAGGCTTGGACTTCTTCTCCTAGAAGAGGTAGAAGTAGATGCACTATTTTAAGGTGTTTTTGTTATTATTTGGGCTTTAGATTTTTGGGCTTCTTTTACTATTTCAATGAATGGAACTATTGGGCCATGTCTAGTTGGACTATGAGATTGAAATAATGATTCAGGAGTTTGAGTAGATGACCCAATTATTTGTTTTACTTGTTTTTAAGGAGATTGAGATAATGGTTCCTTAGATTTCTCTTAGGCCTCCACTTTACTTGTCAACAAATTCACCTCATCTCTCAGATGAGCTATTGTTCCAGATAATGATTGCATATTGTTGTTTAATTATCCAACAAGAAGGCTCATATTCATCTTTAGAATATTTACCTTCATGATTACTTGGTTTAGTGGGGTCATTATTGATCCTGTTGGTGAACCATCACTACTATTACTTGTCATCATATTTGTCTCTCTTCTATTTGGCTCCATCTGGACAGATCATCAACAACAAAATTATTTTTTCCTTTAATATATTTAATTTCATAATCATAATAAGATATATCAAATTGCCATTTAATTAACATTTTATGACATAATTGAGTTGTTTTTATTCCTTTATTCAACCAATGCTTTACTTAAGTATTATTAGTTCTTATAGTAAATATAGTATTAACAATAAATAATTCAAACTTTTGTACAACTTTTATTATTGCTAAGAATTCTTTCCAATTAGAATGATATTTGGTCCGAAAATCATTAAATTTTCCACTAGCATATTTGGTTATTACTTCTTCTTCTTTTTTATTAATGTGATATAAAGCAGCTCCTCAATAATTTTCACTAGCATCTGTATATATTATTCATATTACCTCATTTTTTTACTGGGACAGTTAATTTAGGTAAATTATGACATAATATTTTTATCTGATTCATTATTTTTTCTTTTTCTTTATCCCATATTCAGACTATTTTTTTTCCAGCTAATTTACTTACTTTTGCTGTTAATTTTGATAAGTTTGAATATAATTTCTAGCCTGATTTACTAATCCTAAAAATAATTGAAGTTCTTTTTTATTTTTAATTTCATCGAATTCAATATTTTCTTGCTAATATGTTCTTGTAATTCTATTCCATTATTTGTCATATATTGATCTAGAAATTCTATTCTTTCTTTTCTCAATTTGGCTTTCTTTGGTGATATATTTAATCATTTTTCTTCTATAAGATCTATAAATTTCTCTAAGTGTTTTTCATGCTCTTCTTTATCTTTTGAGAATATTAGAATATCATCTATATATATTACAACAAAATATTTTACTGGTAATAATAATTTTGTCACATATTCTTGAAATATACTAGGACTATTATGAAATCCTATAGGTAGTACATTCCATTCATACAATCCTTCAGATGTACTAAAAGTAGTATATTTTTTACTCTCTTCTTCTAATTTTATTTGAAAAAAAATCTAGATTTACAATTAAATTTATAAAATATATTTTTTCATCCTATTAAATTAAACAATAAATCTATTTTTGGTATTGGATATCCATTTCTTATTGCTAATTCATTTAATTTTTATAGTTTATAACTAATCTTAATTTCTCTCTTTTTTCTTCACTATATTTTATTACAATCATAGCAGGTGATGAATATTCAGATCTACTTTTTTTTATTAAATCATACTATTTTATTTCATTAATATGCATTATGAATTCTTTTTTATCATTTTCTGTCTATGGATAAGGTTTACGATTTATCTCTTTGCTATAGTCTCTTAATTCTATTTTCGCTAAAGGTTTATATTTTTTCCAATGAACTAAAGGATTATCACTATAATTTTCTAATAATTTTTGTTCAATAGTTTTTATTTCTTTTGCAGTATTTAACATTTTTATTGAATTTATGACTTCATTGTTATATAACGGTTTTTTATTTGGTAAAAATTGTACTTCATATTCTTCTGTTTTCTTTTAAAATTTTTCATCTTTTCTACTATAAGGCTTAGTCACTCTTACTCTCCATACTTGGTGATTACAGGGTGTTGTTAATATTATTGCTTTTTCAAGCATATGTAAAGGATAATATTGTTTAATAAAATCTATTCCTAATATTTCATCGCATGAATTATCATTATATTGGTTTAATTTTCTTAATTTTAACTCATATTCTCTTATTTGCACCATAATATCTTTTGCTTCTAATTCTATACAATTAATTTCTTGTCCTACTCCTTGCATTCTTAATATTTTATTTTTCTCTTTCTATAATTCATCTGGTAATACATTTGCTTTTGCTACTGAAATATTTGCTCCTGTATCCACTAAAGCATGATATTTTCTTGATCTATATTTTTGATAATTAAATTTTATTAATATGTAATATAACTTTGTCATATCAATTTTATTTTTTGAATTACTATTATTTGGTGATTAATATTTATCATGATTCTTTATTGTTGTATTCTCCATAGTTTTACTTGTTCTAAAAAATTATTTCCTAAAATTATTTTGCATTGATCATTATTATTATATATTACCCAAAATTTTACAGTTATTACGTCTCTATTATTTATTCTTATAGATGAAATTGTTCTATTCCTTTCATTTGTCACTTCTAAATCATTATTTGTTAAATTTAATTGTATTGTACTTTTTTCTTTTCTTGGGTCTACTAATGTCATTACTTCTATCCAATTTGCTTCTTGTTTTACTTCTATTAATATATAATTATGATTTTCTATTGGTGTTTCAAGTCTTAATGATTTTAAGTTTGTAGTTATAGGGTTTTCACTTCTTAATCTTAACAATAATCTGTCTTCTGTAGATACTCCTCTTATTGGGTTTGTACTAGTAGAGGGTCTTGGTTCGAAACTAAAACTCCTTCTAGTAGGTTGATTTATATTAATATTTAATGTTGGTGTACTAATTCTTAATGATCTTTGGCCATATTATTATTGGTTATTAATCTTCTTGAATTGTTTTTATTTTAATAATATCCAATTGTATTATCTAATTATAACCTTAGGTATTGCTATCCTAGTGGGATCTAATTTAATTTCTTGCAATACAGGCATAAAATATTTATCAATAGTTAATTTTCATTTCTTTCTTTTATAAATTTTATGTTCATTTGTAAATACTAGTCCTATCATAGCAGTTATACTTATTGTTCTTGATCCTGGTAATAATTTTATTTCTCCTAATTTATGACAAATTAATAAGGTTTTATTCATATTTTCATCAACTCTTGAAATACAAAAGTTAGTATTTATTGTAAATTTTAGTTTTTGATATATTAAGTTTTCAGTTAATATTCCTAAAATACTATCTTTCACACTACTTATTATTCTTCTATTAGTTATTAATAATTCTATTGGTGAGTTTCTTCCTTTTTGAAAACAAACTTTTACTAATAATTATACTCCAGTAATATATATTTTTGTTACTTCATATTTAAATGGTAATTTATTAATTTCTGCATTTGTTAATACTTTACTTATTAATGGTATTCTTAACACTCCTTTTGTTAATGTTGATTCTATAAAGTGGTTCTTTTCTAATACTATATATGCATATTTTTCTTATTTCTTAGATTTTACAAGTTTTCCTACTTTATTCATGAAACTTTCATTTTTTTAATTCTTTAGGTTTTAGGTTTAATTTTGAATCTCTTATCTTTTCATATTGTTTTTGGTTAAAAGTCATTCTTTTTTAAACTATTCCTTCTTTTACACTTATAACTTCTTCATATTCATCATATTCATTATTACAACTTTTAGGTTCATTTTCTAATCTATTCATTATATATATATAACTTATTTCTTCTTCTTCAGATTTTCTATTCTCAATTTCAGTTTCACTAACAATTTTCACTTTATAAATTTTTATATCTAAATTATCTAATTTATTTTCTATTTCAGATAATTTTTCATCATATCCTATAAGTTCTAAATTTTCTTTATATACTTCTTCCATTATTTTCATAATTTTTTTTATCTTTTTACTTAGTCAGCTAGGTGATATATGTCCTAATTCTCCGCAATTATAACATTTATATTTTTAGGTTTTTTATTATATTTTATCTTTCTTTTTCCTTTTCTTTTAAAGAATTTCCTTGGTTTGTATTTTTTATATTTTCTATAATACTTCTCTTTGGATATCTTTTTAAATTTTATTTTCTTCTTTTTTCTTTTATTTTTTTTGATTTATATCTCCATTTATGTCCTTTCATTACTTCTCCACATCTTAAAATTATTTTATTTGTTTTATAATATTTTACATTTCTTTATGCAGTCTTAAATTTATTAGCTATATATTTTTTTAAAAATAATTCTCTTCTTCCCATAATATCTACGTTATTTAATACATTTATTAGTCCATGTCTTAGATCATCTATTATTTCTTCTCTTGATGAAGTTATTTCATAAGTATTATAATAATATTCTAATATTGCATCTGATAATAATTTTGGTAATTTTCTATAAAATAAATCTAAATAAAATTTTTCTTCTTTTAAGTCTCCTGGTCTTGCTTCATAATAATATTTTTTATATTCACATATAAAAGATTTTAAATATTCTAGTTCTAATAAATATAATTCTATTTCATGTAATATTTTTATTGCATCTTTTTTTTTACTTACTTCATTAATATCCTGTGTTATTCCTACAATCTCATTTACTAATGCTTTTTCATATTTTTGTATAATTATTGCATAATACCATAACTTTTATCTAGTTTTTTAAAATTTTCTCTGGATTCATGAGATTTATTTCTCCACCAATGTTGTACATTTCCAATAAATGTTGCTTCTATTAACATAGTTATAGTCTGTATATCTACATTTTTTCTATTATTGCTATTATTGTTGCTTTTGCCCATTCTTGTATTATTTTGTTATTGTCTAAGTTACAGTTTAAATTTAACTATATTCTTGAATTTAATATTTATTTACTTTCATATTGTGCTAATAATGTTGGTATCAATTCATTATTTTTTGTTATGTTAAATGTAACTTGAAAAGGTATATTATTAGAATTAGTTTTATTTGGTTTTATAAAGTCAATTTCATAATATGTTTCTCTTTCATCTGATTCTAACATTCTCTTATTTTTTGGTTCTTTTGATATTCTACTGAATTTTATATTTCTATTATTATAAGATGGGTCATTTAAATTTAGTAGTATAAAGTTTTGAGGCGTTCCATAGGGTTGTTGTTCATGAATTACTAATTGTGAGTTTTGCATATTTATAAATGCTTCATCATAATTATTGTTTATCAAATGTTTGTATCTTTCTTCATTTTCTTCATTTTTTAATAATTTTTGTAATTCCATTTCTAATTCTTTAGATTGACTTTTTATTTCATCTTCTATCTCATCTATTGATTGAGCCATATTTATTTTTACATTTTTTTGTAGTTTTTGTTGAATTTTCTTTTTAGGTTTATAATTATAATTTCCTAACATTATTTCTACAGCTCTATTTACACTCTCCCATTCTTCTTCATATATATATATATATATATATATTTATATGTGTATATATATATGATATATATATATATATATGATATGTATATGATATATAAAATTAAATATAATATATATATATATATATATTTAAAATATATATGTATGTATATGTGATATATATTATATTATATTATATTACGTTAGTTTTAAATTTAATTTTATATGATAGATTAAATTTAATAACTAACATGATATGAGAGCATATCATGTCAATTTTATAATTTAAATTTATAAGATAAATTTGAATTAGATATGATATCATATATTAAATTTATGAGATAAATTTAATTAAATTTTTGTGGGCTTTTAAGTGAAAAACGAAAACCCTAATCCTTATACTATATATAGATAAGATTGTTCTTTATGAAGGAAGAGAAAGTTAGAAAAGTTCTGACGGTAAAAACAATTTGAGAGTCACAAAACACCCTATAGAAAAGAAAAACTAATGTTTAAAGAAGAATAGGCATTGGAGCACTAGCACACTGTTTGAGTTAGAGAGCTATTCGTGTGGATACCGATAAAGGGAGTAGATCTACGTTGTTAGCTCTTGAGATCTAAACTCTTGAAGAGAACGTGCACTAAGTTTTAAGAATTAAAAGGTAACTCTTCTATCCGCCTTGACTTAAACGAGTTTGTTTGATCCATATCAGGATAGGGACTTTAAAATTGTAATCTTCTACTGCGCCTCCCTATCCAATAGTGGTACCAGAACCAGGTCAAATTTTTGTTTAAGTTGGGTTTTGGTTGATTACATTCTTAAATCTTCATGTGATGAACTTCTTTAGTTGAACGTTGCTTTAAGATTTTCGAAATTTATATGTGATATTTTCAAAATTTATACATGTTTTTCATGTGATGTTTTTGAAATATATATATATAAACTCATTTTATATGTATTCAAATTTATATGAATTTAAATAAATTAATATGATTAATATTTAGCTATGTGATGTGCATTCTCAATATTATTATTGTTCGTTCGCGTTCTCATATGGTTTAGGTTGGATTGTTAATATGATTGATGAACCTAAAGGGTTTGAGGCAGTAACTCATTCAAAGAGAATAATCTTTTCAAAAGTTTTGGGAGGCACACCCCCTGCAAGGGGCGTTGCCCCTTGATCCTACCTACTAACCGACTAGCGGGACCACCGTGGCTAACTTTGCATAACACAACCTAATTCATAATTTATAGCTTTTCATTATATATGAATTGTTTATTTGTTATGTTTTCTTTGCCTTGAAGTTGTTTGGGTATGGTGACATATATGGCTCTAGTTTTATAAGGATTGTAAATTTTAAATACGGCTTGCATGTCGTGCCTCTCTCTATAAACTCTAAATGTACATTCTCTTCTCATCTCAATCCTCTTATATGTATAGACGAGTTTTCTTAATGTAATTCATTTTCTTAAAGAGATCCTCTCATTAGCTTGGGAAGGACATAGGTTAGGTAAGCTATATTGTGTCACATTTGATTAAGCTTTTGATTAGATCATAATATACATGATTTTATATGAGATACAATTGCTTTCACTTTACATGATTATTAAATTAATAAATCAAACCCTCTAATCAAAATCATAAGTCATAATGCCATCAATTAATGAAAACTTGTCAAAACCTAGATCACTCAAATGTAAGATCCACCAAAGTAGATATATTTGGGTTATCTTGGTGAGACAAGCGTGAGTAATAGTGCTACTCATAAAGATTCATTGTTGTCTGACTTAATTGAGATTATCAAAATGGTTTTAGATCTCAAGACATTAGATGAGATTGAACATACTGGATCATATGATGATTGAACCCATAAAGATCTAAGAGTTACATGTGATGTAATAGTAAATGAGTTGCCTACCTAAATAACTTAATTTTAAGCATCCTATTAAAGCGAGCTTAAATTTAAGTGAAATATGAGTCTTAGCCTACTAATTAAATTTGAGGGTTATTAGTTTCATTGGGAGATATAAAATTAACTTTGTGTATTTTATTGTAGAATTATGTTGACTAGTAACACTGTTACACTATCGTTGCGATCAGTCATTGAGAAAGACAAACTCAATGGGACGAACTTTCTTGACTGGTTCAGGAACTTGAGAATTGTTCCCAAGTAGAAAAAAAGGCTTATGTCCTGAACGAACTCATTACTGAGGAGCCTGTGGCCAACGCTCCAAGAGCTCAAAGAGATGCTTACACAAAGCACACCAATGACTTGATAGATGTAGGATGCCTAATGCTAGCTACCATGGTTCCAGAACTTCAAAGAGATTTGGAACACATGGAGGCTTATGAGATGATTGAACATCTTAAGGAAATATTTCAGCAACAGGCAAGGTAAGAGAGGTAAGAGACCATAAAGGCCTTACACTCCTACAAGATGGCTGAGGGTGCATCAGTTAGTACTCATGTTTTAAAGATGAAGAGTTATATTGATCACCTTAAGAGACTTGAATTTCCTTTAAGCCAGGAGTTAGCTATAGATTTGATCTTGAACTCACTCCCAAAAAGTTATGACTAGTTTGTTATGAACTATAACATGAATGACATGGAGAAATCCATTTCTAAACTGCATGGGATGCTTAAAACTGCTGAGCAAAACATAAAGAAAAAGCCTAGCATTGTTTTGATGGTTCATAAAAAGAAAGGTATGAAAAAGAAAGGCAAAAGCAAGGGAAAGGATAAAGGCTCAAATGGTAAGATCAAAGAGTCTAACAAGCCCGAAACCAAGCCTCCAACTAAGAAGGCAAAGCCTCTAAAGGAAGGAGTTTGCTTCTTTTGCAATGAACCGAGTCATTGGAAGAGGAACTGCAAGCTCTACCTAGAATATCTAAAAAAAAAGAAGGATAACAGGGCAACTCCTTCAGGTATTTATATTATAGACATTCACCTTTCTACTTCTTCTGTATGGGTATTAGATATTACATGTAGTTCTCACATTTGTACAAATGTGCAGGGTCTCAAACATAGTAGAAATTTGATGAAGGGTGAAGTGGACCTATGAGCTGGAAATAGAGCAAGAGTTGCTACTTTAGTTATAGGCACTTATGAATTACTTTTGCCCAATAGGCTTTTGTTAGTTTTGAACAATTGCTATTATGTTCCTGCTTTGAGTAGCAACATTATTTCTTTCTCTTATTTGGATAAGAAAGGTTTTACTTCCATTATCGAGAATGGTAAATGTTCTATTTATTGAAATGATATTTTTTATACTAATGGTGATTTACATTTTGATCATTATCTTTTAAATCTAGAACATCCTAGTTATGAAAACATCTATAATGTAACTACTAAAGGATCAAATCGAATGATTTCAATCCAACCTGCCTATGGCATTGTCGTCTCAACCATATAAATGAGAAATGCATTTCTAAGCTTCATCAAGATGGACTTCTCAACTCATTTTATTTTGAATCTTATGATACTTGCGACTTTTATTTATTAGGAAAGATGATGAAAGCACCTTTTATTAGGTATGGTGAGAGGGTTAATGACTTACTGGGACTTATATATACAGATGTATGTGGACCAATGAGTACAGCTACCAGAGGGGTTATCTGAATTTCATTAACTTTATTAATGACTATAGTAGATATAGATATATCTACCTAATAAAACACAAATCTGAATCTTTTGAAATGTTCAAAATATTCAAAAATGAAGTACAAAACCAACTTAGCAAGACTATTAAAACTCTTCAATCTGATCGAGGAGGTGAATATTTGAGCCAAGAATTCATTGATCATCTCTGGAGTTGTGGGATAGTCTCACAATTAACTCCTCCAGCAACACCACAATGGAATGGTGCTTCTAAGTGGAGAAATCGGACACTATTAGATATGGTTTGATCCATGATGAGTCAAGTATATCGTCCACCATCCTTTTGGGGCCATACATTAGAAACAGTTGCGTTCACACTGAACCATATTCCATCTAAGGCAATTGAGAGGACACTATATGAGATATGGACTGGAAAGAAATCTAGTTTGTCTCTTTTTAAGATTTGGGGAAGTGAGATTTACGTTAAGAAACAGGCCTTAGACAAGTTTGCACCCAAATCCACAAAGTGCCTTTTTATGGGGTATCATAAAGAAACAAAGGAATAATATGTCTACAATCCCACCAATAATAAAGCATTTGTAATTCAAAATGGTATCTTTCTAGAAAGAAAATTTATCTCTAAAAGAATCAATGGGAGCAAGATACATCTTGAAGAAATTCAAGAACCACAAAATAGCATAGAGTCACAAATGGAAAACCAAGAAGACTCATGAGAAGTAAATGAGCCTGCGCAAATAACACAAGGCCCATGAAGGTCTGATAGGACACGGCATCATCCTCAGAGATATGGATTTTTTTATTAATGAATGTTGTGATATGTTGCTCATTGAACACAATGAACCAACTACCTACCAAGAAGCCATAGTAGGACCAAATTTCCAAAAATAGCTAAATGTTATGAAGTCTGAAATGCAATCCATGTACGATAATAAGGTATGGACCTTAATCGATTCACCTGAAGGAATAAAAACCATTGAGTGTAAGTGGGTTTTTAAGGAGAAAATTGACATGGATGGTAAAGTAAATGTCTTTAAGGCGCGATTAGTTGTAAAAGAATTCACCCAAACTTATGGTGTAGACTATGATGAAACCTTTTCACCAGTCGTAATGGCTAAATCAAGCAAAATCTTCCTTGCCATTGCAGCATATTATAACCATAAAATATGACATATAGATGTTAAAACAGCATTTCTTAATGGACGTCTACTTGAGAAATTGTACATGATACAACCTGAAGGCTTTATGCGTCCAGAGGACTCTGGAAAGGTGTGCAAGCTTCAAAGATCCATTTATGGATTGAAGCAAGCATCTCAGAGTTGGAATTAATATTTTGATGAAGTAATCAAAGAGTTTGGCTTCATTCAAAACATTGATGAACCTTCTATTTGCAAAAAGGTTAATGGCAGCACAGTTATATTTCTAGTACTATCTGTAGATAAAATCCTACTTATTGGGAATGACATTCCTACCTTGCAGAATGTCAAGTCTTGGTTAGAAAAATCTTTCTCTATGAAGGACTTAGGTAAAGCCACTTACATCCTTGGGATTAAGATCTATATAGATAGATCTAAAAAGCTGATAGGCCTAAGTCAGAGCACATACATAGACAAGATACTGCATAGGTTTAGTGTACAGGATTCAAAGAGGGGTTTCATCCCCATGTCTCATGGCATTCATCTCAGTAAAGACCAGTGTCCTAGTACACAAAATGAGATCGCATGAGTAAGGTTCCATATACCTTGGCAATTGGATCTATCATGTATGCCATACTGTGTACTCGACTGGATGTTTCATTTGCCTTAAGTATGACCAACAGATAACAAGCAGATCCAGGAGAGGATCATTGGACTGCTGTCAAGAATATCCTAAAGTACTTGAGAAGGACTAAGGATTTATTCTTGGTATATAGCAGATTGGATAATAAGCTAGTTGTAATAGGTTACATAGATGCAAGCTTCCAAACTAACCAGGATGACCTTAAATTGCAATTAGGATATGTGTTTGCCTTAAATGGTGGGGCAATGAGCTGAAAGAGCTCAAAGAAGAGCACAATAGCTGATTCTGCAACAGAAGCTGAGTATATAGCAGCATCATATGTAGCTAAGGAAGCCATTTGGATCAGGAAGTTCATTACTGAAGTAGGAATGGTGCTTAGCATCTTAGATCCAATAAACTTCTTCTATGACAATAGCGGTACAATTGCACAGAGCAAAGAGCTAAGGTCACACCAAAAAACCAAGCATATACTCAGACATTTCTACTTTATCAGAGAGATTAATGATAGAGGTGATATAAAAATATGCAAAGTAGCAGAAGAAGACAATGTTGTTGATCCTCTTACAAAGCCTCTTGCACAAGCGAAGTATGAGCGTCATGTCGGGACAATAGGAATTAGACAAATTAATGATTGTACCTAGTGTAAGTGGGAGGATATTGGAAATTATGCCCTAGGGCCAATCATTATACTATGCATATTGTTATTTAATGAATTTTTCTTTTGTTATCATATCAATTGCATGTTCAATATGATAACTGTATCTTTGGGCAAACTATAGTGATTATCCTAAATGTCCCTAGTCGATCTATAAGGGATCATAGATGAAACAAGAATAGTATGACTTTGATTAATTATAGAGATATAAATCAAAGTCATAGGCACTTGAAAGAGTACAAGGTGCTAGATCGACCCGCTATGAGAAAGTTGCATGGTACAAGTTAAAGCTTATCTCATATATAACTATATAAATAAGTCCTTTGACCTGAAATCATTATAGATTCCTACATGATGACCATTGAACTTTAACCTAGCTAGAAGTTACCTTTAATCGGGTGATCATAAGGGCTATGATTGAGTTTAGTGATATTCATCCAGAGGAATATGAGTGGTCAAGATGGAATTTGTCGCTTACATTAAGTGAGAGATATTACTGGGCCCCTCGATGAGTAAGACTAAGAAAATATATGGCCATACTACAATAGAAAGGGTTTTTCTATTGCTATTGTTAGTTTACTCAGAGATCTAGAAAGTAATGGTCAGGTAAAGGAGAATGACAATTCCATGTCTTATACTTGATTGCAATATCACGTGACAAAAAGGATGTGATACGGTTGCATGATAGGTTACATTGGATCGTGAATCCTTATGTGAATTGGGTAATTGTAATATCTTGCTAGAGGCTACTTGTGACTTATAGGCTAATAGCGTAATTAGCCTACTGCTAATTTCATATGGGCCTACAGTACCACACACAAGAATAGTCCAACTCGAGTTATAATATTCAAGTTTATTAAATTTGGAATATGTCTAGATTCAATAAATATATAATATAGGGTGAATAAATTATATATATATATATATGAATATTTATTTGATAAATATGTATATTTATATTTATATAAAATATAAAATTCAAATATATATATATATATATATGATATATAAAATTAAATATATATATATATATAAATATATTTTCAAAATATATGTGTGTGTGTATATATATTCGTGTGTATATATATATATATAATAAAATATGTATATATCATATATTATATTATATTATATTATGTTATGTTATGTTAGTTTTAAATTTAATTTGATTAAATTTATAACTAACATGATATGAGAGAATATCATGTCAGTTTCATAATTTGAATGTATAAGATAAATTCAAATTAGATATGATATCATGAACTAAATTTATGAAATAAATTTAATTAAATTTTTGTGAGCTTTTAAGTGGAAGACAAAAACCTTAATCCATATACTATATGTAAATAGGGATGTCCTTTATGAAGGAAGAGAGAGTTAGAAAAATTCTAACTGAAAAAACACTTTGGGAGCCACAAAACACCCTATAAAAAAGAAAAACTAACATTCAAAGAAGAATAGATGCTGGGAGCGCTAGCATGCTATTTGAGTTAAAGAGTTGTTCATGTGGATACTGTTAGAGGGAGCAGATCTACATTGTCAGCTCCTGAGATCTAAACTCTTGAAGAAAACATACACCAAGTTCGAAGAATTAAAAGCTAACTCTTTTATTCACCTTGACTTAAACGAGTTCATTCGGTCTATATCAGGATAGGAACTTTAAAATTTTAATCTTTTGCTGCACCTCCCTATCCAATACCCCTACATCGATCATATATAGGAAAAGATTAAGCTAATTACTACCGCACAAAAATAATCACTTTGTAACCTTCTCCTAGATCTGCTAGATCTAGGAGAAGATTAACTTAATTACCACACTACTCATACCAGACAGTAATTAAATACTTTGTTTGAAAAGCTTAGACTTAAAACTCATTTTGCAAAATCATCAAAATCATATTACGTCAAAGTACTACACAATGAAAACAAGTTATACGCATTCATAACAATTATTGCATGCATCTTAAAAAAAGAAAATAGGTTAGATTAAGGGCCATGCACCATGAAACACAATACTTGTGCTACGACATGTGGCACAGAGCCACATGCCCTGCTCTCCTTTATATCATGTGCTGCGAAGTGATACACCATGCACTGTGGTACACAAGTCTGAATTTGCTACTATCATTTGACAACAGAAATGATGAATTTTTAATGTGCGCCATTTTTATATATGACGTCCAATCGGAGTGATTTAAGTTCTCACATGAAGCTTAACTCATAAGCTAACTCATGAGATAGGTTTGGACATGATCTAACAGTCCAATCAAAATTTGGATACTTAGATGTAAAAAGTCACTTTTTATAAAAATTTAATGCAACCAAGCACTCAAATCGAACTCATTATCTTATTAGACCACACAAGGCCTTGAACCAAGTCCAAAAAGATTTATTACACCTAATTGACTATAATATACCACATATACATATATAGGTAATAATTTGGCCATTCAACGGCCTATTTTCACCAAACACAAACTTTCATAATTTGGCATAATTGGCCCACTTGGCCTTTCTCATTACAATTTCACTTCTAAATCACCACTGATATATTTACAATAAGTTTACCATATGGTTACCACTAAATCTTAGCCCATACCATTTATTTCACCACATATTTTCACATATAGGCTAAGATTCACATATTTACCATCTCAACATTTTACCACTCATTATTATTCAAAGCATGCATGCAACCTTATGGCAACTCATTTGTACAATACACATCAAGTTAGTTCCTTACACAAACTCTAAGCTTTCACAGCCACAGCACTACTATGCCGATCCGGACTCTTTTTCCTTGTCTGATTCACTACTAGTCCTGTAAAAATGTAACCACAGGGTGAGATAAAAATCTCAGTGATAAAATAACTCTCTACTATTGACTACTACATGTAACTATATAAGAATTTAGCAAAATATATAAGTAAACATAACATATATTACATGTTTTCCTTTAAATCACATCAACATATATCATTTCATTTCTTTTATCATTATATTCACCACTTTTCACTATTTCTCCACATATAACATGATCATTACTGATCGAACCTTTAAATCACCCTAACTTGAAACCATAGGCTAGCCTTAGACTAATATATACTTTTATTGGCCATGAGCTCACCTTTAGTGGTAAAATCACCTAGCTAAAGATGTTCTATCATACTTCTAGACTATAGTTTCCCCCAATATACATAATAGGATATTGTTGACTCTAACTCTGCATCATATTAATACTAAGAAGTCCAAATCTTTAATACTGCATCTCAATAGGTAGTAAGAAGATAATCTCCAACACTGTACCTCAAAAGGCACTAAGGAAATGCAACTATCCAATATTGCACCCCGTCGGGCACTAAGGAGAATATTGCCATATTGTCTTATCACCACACTCCACACTATGGGTAAACTCCCACCCCTATGATCCTGCTTTTCGAACCAATAGTACGTTCTCAATCACTGCCAGTCTCATACATACATACATACATACATATATACATACATACATACATTTCTATATCAAATTACACAATTTCATTCACTTGTTTAATTGAAGTTCCTTTTCATGCAATATACATACAATGCTATAAAACATGCTCAATTTAAAATGATTTCATACACTACATAGTATACTCGTGCACAATTACAATAAGTAGTCAAATAGAGAAAGTTATTCGATTACCTTTAACCCTTTTATTACAAGAAAGGTTACCTGTGAATTTCAATTACCACTATAGCTCGTTACGAACTTACTTTCTTAACTTGCATGTGAAATATACCAATCTACACACAATTGGCTCAATTAGTCAATTTGTTCAAATTGACCAAAAAAACTTAATTACTAACTATGGCTATAACTAACCACTCATTACTTTCTACTTATCTAATCTAAGCTAGTTACTACTTGATTACCACTTTATATCACTTTAAATGATCTCATTTTAGTTAAACAAGATTTCCACCATAATTTTTCTTTAAATTAGGGCTAAATTGAGCTTACGAGTTCAAAGATTTATCGTTCAACTCTAAACCAGTTACAAAGCTCAAAATTAACTCTACAGAACCTTTCTATTATTATTGGGTAAGAATCAAACCTCTTAAATTTTTTCAATTCAATTTCTCTTAACTTATATTTATAGAAATTTAGGTAGAATGAAAGGTAAGGGTTATACGTAGCTTACTCGATAAGTTACAAGTCAAAAGTGCCTTTCAATACTTGAAAAAGACTTGCCCTAGCCAACCCTAGCTTCGTTTATTTTTCACGTTTTCCTATTCTTTCCTCTCTGAGCTCATCAGCTGATCTATGACTTTTAAGGTTATTTTTTGGTCCATACGCTGTAGGGCACAATGGGGAGAATTCTCATCATATGCACTTGCTTCGACCTAAAACTCGACCCTTCCACTCGTATCTGCCCATTCAATATCTGAAGGACACAAATCAACAACTAATCAACCAAATCTCTAATCATTTGCTAATTACTGCTTTACCCTTGATTAATAGCTAATCACTAAATTAGAAAATCAGGATACTACAAAAAATCTCGCTAGGCGCTTTTCTATTTAATGGGTTATCCTCCTCCTTCTTCCTTCTTTATTTTTCTAACGTAGTGTAGAATTATATTCTATATTTTCATCCTCTTCATCTTCCTCTTTTAATGTGTGCAATGTTGAATTTTTCATCGTGGCAGTGGCAGTGGCTTTCTGAGCAATTGTTTATTCTTTTTTACTTGGTGGATTGTAATTTGAATTCTATTTTGCTTAATTTTTAGTAAGTTGTCTTACTTGACTTTAATTTAGTAGTTCTTTTTTTGTAATTTATATTAATAATAGTTTTTCTCTTTTGGATTTTTTTTTCAATTTATGTGGCTGAAGATTGAAATTGGTTTGGTTGCTAGTTTGGTTAGAGTTATATTATGTTTAATTAGTAATTTATGTTGTTTAGAATTGACTTGTTGCATTAACTATAGATTTATGAAATTGAATTTTAATTTGTGCGTTGGTTGTTGAATTAGCTATTGTATTGTTAAAATGTTTATTATGAATTGATTTGATTCCTATTATGGTTGAGTTGGGTTGAAAAGAGGGCAAAATGCTTAGGAAACTTTCAATTGTAAGCTATTTTGCTGCCGAAATTTAGTTTAGGTTGATATCTCTTATATCAAATTGTGAGGTTTTTTTTTTTCTAAACTTAGTTTGCCCCATGCATTTGGTTTGATTATAATTTTATTAAGATATCAATATTCCTATGATTTCTAGTAATGACCATACGATTCTATTATCCTCTTTTATATTTTGTGACCATGGTTGTTGTTATGACTGAGCATTAAATTAAGTCAGATTAAAAACTATAGGAATTAAAATTGATGTGAAGAGAGGGAAAAATGCTTGGGAATATTTTATTTTTAAGCCGTTATGCTGCCCAATTTTTTTCATAGTAATAGAATTAGTTAATTGTGAATTTTTATTTGAATTAAGTTAGAGAACTTCAAGCATTTAATAAGGTTTTAATTTAGTTTAGGTGTTATAGTCAACAAAGCTAAAAGAGGGATTATGTTAGTGAAACAAATGCAATTTTTTTTTCTAAAATGATTGTTTCTAGATTTAGAAGATAGACAAGGAATGGATGTCTTTCAATCGATTAATAAAGAAATACTTGAATGGGTTGAAAGAGTTTATTAAGTTTGTACTTGAGCACATCCACGACTGTGATAGTATTGTATGCCCTTATGTAAAATGTTGTTTGATGAAGTAGGTTTGTGCTCTGAATTAGAAGATCATTTAGTGTGTTATGAAATTGATTGGAGTTATAAGTGTTGGTACAAGAGTGAAGAGGCAAGGGACACAAGCCAGAGGTATAGCAAAGCAATATGTCACATGATTTTGATACAAGTACATATGAGGTTGATGAGGGAGACTATCTTAAAGAGATGACCTAGGTAGTTGAAGAAGAACTTAAGGATTGTCCTAAACATGCTTGAGAGGTTGAAAAGTAATGCACAAAAACCTTTGTATAATGGTGGTACCAATTTCATATTATTGTCAAGGGTATTGAGTTTATACAACTTGAAAGTGAGCAGCGGGTAGAGTGATAAGAGCTTTAGTAAATGAGCTTCCTATTAACACGTATCAAGCAAAACAAATGTTATGTGCTATTGGCATGAGCTATAAGAAATTCATGCTTGCCTAAATGATTGCATGTTGTTTAGAAATGAATATGAATCATTTACTGGGTATCCAAAATGTAAGGCATTATGCTTCAAAGATAACAAAAAGAGTCTAGAGAAGGCTTTATGGTATTTTCCTATTGTGCTAAGATTTAGACGATTGTACAGTAGTAAAGAAAATGCAAAAAATTTAATGTGGCATGCAGATAAAAGGATTAAAGATAGGAAACCACAGCATCTTGCTGACTCTCGTCAATAGGGAAGGATTGATCATGAGTACCCTGAATTTGGACAAGAATCAAGGAACTTACACCTTGTATTATTTATTGACAAAATGAATTCACATGGGCTTCAAAGTAGCACTTATAACACTTGGCCGGTGATTTTGATAATTTATGATCTACCTCCATGGTTATACATGAAACACAAATATATGATGCTATCCATGCTAATTTCAAGGCTAAAAATAACCCAAAAATGACATAGATGTATACTTGACTCCTATAATTGAAGACTTGAAGTTATTGTGGAAGACAGGGGTTGAGGTATACAATGGGTATAGGGAAGAGAAATTTAATTTGAGAGCCTTGCTATTTGGTATAATAAATGACTTTATGGCACACAGTAATTTGTTAGGGTACAGTATAAAAGGAAAACTTGGATGCCCTATCTATAAAGAAAACACATATTCAATTAGGTTGGAGCATGGTATGAAGAATGCTTATATGGGACATCAAAAGTGGTTGCATCCAAGTCATTATTATCGGCAATTAAAAAAATCTTTTAATGGGAATTCAAAAGAACAAGGCCTACCTTTAATGTTGATCGATGACCAATTGTTTAAAAAGGTTAGGGATTTACATATTGATTTTGGAAAACCTTTTGCAAAGTATATTAAGACAAATGGGTGGAAAAAAAGTCTATTTTCTTTGAACTTCCTTATTGGAAGGTCTTGTATATTAGACATTTTCTTAATGTGACGTACATAAAAAAAATGTGTGTGATAGTATTATTGGTACACTACTTCATATTCCCAAAAAGACTAAAGATGAAATTAATGTAAGGTTAGACATGATTTCTATGGGAATAAGGGAAGACTTAGCACCAAAGAAAAAGGGTAGTCGTTTCTTTGTCCAGTAGTTCACATGCTTTCTAAGAGTTTTGTGAGTTTCTTATTGTTGTTAAAGTTTCAAAGGGTTACTTATCAAACATTAAAAAATTTGTGTCAATGAAAGACATATAGCTAAAGGGTTTAAAATCTCATAATTGTTATGTTTTGATAGAGAATTTGATTCCAGTGGCAATATGTTCTATTTTACCTAATAGGGTGTAAGATACCATCACAAAACTATGTTTCTTCTTCAAATCTATTTGCAGTGAAGTGAATGATCCCATCAAGTTGTTGAAATTACAAAGCAAAATTGTAAAGCATTGTGTGAGCTTGAGATGTACTTCTCACCTACTTTCTTTGACGTCATGGTTCACTTAACCATTTATTAGTAAAGGAGGTACAAATGTTTGACCCGACTTATTTAAGATGAATGTACTCGGTTGAGTGTTATATGAAGATATTAAAAGGGTATGTGAAAAACCTTAGTCGACCTGAGAGTTGCATTATTGAACGATACGTCAGTAAAGAAGCGTTCAAATTTTATACTAAATATTTTAAAAAATGTCAATTATGTTGGCCTACTAGTGTCTTAGCATATGAGAAGGAAAGGTAGGAAAGAGGTAATAGGAAATAATGTAGTTACTATTTTAAATTTATTGTGGGAGCAAGCATACCTTTATGTGTTGCACAACTCAAAAGAGATTCAAGAATTTGTAGACAAGTACTTAGTTGAACTTAGGGAGGATAACCCCAATAGAGTTGAATCCTAGTATGTAAAAGAACATAATAATCAATTTGCATGTTAGCTAAACTAGCACATTCATGATAAGTTCAATATGGGTCCTGATTCTATTTCTAAAAAAGTGAGATGGCTAGCTAAAGGCTTGAGCATGCAAGTATTTTTTTTATGCTAGTTATGTTGTCAATGGATATAACTTCTATACCAAAGAGCAGGATAGTCAAAGCACAATACAAAACAGTGGTGTTACTTTTATCATGCAATGCACATAACTAGCTTTAGAGACAACAACCTATTTTATGCAAAATATGTCATATTTTTGGGTAATTGAGCACATTTAGGAATTATATTATGTAAAATTTTAGATTCTGATCTTTAGTTATAAGTGGGTTGATCATAAAAATAGATTTCTAATTAATGATTACTCAGGGTTGATACAAGTAAATTTTAATAAAAAAGGGTATAAAGACGAGCCTCTCATTCTTGCTTCCCAAGTTTGATAAGTATTCTATGTCCTTGATCCTACTAAAACTAATTGGTTCATTCTTTTATTGAAAAACAAAATCATTGAAGACATGGGTGACACTATTATTGAGGATGATCCATTTGTAGGAACATCTCTTGAAAGTGATTTTGCTGAAGATTATGCTTTCTATGTGAGAAATGACCACACTGAAAGTATTTGGATTTCAAAGAGAGGAAAAAGGACTCGACATAAGATTTCAAAGATTAGGCAAGGAACAGATCAGACAAAAATAAGAAAAAGAAAAAATCAACTTAAACATGTGTGTTTTTATTTTGTAAATAATTATTAATTGTGTTTGTTTAATTATTGCATGTGCCCTTTGATTTTCTAAATATTGTTATATATTCTTTTAATGTTATAAATAATTATTACTTTTGTCGATTGATTTTTTAATCATGTGTTCTTACATTTTACAGATAAATGACTCCCAAAAAAGTAAACAAAAAGGTCACAGTGACCTTGATATTCTCAGGAGTAGCCCTATTGTTGACCCTATTGGTGGTCCTAACATTAGCCTTAGCAGTGGTCACCGTGTTGGGTTTAGCTGTGGTCCTAGCATTGACCCTAGTGGTGATCTCGACATTAACCCTAATGGTGGTCTCAGTGTTGGGGCTAGTGGTACTCCTAGTGTTGGAGCTATTAGTAATGCTTCTACTACTACTCTTAGTCTAACAATGAATGATGGTCAGCTTCAGGAGGAGGCAACTAAGATTAAGAAGGGATTATTTTTTATTATTGAAGTAAATAAATAGAGGATTGCTGGATAAAACTATTCCCTCCAATGGAATGCTAAAGGGCAATTGATTAAGGACATTAAAGATAAATTCATCAATTATATTGGAACTGTGGCTACAATAGAGGTGCCTATTACACTTAAAAATTAGAAGAAGGCAAATCAATCTACAAGGCAATATATTTGGGCACAAGTAGAGGTATATATGTTAACTAACCTAATATGACTCTTGTATCTATAATAGTTTATTATTCATCTACTAATGACACACTAACGTTTTGCAATCAGCATTTATAATTGATGTTAGTCAAAGGAAATATGTCCTTCAAATAGCTAGGAGAGCAATGCATTCTTTTTGGTTTTTTGTGAGATCAAAATACATTAAAAGGGCTAGGAAACATTAGTTTTGAGGTCTTATCTTTAATAAAACCCTTGGTAACCCAGCAATAATGTGATTAATTTGTCGCATCACATTTACAAATGGAATTTCAAGTTATTTTAATTTTCTAATTGTTTATAATTTTTTAATATTGTTGTTTTATATTATAAGTTTAATTAATTTGATTTTTTCCCCAAGCAACTCAGCTAACAAAATCGGGATTTGGTTGACAAAAATCCATATCCCTTTAAAGAAGGGTGTGTAGGGTATTCAGGCATAAAGAAAAAGATGGTATGCCCCATTACATTTAATTTTAAAATTTATCAATATTTATGAATAATATTTATTAATTACTAATTGTTTTTCTATTGAAATGCATAGATTGAGCAAGAAGGCAAAAGTTTTAGTACCATATCCTGCCATGTTCTTTACATACAAGATCAAACTAATAAGGAAGGCAACAGTATAAATGAACGTGTTCAAGAGATAGCTAATACATATGTAAGTATCATTATTTTTAATTTAAGATAATAAATAAATTCTTTTCATTCAAATAGGTAATTTAGGTTTTTCAATTTGTGTCATATAGGCTGCTATCTTGGATGAAGTCTTAAAGGGTGAGCATCTAAAAGATGAAGATATCTTAGGTCAGGCATTAGGCAATCCTGACCACCTCGAACATGTTAGGGGTGTCGGTTTTGGCGTCACCAACAAGCAAGTATTTAGGACTTCAAAGCTAGCAAAAACTATAGTGACTTCTTCAACTGAGTTCAACTTGCTAAAAGATAAGGTTGATAGGCTACACCACCTAGTTGATATATTGTTCATATCCCAGGGAAAGATATCAACTCATGCAGATATTAGTCTAACTAGCAAGAGAGATAATCACACCGTAGCCCAGCCTTCTCATTTGAACCTTCCTAAGGTAATATTAATATTTTATTTTGTTAAATTTGTTTTATATCAGTAACTTATATCTTTATATCAGTTTAGGGCAAAGTTGAATGTGATTTTTTGGCAAACAATCTAGATCATCATGTAGTTGCAACTGGTGTAATGTATAACGTCCTTAAGGGCACTATATATAATATGCCAATTCCTATGGGTTATATGCAAGCTTGTCTTAAAGTTTCTTTAAACAACAACTACAAGCTGCCCATTCCCATCGAGGATGCGATGACTGTGGGAGATGTACTGGGCACCTTTATTACATAGCCCATCGATCTTATAAGATTGACAGGCAAAGATAAAGTATACATATAATTTATTACCTTTGTTTTTTCATAAGAACTCATGATCTCTAACTACCTTTATTACATTGTGCAAGGAAAAAAAACTTCTTCAGCAAACAATCGATCAGGCATGAATTGAAGATTATTGCACCTCCCTTGCTTCAAAAGACAGAGCCTCAATTATCACATAAATTCCTAACTTCACTAGGGGCATATATAGACATGCAAAAAAGTATTCATAATTTTGTTGCGGTAAATGTCTCATTGGAGCATGGCATGTATGATAGAGATCATATCAATCATATCACACTCAAAATGGTAGATGAAGTGCTCTACCATGCCATGATTAGCACGACTGTTATGGATTTTTATTTGAGGTACTTCTTTCTACACAATAATTATTATTATTTTTATAAATATCTACTAATCTATTTTCATTTATTTATTTTGGGTTTCTTTACCATACACTCATTGTGCCCCGTAGCCTTACTAGGACATTTGTCTTCATTTGTCCCTATGGCGTTACTGGTTTCCATGACATTAGGAACTATGATCATGAAGATCAAGCAAAGTGGTTGTGCAATTCATTCAAGGCTAGGACTACTAAGAAGGAGTGCAAGGGTTAGTTATTTATTATATTTAATGTGTTCTCAATTTTATTAACTATTTTAATTTAATTTATTATATCTTCACAATTGTTAATTATTTTAGGGATCATTGGATGTTAATTGCTGTTAATCTGGCTGGGGAAAAATATGAGAAATTGGCCATCTATTTGTGTTTTCTGGCGGGGATCTAGATAATCATAAAGATATGATGAAATTAATCAACAAGTAAGCACATTAATTAAGTTTCATACTTGTGTTTTTTGATATTTCAAACTTTTTATGCCTACTTCTATGTTATTAGGGTTGTGTTGTTGTACCACACGAACAAATCTCTAACTATCTCCAAGGTCAAACCATTTGACCTATTGTTCACATGGACAGTAATAAAGGCACTTGTTTTAGATTAATTATTCAACTATTTATTAGCTAGCAATTATTCAATATTTTAATATATTTTTATTGTTTTTGCAAAGTGCCTACGTCAAAGATTCAACTCTATGGATTGTAGATATTGCGCTATGAGATTCATTAGAGACATCAACACTCATGCCAACATTTCAATCCTGGCTAAGGTTCATATTTAATTAAACTACATTTCATATATAATATAATTTCATTAGTTAATTAGCTAACTTTGTTGTGGTTATAATTTAAATTGCAGTACTATGATGACACTTATCATAAGGAATTTGGGAATGCTCACATCAATGAAGTTGTGGAAGAATGGTGCCAACACATATTTCAACTATGGATCATGCAAAATGCATGCATTAATCCTTAATAAGTGGGCATTACGATAGGTTTGTTTCAATTTTAAGGATATAATTGTGATTTTAGAAATAAAATTTGTGAATTTTTAAGCAAAAGGAATAAGTGTTTAAATTGCATTTTGGTTTGTTGGTAATGTATGTGTAAATGTTCTTATAATTTTGAAACAATGTTATTAATGATAAATATTTGTTGGATTGTCAATGAGAATGTTGTGTGACTTTATATTGTCAATTCTATTTCAAGAGCTGCTTAAAATGCAGGTTTCATATTTAAAAAAAGCCTACAAAATATTTGACGATTATTTTAATAACCGTCAAAATATATTTTTATATTTGATGGTTATTTGTTAAAGCCGTTAAATATATATACCAATACTTGACAACATACATAATAACTGTTAAATATATATGTGTATAGCCAGTATTAGTTTGGTTTCTAGTACATTATACTTGATCGTTACAAATAACTGTCAAATATATGGAAACATATTTGACAGTTAAAATAACTACAAGTATATTGACATGCATAACTGATGGGATCTTTTTTGACATTTACTAATTGTCAAATATATGGACAAATAATCGTCAAATATAGGGACAAATAACCATCAAATATCTTTAGTTCTATAATAGTGAAATCTTCAACTTTAAAAATGGAGCATCAAGTAACTCACTGTTAATTTCACTTGACAATGTTATGTGGGGCCCATAAATGACACGTGGCACTTCACCTCAACTTGTGTAAAGGTTCATATTTAGTCAAAAACTATTTTTTGAGGGACACTGAGTAGCCCTTATTATAAAAAAAGGACCATCCAATACATTTCCATAATTTTGACCAGACATATATGAGACTGATAATACGTTAATCTCTTCAATCTTATTACCTTCATTCTTAATCTTAGCTCAAGAAAAAGATGTTCAAGAGTTCTTATTTGTAAACATTCATGAGAATGATGCCAACAAAGTAGAAGAAATAATTCATGGCTAAATCAAATTAGAATCAAGCTTCTCCCATGCGTAGTAAAATCAAACTTCTACTTCATTGGCATATTATGAATATCTTTAAATAAAAACTCTTTGAACCTCTTCTTCTTGAGTTGAGACTAAGAATGAAGGTAAGAAAATTAGAGAGATTGATGCATAATGGGTCTCACAAGTTTGAAAATAAACAGTGTTTAGTCAAAATTGATGGGAAGGTATTAAATGGTTTATTTTTTATAGTAAAGGCTACACAGTGTTCCATAGAAAATAGTTTATAGCTAAATTTGCATCTTTACACATGTTGAGATAGAGTGCCACGTGTTATTTGTGGGCCCTACATAACGTTTGTCAAGTGAAAATAGTGATAGGCTAATAGATGCTCCATTTTTAAAATTGAAGATTTATTTCACACAACCTGATATTATATGCTACTCAGTGCTCCTTAAAAAAATAGTTGGTAACCAAATTTGCACATTTACCCTTAGATTGATACTCCATTTGTCCCAAATTATAAGATACTTTTAGATAAAATTACATATACCAGTAAAGTCAATTAAATACACTTTACAACTGTGAACACTGTATTTTGTTTGGGTATTTTTTAAATTTAAAGAAAATAATAATGAATTTAGCCAAAAAAATATAAAAATACAAAAATAAATTTTAATCCTTTTTAGGATTATATTTCAAAAAAAAAAGACAAATTTTTAATTAATAGAGTTTAATTTTATTTTAACTTACATAATCTTTTATTGGTTAAGATTTTATCTCTTTTAGTTCATTAAAATAGCCAAAAAAAATATAAAATTACAAAATGAAATTTAATCCTTTTTAAGATCATATTCAAAAAAAATAAAAAATAATCTAACAAAAAAAAGGGTATTCTTGCTTAATTCAAAATTAAATTTTTCTCTCTTAATTTGATTTCCAAAATTATGATTAACATAATATGAAAAAAAAAAAGAAAGCATTAAAAAAAGAGAGAGAGGCATTAAACATTAACAAAGAACAAAAAAAAAAGCATTAAAATTTATATATATATATATATATATATATATAATTGGGCGAATGAAATGCTGAAAGGATCAGCAATTTCACCCAGCCCTTAAATTGCTTTTGGGCTGAACACAAAAGGATATACACGTGAGGTAGAGTACACACACGCGACACACAGCAGAACACACACACAAAGCAGACACAGACGGCACATAACAGAAGAAGAGCAGACGTCAAGGTGAAATAGAGAACACAGAGACGCAGATAGCACACAGTAGAAGTGGAGAGAAACAAAGTTAGACACACGAGCAAGCAGAAGAGAGACACACGCATATGCATGCACGAGGCTTTATCTCTGAAAATGCATGCATGAAGAAGGAGGGAGAGGAGTCGGCCACATAGGCAGAAAAGAAAGGAGAGCAAACTCAGGTAGGGGGCAGAAAAAAATGGACAAGAGACCAAATGAAAATGATTGAAAAAGGAGAAGAGAAAAGGCAAGAAAAACAGAGCATAGAGGTCACACGCACACAGGCAGAAAAGAGGGGAGATGCGCGTAGAAGAAGAGACCGAGAATAAGTTGGAGAAAGAAGAGAGGCCGATGGGAGAGGAAGAGCTACGGTAGAAATAGAAAAAAGAAAACAGAGCACAGACCGAGAGGGAGTCAAGCCGGATGAAAACGGAGGGAAAGTACTTGGTATTTGCTTATGGAGGCAAGAGCGTGAGAGAGATCGAGAACGAGGGAGAATGGAGAAGAGTCTTTGAGTGAGAGAGATTTAGAGAAGGGACTGAAGACCGAGAAGGAGTCTAAATGAGGACCGAGAGTCTGGGAGTGGGAGAAAATAAGAGTGAGATGGCGAAGAGGTTGGAGAAAAAAGAGAAACCGAGAGGATGAAAAATAGAGGACAAGATAGAGAGAGAACCAAGAAGAGGAGGGCGAGAGAGGAGACAGCGAAGTGGAGGAAAGAAGGCCTGGCATTTGCTTCAGATTTTTGAGAGGAGACCGAGAAGCTCTAGAGAAAGAAAAGAAAGAGATCAAAGATTTGAGGGAGATTAGACATCCAAGCCAAAGTACTTAGTGACTTTCATTGTTGGCTATGATCAAGAAAAGAATATTAATGCAGTAGTGAAAAAGCTTCAGAGAACTTCACCCTCAAAAAATATGCATCGAACATGCATTAACACAGATTTGAATAAAATATTTTTCTTAAAAATTTGTTAATGCGATTATGGTTATGATAAATTTTATGTGCATATATGTTGTAGAAGGGATGGGTGAAATTTGGTTTAATTTTATATGGGCATGTATTGAATGAATGTTTATTCTAACTTAATAATTAATGCATGTTTAAATTCATTTAAATGCTTCAAGATGGATTAGTAATCTAGTTCTTCAAAATTCTGATTTCATGATCTTACTATTTGTATTATGAGAGCTATCCAAATTTAAGTGTTTGATGATATATTAGTAAATATAAGAGTATGCTCTCAAGTTTTAAAGCATCAGTTAAAAGTTATGGATTTGAATCACATTTTTTATTTCAAGTTTTCATAGGTCACTGTCCGACTAAAATGATTTTATATCATGAAGATCAATAAGATTTTGCAGGTATAAAGATCAATTTTGTATATGATAATAGGGGTTCCAAAGGCCTATCATTAAAATTAAATTTTTTATAATAAATTAATAATTTATTTAAGTTTTATATAAAATTTCAAGAGTCTTCATAGAGACTTAAATTAATCACATCATCGTGTGGGATAATAAGTCCTCGTGGATGTTGTGATTTTCAATTTCTATAATAAATAAATAATTTTTTTGTAAATAAAATATGAGATTTCTAACTCTTTACCTTTTTTTATTCCGAAAGAAATTTGAAATTGAGAAAACGATTAAATCACTTTTTGTAATTTAAAACATACATATCAGAAATTCTAGAAATTATTTTATTTACAAAATGATGTATTATTTTAGTCCAGACTAATTATTATTATTATTATTATTATTATTATTATTATTTATTTCTCATAAAAAAATAAACTATATCTTAATGGTCATTAATTTATTTGTTTTAGATTTTTTGTCATGAGTGATAATAAGTCTCCGTAGGCACATCAAATAAAAAAATTTAAAATTACCCTTTTTATGGTGACAAAGTGAATCTCCAAAAATAAGAAAAAGTATAACAACGGAAATATTTTTAAAGTATAAAAGGAGAGTAAGAAAGTAAAACTAAATTATCTTTGCAAATTAAAATGCACCAACCCACATTTTAGAAAATTATTTTGTTTGCAATTGATAAATTATTTAACTTTCTCTTTTCATAAAAATCATAAAGAAAACTATTGGTACTAATCTCAAGCCTAAACTACATGGGTTTTGATTTTCATCACATGGTACGTAGGCCTTAAAGTTTGATTCTGAGTCAAGTCCTCTCTCATAAATAAATAAATATTTTTTACTTAATTATTATCATTTTTATATCAAATACATGAATAAGAAGGGTATAATTAAAATAACTTTAAAACTGTATTAATTTAGCACAACAAACTTTAGGTAACTGTTCTCATGAACGAGTATTGTGGGGTGCCTAACACCTCTCCACACTTAATCAACTCCCGAACCTATTTTCTAATTTTGCAGACCACCCTTACCTTCTTTAAATGGTTTCCCAAGATTTTTCTCAAAATTTTGGTGGTGACTCCCATTTCTTCAATCTTCTTTCTAAAGGTCAGAACCTCTGCTCACGCGCCATCCGCGTCACATTTTTCGAATGTGACAACAACCTTACTTTTTCAAGACAAAAATATAAACTTTTGAAAATGCTCTTCATTTAACATACCAATGATGAAATAATATTAAAGAGAGAATATATGTGAAGGGTAATATTAAAAAAGTATCATTAATAAAATCTTATTTTTATCAAAATGTCTTGTATTTTGAGATATCAAATTTTCTTTAAAAATGTCTTATAATTTGGGATAAAAGAAGTATTATCTTTTCATAAATTACCTTTTGTAAGGTGTTTAACTTGAAAATAAATATAAAATAATTTATTTATCAATACTACTACAGAAATGGGATTCAATGGTGTTTAAAATTTTAATTTCGTGGTGTTTACAAAATGCTATAAAATTCAATGATATTTTGAATATTAGGTGATATTTCATTAATTAATGAAATACTACAAAAAGCTAGAAGTCGCGGTGACATTTTTTTTTAAGGAAAACGCCACCTATTTATTTACTTTTACAAAATTACAAGGAAAAAAGGTGGCATTTCTTGTAGGAAATGCCACCCCTTTACTTACTTTTTAAAAAAAATAAAAAGGAAGAGAGGTGGCGTTTCTTTTTAGAAAATGCCACCTATTTCCTTTTATTTTTTTTAAAATTAGAAAGTACCACTTTTTAATATATATATATATATATATAATTTCTTTTATATATATATATATATATATCAATTCATATACATAAATTTTTTAGAAAATACACAATTAATTTATACAATAAACTTATTTACATAATTAACAAAAACAAATAATCAATTTCAACCTATACAAAACTATGATAAATTTAGCAAGGTCAAAAAAAGTAAAAGATAAAGAAAAAACATAAATTAAATATTAGTTAAGAGATATAATAAGGTTTATCAACAATTTTTACAATATAGTTGTCAAAAAAAAATACTTACAACAAAAATAAATAAATAATAAAATTAAAAAAATTATGACTAATGTTTAACAAGTTTTTCCTCAATGATTATCCAAGATTATCATCATTACCTTCTTGAAAGTCCAAAACTTGACAAAAGTAAATCGTTTATCATTAAAAACACAAAGATTGAAGATCTCGCTATCTGTTCCCTAGATTTGGATAAAGCTTCATACCTAGAGAGTTGTTTCACCAACAAATATGCTTAGTAGTAAATTAAAAGAACAAACCCTTTAATAATGAAAAGAAAAATTATTAACTGAAGATAAACAATAGCAAAATCATAAAGATCCATATATATATGGATAGGTAGATAAGAAGTGATAAAAATGAAAAGAAGGGACATGTTATTAGTATACTTGTAACATTCAAATTTTCTTAATCCTAGAATTAGTTGCTAATTAAGGGCAAATTGGTAGTTAAGATGTGATTGGACTTTGGAAGGGTAAATTGATATTTTGACTCATTGAAATGCTTAATGATTAGATACAGGTGGAAGAACCATATTTCGAGATGAAGTGTGTGTGTATAGTGAGGTTTTTTGTCACTATGCCATACCCCACGATGGATGCTGCATGTGTTATGGTGCATGGCACAAAAACTTGGCTCGTAAGTTTGAAGAGAGCTTGAGAAAATAGAAGAAAAATAAAATAAAACATGAAGGAGAAGAGAGAAGAAGGAGTTGGTATGCTAGTGCATGGATTTTTAAGGCCAAGGAAAAATATTCTGATTGTTAACGTATCGGGTAAGCTTCGTACATTCCTAAGCTTTATTTCTATTATAAATTTCTCTTTAATTAGTTGAGGGAGAATTAGAATCGGGGAAGTTTAAGAGGTTTGTTCCTTATCCCTATGTAATAGAAAGATTCTTGGGGTTTCAAATAGGGTTTTGTGACTAGTTTGGGGTTTGACAATAAAGTTTTTAAAGTTGTACGCCTAATTCTACCCTAAACTAAAGGAAATTGTGAGTGGAATGAAAGAAAGCATGAATTAGAACTTGTAGAAGTGATAGAAAATGGTGATTTAAGGGTGATAGACCTAGTATAATTTAGTGGAAGTGATTGAACAACTAAGAATGGCTTTAAGAAATAATTTAGTATTTTTGGTCAATTGTATTAATTGATTAATTATGCCAATTATGTGTAGATTGGCATATTGTGTGTTACTCGAGGTGGAGAGCTAATGTGGCTATTGTAAACGAATAAGACATCTATGAGTAACATTTCTTATGACATAAAGGTTGAGATAATGAAATAACTTTCTCTATTTAATTATCTATTATAACTATTTGAAAGTATGAGTATTATTGCATGAAAATGTTTAGAATGAATATGTTTGCTAAATGACCATTTCTACATGAAATTGATTTCTAAATAATTGATTTTTATGAATTGTATGCTTTGAGAATCTATATATATATATATATATATATTATGTTTATATATAGTTTTATACACAAATGGAATGTGGTGTTATGAAAGCATGATCATAGGAGTGGGAGTTCACCCTAGGAAGAAGTAGTGAAAGACCATATGGTATTATTCTCCTTAATGCTCGACTAGTGCAGTGTTGGAGAATTATATCTTCATAGTGCCTTTCAAGGTGCGTTGTTAGAGATTATCTCCTTAGTACCTATTAAAGGGTGATATTGGAGATTTAGGTTCCTTAACATTAATGATGCGGTGTTGGAACCAGTGACACCCCATATGTAATGGGGGAGACTATAGTTCGAAAGTGAGCTAGAATGCCTTTAGCCAGGTGATTCTACTACTAAAGGTGAGCTCAAGGCTAATGAGTATATATATTGGTCTGAGGTGACCTATGATTTTAAATCAGTGTGATTTGTATGTTCAGTTTAAAATGATCATGCTATTGCTATAACGACTAGTGAATTGTAGTGAGCATAGTTTGTAAAGTAGTGCAATAAGATATATCGATGTGAATTGAAGTGAAACTTGTATTCTATTCTTTATATTTACCCACATGTTATATAATACTTGCTTATGATTGCATGTGATAATTGATAATATTAAATTATTCTGTTACTGAGATGTTTATCCCACCCTATGATTATATTTTTGCAGGATGCAGTAGTGAGCTGAGTAAAGGGAAAGAGACAAGATCGGCTTAAAGTTGTTACAAGAAGAGTTTGTGTAATGAACCTAAATCTTTTATATAATGTGTATATGAAGTTGCCATAGGATTTTGCATGCATGTATCCAATGAATTGTTGAGATTTGTAAGGATTTTATAAATCTTAGTCTATATATGTGAATATGTGGTGAAAATATAACTAAGGGCTAAGATTTAGTTGTGAAGGTGATATGAATGTGGAAACATGTGTATTTATAGTGAAATTATGGTGAATGCAAGTATTGTTCTTCCGCTGTGCAATGTTTGTTATGTAGTGGATTTCAAATGATTTTGATGTTTTGAAAATTATCAAGTCTTGGGATCCCAAGCTCTTCAAACAAGTATTTTATTACAATGTGGTTTTAATTTTTGATGTTTTGAAATTATCAAGTCTTAGGATCCCAAGCTCTTCAAACAAGTATTTTATTACAATATGGTTTTAATAGTATATGGTAATTGAGCTAATTTTGTAACATCCTGATTTTTTATATAATAAAGAAATTGTGGAATTTAGGTTTTGAGAAAAAAAATGATAATAATAGGAATTTATATTATTTGAGGTTATTTAGAAATAATATTATGGTTAGGTATTTAATTATGAATTTAAAAATTTAAATTTAAAACCACATAAGCAATATTTAGTTAAGATATAATACATAAATAATTTTTTTTATGTATGTGTTGAAAAAAAAACAGAGAGAAGGTAGAAGGAACAAAAAAAAGGGGGTGGAAGGTTGTTGTTTCTAAGTCCCACATTGGTTAGATGAGGGAAGAGAAGAGGTGCCTTCATGTATAAAAAGGAGGGGGTGTGTGCATTAGGAAGCATGAGAGGCTAAGATGCAATTTAGAGAAAATTGCAACTTTTGGCCCAAAGGTTTGAATAATTAAATTCAAACCTATAGTTTTTTTTTAATATAATTTTGGGACTCACAATCTTATTTTTATATTATTTTTCTCTCTTCCTCTCACGTTGCTCGGCGTTTTCTCACAAGGGGGGATTATTTTCTTTTTCTTCAGGTATGTTCTAACTTTCCTGTTTAGATTAGCATTTAAAAATTTATTTAATTACAAAATTAATTTTATAGTTATTTTCTAAATAATATTAGCTTTCTAGTGATATAATTATTTTGTAGGATAGAGTAAATATTTTGATTAGGATTTTTCTATAGGATAGTTAATCTGATGATATGATGGATTAAAAATATAGGTTAAAATTCTTAGGGATATAATAAATATTATAGAATATTTTCTTGAGGTTGAAACTCATGTTTAAGAATTTTTGAGTTAAAATCTAGATCTATATGGTTGAATTTATGTGGAATCTGAGACGTAGGGATAAACCTATGATTATTAAATATTTATTTAAGTATGAATAGGTATTTTTGAGGTTATAGAAAGGTGATTTGAGGCTTCAGGATAATTCTAAAATTTTTAATTTATTTTTGGATGAATTTTTAGAATGTAGAAGGATGAAATTGTGATACTAGAAGTGAATTGAGGATAAAAAAAAATAGTTCATTAGGGTACGAGAATTTTAGAAAAGAATTTGGGAAGTTAAATGAGGCATAAATCTTAAATTAGTGTTAATATGGACTATAGATTTAAGACTTTCTAACTCTTTAAATTAGAGTTATTTATTTTAATGTAAAATTAATATATAGTATTGTGAAATAATTATGTAGATTATATTGACAAAGATAGTGGTGAAAAAGGAGTTGTGAAGGGGAACTTGTTATTCAAGACACAAGGTAACCATTATTAATGTGTTGTGATGAGTGTGTTTGTGAATGGTTATGTGTTGTTTTGTTGTTTGGAAAAATTATGAATTATTGAAAATAAATACTGTATATACCTGTTTGAAATTATTGCCAAGTGGGTTAAAAATTTATTTTTGTTTATCATGATGAGATATTATTGTTCGGATATATTCCTGTTTGGATATTTGAATGATGCATGACTTGTCAGGAGATTTTAATGTATGGTGTTAATGGGAATTTCTGTTCGGTTAATTATTACCACGTGGTAAGCCCTCATTGGACCCAATGAGTGGCGTGTCGCTTGGTCCAACTCACCTTTGGCCGGGTGATTTGGCGTCCGAGCATGGCGAAAGGAGGATATAAGGTGCAGTCATGCAAATTAAATACTTGTTCGGTTTGTTTGAAAGTATTGTTCGGTTAAATGTTTTGTGTGCCCACTTAGCAATCGCATGATTAGTTACATCCGCATGCATCATTACATATTAATTTTTAGTTACTGGGACTTTTAAGTCTCATTCTCCGTGGTTAATATTTTTACAGGAGCGAGTCCGGCCGAGAAAGCACCAGAGGTGTAACTGTGGTGTATGAGACACCATCTTTTACGTTGCCTCTTATTTTAGATTATACAATGTATCTTGTGCCAACTTAGGACATATCTTCTTTGTGAAGCATGTAAACTCTAATCCTTTTTATTAAAAGTATTTATATGACCAAGAAGATTATGTCTGTCCCTCTTGATTTATGATCTGATTTGAATAACATGCTATGAGGATCATGTCTGTCCCTCATGGTTCTAATTGTTTTTTTTAGATATTTTAAGACCTGTGGTATATTGTCTTGGATGTATCGTGGTAGAAATTTTTCTACCATGATAAGGGTTCAATGAAAAAAAAAATAAAGAAAAAAAATGATTTCTTGAATTAATAATTTGCAAAAAATCGGTCTGTAAATTTGAGGGTGTTACAAATTTCCTCTGATTTTGTAATAGAAATTGGGAGAGGTTACATTGTGGTATCGGATTCTTTCATTCCAATCCCTCATTATTATGACTGCTTGTTGCATTCATCTTAGATATGGCAACTTCTCACTATTCATTACATAACTCTTTCCCTGCTGCTCACTTTTCTTATTACGTTTGTCCTTAGGAAGGGAGAAAAGTATTATACAATGAGAAGGGGTACTCATGCTAAAAGTGTTATATCTAGACGAGCTATTAATGAGGAGTAAGAATCAAAAGTTCAACTGGTTCAACCACAACTAAGAGTTAGAAAGGATGGGTTATTAGAAGAGCTCAGAGATATGATGCTAGATATAAGGTAGACGGTCTGAGAGCATGATACTATTTTGAGAGGTAGAGAACAAGAAGAGAGAGTTGAGTCTTAAGGTACTCTAGTGCAAGAGGAAGTGCAGAGTAAGCCTGGACCATCTCAGGGTTTGAGTAATAAACAAGAGGATTCCAACAATAATCCATCTATAAATCGTGCTTGGAAGACTTTTATTCAGTTCAATCTACTAATATTTGATGGAAATATGAAAGGAGGGGAAGCAGAGTTATAGATTAAGCTCCTAGAGACTATCTTTAAAGTGGTAGTTTGCACTTCTAAGTAGAAAGTTATCCTGGCTTCAATGTAGCTAGTTGGGGCTATAAAGAGATGGTAAGAGTCAGTAAAACTTGCTAGTCGTATCTGTTTGAGTTGGGATGAGTTTAAAAAGATATTCTTCGATCAATACTTCCTAATTTCTTTCAAAACAGAGAAAGAGAAGGAATTTCATGCGCTCAAGCAGGGAGACTTGGATGAGGAAGAATTCATTAAGAGATTTAATGATTTGTTGGTTTACTCCACCTATCTCGAGCACACTAATGACATTAAGTGGAAAGTAGAGAGGTTGTTAGAGAAGATAAAGCCTGAGTATCAGTAACAGATTGCCTTGTTTAATGTAACGACATATGAAGACATATGTCATAAGTTGAGAGTAGTTGCCAAAAGGGATAGAGAGGCTGAAGCTAGGAGAAGACAAGATAGTTTGGGGAGATTCTCATCCCCAATGAGTCCAATAGGTGGAATTTTGAAGAAGCTTGGTTTATAGTTTGGGAAGTTCTAGTTCCTCTGGAAAGAAAGGTATTGCCAAAGGATCTCAGTCTCACTTAGTATAAAAGGGATTGGTGCAGAGAAGTGGAGGTGTGAAAATTGAGCCTTCACAATCCTCAAGGCAAGCGTACAGTGTTCCAGCATTGACACAGAGTATAGGAACAATGCCTTAATGCAACATTTATGGTCGATCTCATAAGGGAAGATGTTGAGCTTGCTTCAAATGCGGCAAGTCAAGACACTTGGCAAGGTAGTACCTAGAAGGTAAAGTTGAGGGGACTGAGCGATGATCTACTATTCTTGGCCAAGTATTTGCAATTACCCATGAAGAGGCCAGAACATCTCCGAACTTGGTTCGAGGTATGATTTATGTATATGGTTTTCAAATTGAGACATTATTTGATTCTGGTGCCACAAATTTGCTTTGTATGTAAGGAGTGTGTGGATCGATTGATATAGTCTATGCAAGAGTTACTCATGCTCATTAGAGTGACTAAGCCTTTTGGATCATCTAGTATTACTAGTAAAGCTTGTAAAGGTGTTGAGATTCAGTTTGAGGGCTGAATTTTTAAGATTGATTTGATCTGTATTCTTATGAAAGGAATAGATGTAATTATTGGCAAAGACTAGCTAATAGCAAATAATACTATGCTTGATTGTGCCAAAAAGATGATTTCACTGCCAGTGTTATCTATAATAGTGGATTCTTTAGAAAAGTTCAAGTTATTGTCGGTGGTTAGTGTAGAGAAGTTGACTCGACAAGGTTGTGATGCTTACATGGTGTTCATGACTGCCAGTACAGTTTATGAAGGTGGTGTTGAGAACATAAGTGTAGTAAATGAGTGTTCGAAAGTATTTTTGGATGTGACGGGACTACCTCTTAAAAGGGAAGTGGAATTCTCAATTGACTTGATTCTTGGAACTAAATCAATATCAAAAGCCCCATATAAAATGTATCGAAATTGGCAAAGTTGAAGAAGCAAATTAAAAATTTGCTGGATAAGAGATTTATTAGACTAAGTGTGTCACCTTGAGGATCACCAATGCTGTTTATTCTAAGGAAACACCACCTAATATTAATTAAATAAAATATTTTATAAATATTATATTTATGATAAAATAATTATTGAAAATAATATATATTTCTATAAAATAAATAAAAAATATTAGGTGGCATTTCATCAGGCAGGAAATGCCACCTAAGATTTATTAAATATTTGTTTAATATCATATTTATTATAAAATATAAAATATTTATTAAAAAGATAAATTTTAGAGTAAAATTAATTATTAAATAAAAATTAATTGATACCACACAAGAAATATCATCTGAGGTTAAAGAAATAAAATATTTATTAAATATTATACATATTATAAAATAATTATTGGGAAAAATATATTTTTAAAAAATAGTTAATTAAAAAAAAAAATAAATTAAAATTCTTAGGTGGCGTTTCCTCTTGTATGAAACGCCACCAAAAATTATTTAAATAAAATATTTACTAATTATTATATTTATCAAAAATAATTATTTAAATAATATATATTTATATAAATTAACTGGCTGGCGTTTTCGAAATGCCACTTAATATTAATTAAATAAAATATGAATAAACTATCATATATATTACAGAATAATTATAAAAAATAATGAAATAAAGAAAAATTATTATGTGAAGAAATCACCATTAAGATTAGTTAAATAAATTAATTTTTAAATATTATATTTATTATGAAATAAATGTTGAAAAACTATATTTATTATTTTATATTTTAGTTTTAAATTATTGTGATATATTAATAATGATTATTAATTAACTACTAAATTTATCTTATAATATGTTCTAAAATTAATAATAATATTTTAATAATTATAATAATAATTGTATTAATAACTATTGCAATTATAATTATAATTACCATAATAAATAAAATTATTTTTTTATAATATTATCATAACTATTAAGTGGCATTTCATTTTGAAATGCTGTGGAATTGTTTAGTAACAACAAATTGTGGCATTTCATAAAAGAAATGTCACCTATTATTTTTTTAAAAAAATTATATATAAAAAATAATTAATAAACAGTGGCATTTCTTAATATACTTGAGCTTTCATTTTAGTGACATCTTATTTTTAATTGATATAAAATGCATGCTACCTAATTTCATTTTTATAGCAGTGCAAGGATGTTAAAAAAAACATAGTAATTGTAGTTTAAAATATTAAAAATTAATTTTTTATATTTTTGAACATCTATCTTTCAAAACATGTGTCCTATTTTTTTTTTTAATAAAGGAAGTACCATGTCGAGTATACTTATTTTTCTTGCTTCGTGCAGTGTGTGTTCCTTGACGATGCATGTGCATACGGATATTACCAGCTACAACTGATTTTAAAAAAAATGCGAATATTGCTCAATTAATTGCCGATCGAAGTTAATATGTGGCGGTGAGAAAAACAATACTCCGAATTCTACGGAAACACAAAGCTCATTGCTTCAGTGGAGTGGAAAAGAGCAACAGTAAAGTGTGGTGGGCAAGTGAATGAAGAAAAAAGTTTTCCTCAGAACAAAAGAATAAAGAAAAAAAGTTGTTTTTACTTGTATCTTTTTTAAAAAAAATCACTCCAAAGTTTTTTTAAAGATTTTAATTATTAAAAAATTTTATAAAATATATAAAATATTATCAAATTTTAAATACTGTATAATTACAACTTAACAAAAAAATGATAACTTAAGTATGAGTTTAGTATTCAGTTATCATTTTACTTGTTAACTAATGTAAAATTTGAATAAAAGAATGATGAATTGATGATTAAATAACATGATAAACAATACAACTTCAATTTGGGGGAAAAAACTATGAATCCCAAAAATACTTTGAGATAAGGAGGGCCTATGTTAAAAGTGAGATGTAATTCCTTTACTCAACTTAACAATATAATATCTTTTATACAAACTTTTAGGGCCACTAATAAACTTAGCGGTTAACTCTAATCACCTATCACTAACAAACTTAGTAATTAAATCTAATCACTTAGGGTCTGTTTGGTTCGAGGGGAGGGAAGGGGAGGGGAGGGGAGGTGAGGGGAGAGGAGGGAAGGGAAGGGGAGGGGGAGGAGGGGGAAGGGAGGGGAGGGGAGCTCCCCCCCAATTTGGAGGGGAGGCTTTGGAGGGGAGGGGAGGGAAAATTTTAAAAATTTCCCCTCCCCTCCTCCTAACCAAATGAGGGGAGGGGAGGGGAGGGGCTCCCTCCTCCTAACCAAATGAGGGGAGGGAAAAGGAGCCCCTCCCCTCCCCTCCCCTCCCTTCGAACCAAACGGAGCCTTATAACATTCCTTTATGATATTCCAACATTACTTTATTAAATTATTGTTTTCTTTTGTTAAATTATAATTACACATAATTTAAGGCTTAACGGTAATTTATAGTGAAATGACAATTAAAGACCCTTTAAAAATCATTACATTTTAAAATCACAATTAAAGACCATGGTGCTTAATTGGAATAAAAAAATGTAGTTTGTGAAGTGAGATTTATTAACCTAACTTGAAAAAAATTACTAATATATATTGTGAAAATATAAAATCTCACTTGAGAATTGATTGTTTAACAAAAAGCGCAACTTAAAAATTCATTAATCCAACTTAAAAATTTTTTTAATATATATTATGAAAATATGAAACTTCACTTGGGAATCAATTGTTTAACCAAAAACACCACTTGAAAATTCACTAACCATAGTTGAAAAAATTTCTAATGTATATTGTGAAAAAATAAAATTTCACTTGGGAATCAATTTATTAATAAAAAGTGACTTGTCCAAATTAAGGTTTTTTGTTATTCAATTGATTTTCAAGTGGGGTTTCTTATTTTCATAATATATGTTAAAAATATTTTCAAATCGGGTTAATGAATTCTCAAATAATGCTTTTTATTAAATAATCAATTCCTAAATGAAGTTTCATATTTTCACAATATATGTTAAAAATTTTTTCAAAACAAATTAATAAATTATTAAGTGATGTTAATAAATTTCACCTCACAAACTATATTTTTTTACTTCAATTGATCCTTAATTAGACTTTTAAAATGTTATAATTTTTAATTGAGTTTAATATTTTTAGATGGTCTTTGATTGTCAGTTTCCCTAATTTATACATCATTATTGAAAAAAGATCCTCGCCTGACTTCTCAATACTTTTACTCATCTTTTTTGGCCAGATCTGTGAGATTGTTGGTGGAACAAAGTGACGAGGCAAGTGAGCATGGTGGGGAGTGAGAGTGATGTAAGATGGTTGGAAAAGTCAAGGCGGTGTATATTATTACTTGAATTTGTGTAATGAAACCCTCTTTCTTGAAAACCCAATATTTCATCAAGTTTGTTCAAAGAGTTTCTTCGAGCTCTAACTTCTCAAATATATCCCATCGGCCATCAGGACGAAAAGAAGAGAGAGATAAAGTGGTGGGGAGATCACAATGATGAGAGAGACACAGACCTTCCTCTTATTCTTCTTCTTCCAACTCCTTTTCACCGTCCCGGTCACTTCATACAGTCCTGTTGGGCATTTATCAGTCAACTGTGGTACTTCCGGCGATGTTCTTGATAAAGATCCGCGGAATTCGACCGGAGATATTGTCTCCATTCATTTCTCTCTCAGAGATCACGACAAAGCCACCTAATCCGTCAAAGCCGCTGAGGCACAAGTCAGCCCAACAGTCCCCTACGGCACTGCATGCCTCGCTCGCTCCGGGATTTGGCTTTGGCGCTCGTGAAGTAATCAGCTTCTAAAGATTTGGACGGTCCAAATTTTATAGAATTTATTTTTTATTTTTGTTTTATATTTATTAAAAAAAATTATAAAATTTTAAGAAATCTATTTATTATCAATTTAAATAATACATATTCAATATAGATGGTTCAATTTTTTTATTTTCATAAATTGAATATTCAGATATGCATTGTGTTCAAAGTATATTTGAACATTCAACTTATAAGAATTTTAAAAAATTAATATTAAATTAAATCATTCAAAGTGTTATTTAAATTGATGATAAAGTAGATTTATTAAAATTTTATATTTTAATAAATATATAATAAAATATAAAATTAAAATTGATAAATTTGAACGGTCTAGATTGCTCATCAGCTGATGAGTACCATGGTGCTCATTAGCTAATAAGCACCGAAATTGAATCCCTGGTTCTGAATTCTCCTATGGCACTGCATGCTATAAAATATTAGGTACTTTTCTTAACAAAAAAAATTCAAACATTGATTTGTTATATTATAAAAAACTACTCCCTCCGTTTCTATTTATAGAAGAAAAAACTGTATAACATAGTTTAAGAAAATCGGTTAACTATATTAATTATATTTAAAAATAAAAAAATTAGACTAAAATACCCTTCATTAATTGTGTTAAGCAAGCATTCATTAATTGTCTCTTATGACTAAGAATGATAAAATTGTGAAGGCTAATTTAAAAAGTTTACAATAAATACTTATTAAGAAAATGTGATTTTGCTCATATAAAAAATAAGCAAAAAATGATAATTTCTCTTATATATAAAACCGGAGAGATTACCTTATTTTGCTAGACTCAATACTCAACCTTTATTTTAAACTCTTCATATCATTTTATTTTATTTTTTTAGTACATTTCTAAATTATTCATACCAAATTTTTATTTAAATTGTTCAAGTCAAATTTTAACTAGCTAAATTTATTTATTTATTAAATATTAAAATCATAATTTTATAATATTTATTTATTTATTATAATACTAATCTTTTAAAAGACGACGGATAACATTGCAAAATGGCAGTGATTTGGTGCTGAGCACTGACACAGAATCCGTCGTCCGCTGTATGCTCGTAGAGTTGTATTTCTGTTGCACGTTTAGAGTTTTCTTTGCTCTATATATATATATATATATATATATTAGAGGGAAAAAAACAAATTATACAACATTTTGCAATTTATTTTTATGCTAAAGATATGCAAATTGAAAATTAATTAATGAATGAAATAAAATACGAATAATTACAAAAGTCTTCAAAGTGTAATTTGTAACTCCAATTCAATAATGGGAAAGTCAATTTGCTAATTCTTATAATTTCATTCAATTTTAAATCAGGTTTCTGTAATTTCTTTTTTCTCTTGATGAGCCCCTCATACTTCATTCTGCTATGGCTGCTCATCACCATACTTTTAAAGAAGCAACTGATCCTCTTCGTCTAAAATCAGCTTACATGGCTAACAGCAACTAATTAATGTGAGTGATGTTCTTTCTCCATCTAATTTTATGTGTGTCTATCATTCATTATGTTTGTACCATTCATGAAATGTAAGATTTGTAGTATTATATTAAGTTTTTGCTCTATTTACCTCTGTTTTTAAACAGAGGTGGAATGCCATCTTCTTGATTCAAGAAGCTATTGTGCTGTCTCAATTTTTCGCAAGTTTCTATCTTGCCTTTAGCTCCAGCAAACATGAGTAAAAGTTGATGAGTAGTGATAATTTTGTCAAACACTACAGTAAAGCTTATGGCTTTGCATACTGATTTAAGCCTCTACAAACAGAGGAATTTACAAATTTCAAGTATACATATATTTCTTTTAAGACATCAACTTAATACGGGGAGGCCCAATACACCTTTTTGCTGAAGAAATCCGTCACCTTATCATCTTATCTTATTCCTACAAAATATAAGCAGTAACGGTGAAGATTTAGATAAGAGAAATAGTAGGAAAAGAAAAATCTTGCCACATTAGCTATTAATTAACACACTATTATGCCACATGCACATGTTAAATATTTATATTTAACAGTGAGGATTAACTCAAACTTTTCAAACTACAGGGACTGAATTAACAATTTTTTAAATCATAAGGACTTATGTAAAAGGCAAGGTAAATTATAATGGTCAAGGGATAGATTTTTCCAAAAATATGATAAGAAAATTAAGTGTTGAATTACGAAATCTTTTTAGAGTATTTGTAGAATATTTACAACTCGAGAAATTTTTAGATAGATTAGGTATATCATGTCATTTGTGGTTTGTTCAATCAAAATATAATATTTAAATGGTATTAAATATAAATTAATTTCGACATTAATGATAAGAAAAAGAGAAAAATTAAGAAATTAAATATAAATTCTATTATAAGAATAAAATTAATTAAAATAATATCACATAAGATTTTATTGAGATGACTTAGGGCATTTTAATTGAACAAACTATAAATAATGTGGTGTATCTAATGTATATAAAAATTTCACTGTATAACTCTTATTTTTAACTCCAATTGAGGAAATTAATAAAATTACAAACTAGAGGCTAGAAGAAAAATAAAATCTCTATAAATAGTTTAGATTGGAGCTGTATATTTAACTCATTCATACTTACAATAACAAGTTTACAACTGATAATAAAGACTTGGATAAATCACTTCTTTGTATAATACCTCCAAGTCTATAGAAAAATTAGGGTTCCACCTCAACCAAGAAAAAAAAACCATATATTAAAAATACTTCCATATGATTTTTATGGATCTTAATAAAAAAATATCTACAAAATAAATATTAAAATAAAATTTACTTACATGCATGCGCAAGACAAGAGGTACTTAATCCATGTCCCATCACATCCTGATCCAATTCTAATAGGAAAATAATAGATAGGTTTTAAAGGGATCAATTAATTCAAATTAAATGTCAAGTACTAAACTCTATACATTTGTTTATTCTTCAACTATGTTAAAATTTAAAAAATAAGTTGCAAATTCATCATAATAAAATTATAAAATTAAAAGATAAACTTACAAATTTATAAAATTTGACATTTTGGATATATTTGAATTAATTGATCATCTTAAAACCTATCTATCATTCTCTCAATTTTAGTCCTATTTGGTCTTGTCTTGAATATTTTCGGGACCAATCAACAAGATCATGATGGAAACATGCCAATCAAGACAACAACTCTTTGAACACCCTTATTGCCAAGCATTTAGACCCAGATCTATATTCTTCCTATTGAGATTATGACTTAAATTTTTATAATTCTTTGTGATTATTTTATATGCTATCTTAGTTTAAATCTATCATATCTCTATTTAAGATTTTATGAGATATTTATTATTATCGATATTCAAGATAACATTTTTAGCTCATGAAAAGTTCTATATATATTTTGTCTCTTATTCTTAATATCCTTTTTAGATTTTGGACAAAGATCATTAGATAATTAAAAATGAGTAGAAAGAAGAGTAACCACAAGTTCATACTCACTCATATATATTAAATTAATTAAGTACCTTCAAAATATATTTCTTTTGAAATACAAGCAACTTCTAACTTGATAATCTCTACAAATTTTTATGCCAAGAATTTTCTTTACAAAACTAAGGTCCTTTGTACCAAACTTCTTACTGAGTAGTTGTCTTAATTTGCTAATTAAATAATTATCTTTGGAAGAAATAAGCATACAATCAACACAGAGCCACAAATACACAAAAGACTCATGGAAATATTGTTTAAAATAAACACCATTATCATACCTGCTTTTATTGAAGCTTTGCTTAATCATCAAATTTTTTATATCACTGCCTAAACTTGGTTAAGTCCATATAAAGATTTCTTCAAGTGACTAATGCAATGTTCTCTTTTAGGAACTATAAATCCCTCAAGTTACTTCATGTAAAAAAAATTATTATAATTTTTATTTTCTATATTGAATTTCCTCACTTGTTGCCTGTGGATTTTTTATCCCTTACATTGGAGTTTTCAAATTAATGTTCAATTTTCTGAGTCATCTTTTATTATTTTCTCTAACTTCTTTATAATTTTCAATTATTTTATCTTGTTTATTATTTCTATGCTTTTCAACAAGTGATATTATAGCTTGGTTCTTAGTTAAAAAATTTTTATGATGTTTTTGGTTACAAAGTTTGATGTTGAGAAGTTTGATAGTAAAATTAGTTTTGCAATTTAGTGAATTTAAATGAAAGTGTTTTTACTCAAAATGGGTTCCCTTTGCATGCCTGTATTCCCTTACCCTACTAACATCGTAAGCTTGAATTTCTACAACTATTGAGTTATACCCTTCTAAGTTTACCTCTCAACTCATACCACTTTTACTATCTCTGATCAATTACATCTAACTATATGTGAATTGCTTCCCAATTCTGACCCCTATCCCTATTAGACTCCATCATCTCAATATCTATGATGCTAAAATGGAAAATAAAGTACATAGACGAGTGCTTCAAAGAATTTTCGCCATACTCATGAAAAGCAATATCAATGCGAAAATTAGATTCATCACCTGTGAAAGACGATGATCTACTACATGCATGTACCCTCCTTGAAGCCCCAAAGATTCAAGTCCTTGTATGCACACTACAATCACACGACCAGTGTGAATACCATATTTTATCCGAGCCTTAGTAAACAAATAAGGTAACATTCATAATAAAATAATAAAAAAGATAAAATAATAAAAATGAAAATAGGAATTAACAAAAAATAAATAAATAAAAAATTTAAAAAGGTATTGGATATGAAGATGATAAAAAAAAATATAATCAAGCTAGATCACAATTTAATATAATAATTTGAATATAATGTAATATAATATACTATAATATTATGATTTTAAGAATTTATGATAATATAATCTAATATCTAATATTAAGATTTGAAGATTTCAAAATAATACAATGGTCGAGATATAATAATGGGAAAGATAACAATTAATATCTAATTTCTAATAATAATAATATATAAAAATATTAATTTTGATCATGATAGGATTGAAATTTTAGAGAAACCCTAAATCTTGAGGTTTATATAAAGAAAAGCAAATGTAGAGCAAGAGGGCAATTAGAGAGATTTAAGAAAACCGTGAGAGAGAGGACAATAGAGATTTAAGTGGATCAAGATTTATAAAGGTAAATTCACCTTCTCTTAAACTTTAGGCCTTCATGCTTTTACATTAATCAAGTATTTCATAAGATTGAGTCTTAAAGTTTGAGTATAGAACCTTTTGAGCTCTATATGTGATCTCCCCTCTAATTGAATTGCAAATTTTTGTCTTCATGTGATTGAACATGATGTGCGTGAGATGATTTTCAGTAGCTATTGTTTTATTCTTCTTCATCTTAAATCTTCACATATGAGCCTTACTCTTTAAAATTTTATTCTTTTATGCTATAATAACATCATATGAGTGAGGGACTTCAATATAATTCTTTGATAAATTTTAACATTTTAAATAATTATGCAAATATCATGATTGATTAAATTTGGAGATATACGATGTGGGAAGGTATTCCTCAGAGATTTTAAAATTTAAATCTCAAATATTTGTTTATTGATTCTTCATTATATGATTTTACCTAATTTGTTTGTTATGAGAGATTTTTAGAGTTCTCAAAAATTTTTAAGTTAACTAATTTGGTATGCATGTAGATAAATTATCAACATGTTCATCTATAAACTGATTTATATTCTTTTAATTGCTTGAGACTTTTAGAGTCTACACAAGCTAATAAGTTAATTAATTTATCTTATATAGTGATAAATTATTGCATGTATATAATTTAAAATCATCAATTGTGTGAGACTTTCAGAGTCCTTACAAATTTATAAGTTAAATAGCTTATCCTATGCAATGATAAATTATAGCAAGTACATATTTTTAAAATATTTTATCCTTAAATAAAAATAAAAAGGCTTTCCTAAAATAAATAAATCATATTTGGAAGATGGATTTGGATACATGAAATTTTCATAAATCTTATCAAAATATTTTCCCCAAGATTATCTCTCAAAATTGTCACAAATAAAGAAATAAAATATTTTTTAAAATAAAAATTACAAACCAACATCAAAACTATTTTATAAAAAATTAATAATTAATTTTTTTAAAAAAATTTCCAACCAAGAGACACGCATTTTTACCTCAAAGTATGTGAATTTTGATCTTCAAAAGGGTATATAAGCCTTAGGATTTTATTTTACGTCAAGTCCAACTTATAAATAAAAATTTTCTTTTTTAATGTTCTTAATTTTTTATCTTATTTTGTTATTAAGGATAATTAATATATTTTTTAAGGCCATTTAAATTTATATAGTTAATTTAAGGTAACCATTCACAAAAATGGATATTGTGGAGTGCCAAATACCTTTCCTATATACAATCAGCCCTATTATCTTTTCCTCTATAAATAGATCATATATTAAAAAAATTTTTAAAATTATCCTTTAAAATTTTAATGATGATTCCAAATATTTTTATTTTTTATTTGATTTTTCTCTTTGAGAAATTCCGGATCGAGCGCCACACCCAGTACCTTTGTTGTGTTCACATCGTCTTTCTTCGAACAAAATGGCTCGACTTGCACAATCAGAGCCTTCGTGTAGCCCTCTCTTTGAACCAGATGGTTCGACTTGCACACTCAATACGTCACGTCACCCTCTCTTCAAACTAGATGCTCGACTTCAAAGCTCTAACTCGGACCGCTTTTGTTTGAGACTTTTCATATTTTAATTTTCCATCTCGGACAGACTAGATTTGTGAAATACGTGCGTCTAATTGTTAATGCCTACTCAGCAAACTCCAGACCAAATCAGTTAATCCAGTCAGTGCCATGTGTCCTCTAATAAATACTTTATGAGTATATAAAAAATTAAACATTTTATTCATATATACAGCCAATTCTCCTCTATGTATTTCAAATTAAAAAAAAAGTCAATTATCAATATTTATTTACATTATCCAGTAGAATTTTTTTTTTAATTTTATAGGTCAAAATAAAAAAATAAAAAAAATGTAAAAATTGACTTTCGACCTCAAACATAACCTAAATTTGATCAATAAAAGTCAGGTTTGAAAAAAAATTAATTTTAAAATAAAAGGATTTATGGGCTAAGCTTAAACATATGAGCTTGATCTACGTAGTCTAGGCTTTCTTTTTCTTCAACACTACCTAAAATGCGTGACTTAAATTCGAACTCTAATTATTGATAAATTTAAATTAATAAACAAAAATTATGCATTTCTTACCATAGATGAAGAAATCGGATGAGGTTAATCATTCCACGCTCAATGTTCTCTTGGGATGAATCTTCAAATTAAAAATGGTTTTCTTTTGTCAACGAACACGCACGCACACGCAAGCAGGCACTCACGCGTCACGTTTCTGAGCCACCTACCCATTTCAAAGTTGAGTCTTCTACAAAAACCTATTTCAAAGCTTCGGTATGATTTATTTTTTTATGATTTATTTGTCATAAATTAATAATATTAAATCTAAGCGTCAACTATTATCGTTAATCGCACATAAACCAACTCATATCATAAAAAATATATATTTACATGAAAGTGCTTATTGATCTTTGGGAAAATATTATATATATATATATTTTTTTTTTTTTCTTGCAAGACTTGAAAGATAGCGTATCTCATGCTTTGATCGATCGATTTAATTACGTACAAACTACAGTTGGTAAAAAAAAAATTAATTACATCATAGGATTAATACACCAAAAAACATAATGACGAGGACAGTATTCTTATTGTATATCCTGTGCGTCTCTGTGTGTGTCATTTTTGAAGTGTCATCATTGAGACATTGAACTAATTCCTGAAGCTTTCTCCTTCCAAGCAAATTCAGAAGCACGAAAAGTAGACAGTACTGGATATGGCTCTTTGTGCTTGTACTACTATTGTTTTGAATATTCAAATCAATAATAAATATGCTCCTGTTACGATCACTAACTTACAAGCTGCTCATTGGGAAGGGTTCAAATTTAACAAGAACTTGCACTCTATTATTACTTCCAAGAGCAATATATTTTTTATGATTTATTATTATTTTGGTCTTACAAATGTATTTATTGATGATATTTCGTGTGAAAGCCAACATATGTTATGAGCAGAAATTTAAAGGGGGAAGTGGATAACCCATTTTCGAAAAACTGGCCTGCTAGATGGGATAGTTAATTCTTTGAATTTATAAATTACATTTCATTTGTGAAATTTCCAAATGTAAAACCATGATATTACCACCATATTCAAGAGCCGACATCTTCTACGGGCTTAGTCTACGGAACTTATAAGTTCAAGGGCTTTTCTGTGCAAGAATCTTTGGGGAAGATATTGGAAACATTATTATGGTGAAGTACCCTGATTATGAATGATCAACAAATTGAAGCCTTGCTAATTAATCTATTTACTATATGGAGATTTCCAGCCACCGCCCACTGGCATGTGGTTTTCCATAATTTTATTTATTTCCCCAATTGGAGTTATAGACTATTTCCCAGATGATTGCCCCACGATTTTCAAATTATAAATTGTTAATTTGGATCTATAAATTATACTCTGAATATTTTTAAATATATGAAGTGTTCAAATATCGTCAATTCGTCATCTTGTATCATACGTATTTTATTTCATTTATTGCAACAATTAATTATTTTAATTTTCAACTTACATATATATAGCATCGACAAATCTCAATTTGTTGTTTAATTTGTTTTCCTCTAACACACACAAACACACACACACACCCCCACACACACATTTATGTAGATATAAAAGAAATTCCAATAGGCGTCACAGCAACAGATATATATACAATCATGCGAAGTCGTTGGCGTAAGGAAATGAACAAAAAATATCACAAAGCAATAATAACCCGTGTTCTTTCTTTCTTTCTTTATTTTATTATTATTATTTTTTTTCGTGGACTTCTCTTCATCATCGAACAGTTGGATGACCCAACTCGGAGAAGATCGACCCAGAAACTAAAGACTGATTTTCACTGCTTGAAGTAGTCAACCTGCTGCCTTTTGATTCATCACTGCTCGTGAACCCTACTTTACTTTCTTCCACATTTGTAGCTTTTCTCAGCAGAGCTCTTTCCTCGCTCCTTCCTTCAATCTCGGTCACATCAAGCCCCACTAATCCCTCTGTCCCTTCTTGAAGCTGCAACGCAAACTCTAGGCCCCACACAACGTCGTTCATCGAAGGCCGTTCATTCCCATCTTCCACCAAACATTGGAGTGCCATGTCGCTGAATGCTTTTAAGCACTCTGGTGTGATACTTTCTATCAGGAAAGGGTCAACAGTTTGATGAATCACACCCTCGCGATGGCATTTTCGGACCCACTCCACTAAACTTGATTTCTGCTTCTCCACGTTACGTCGCAAGGGAGGCCTCCCACTCAATACTTCCAGCAATACAACTCCAAAGGAGTAAACGTCAGACTTATGAGTTAACCTTTGACGCTTATAGTATTCTGGATCCAAGTAACCAATGCTTCCTTTCACCACTGTGCTTACGTGAGACTTGGACATCCCTATGGGTCCTATCTTGGATAATCCAAAATCCGAAACTTTAGCCACCCATTTCTCATCTATCAAGATATTTGTGGATTTCACATCACGGTGAATGATATTGTGGTTCGCACCAGTATGAAGATAATGGAGTCCACGAGCAGCACCAAGGCACATCCCCAACCTTTGCTTCCAGGAAAGTGGAGGGTTATCAGTATCGTAAATATGGTCACGGAGGGTCCCACGAGCCATGAACTCGTAGACGAGGATCATCTCGTTGCCGTCGTTGCAGTAACCAATAAGAGACACTAAATGATTGTGACGAAGTTGAGAGAGCATTTCAATCTCAGTTTGAAACTCATGGAGCCCTTGTTGGGAACCTTGCTTGAGCCGTTTGATCGCCACAGGGACCGTACCATCATCAACGTAACCTTTATAGACATTACCAAACCCTCCAACGCCCACAATAAAAATATCATCAAAATTACTTGTGGCTGCTTTAATCTCATCTATTGAAAAGCAGCGACACAAATTGGACGGCAATGATGAACCATGGGATTTGATCTTTTTTGATGAGTCTCCTGATTTTTGTCCCCACCATGAACTTCCTTCCTTGTCTGGAGCTCTCATCAATCGCCGGAAAATCAGTAAAACAATAAGAGACACCACAATGAAGCCTGATGATGTCCCAACGATAATGGAAATTAGCTTCGCTTTCTTTCCATTCTTGGAGGATGGGGTGGATGAAATTGGGGGAGATGGAAGGAAATCGGGATTAGCACCGGCGAGATTGTCATTGTAGTCACTTATTTTCAAAACTTCGATCCCATTCAATAAAACATCTCTGAAAGTACTTCTTGCATATGGGTGTGGTTGTAACTTAATTGTAAGATTCGGTTTCTTTAAGCTTCCTTTGCCCAGCATGGACACCGCATAGTCCCTATGGACAGGAACAAGAATCTTGTCGCTCCACAGCATCACATCAGCAAGAGGTTCCACCAAAGTATCATCTATGAAAATTTGAAAAACTCTGTCCCCAACCTTTTCAATGTGTTCATCAAACTCACAAAAATGCAATCTTACCATATAATAAAACTCTGAGTCCACTTGAAACCTCCAGGTCACATTAAATTTGGATTTTTCATTCTTCCCGTAGTTTCGAGCAGTTTTGTATACTTCATCTGGTGCAAAATAATTTTGACTATCTTTGTAGATTAGACTTAAATTACCAAAAACTGCTGATATACTGAGTGGGCGTTCGATCTCCAAGTACTGGTTATCTGGCTCCCAATCTCGAAACATGCCAGTATCATTAATGGGAGGGATCTGCCGCCCACCAACGTTGATTCTATACACATTCTCAAGAGCTCTGCTGTTTATGACCGGAAACGGGATGTTTTTTCTTCCATCTAGGCTCATAGCCTCTTGGTCGTCTACAGGATTGGTGTAGTAAAGATAGGAGGGCATAGAGACAACCTCGATCCCATTGACGAAAGCATAGGCGTTTTCGTGAGATCGGCTGGGCGTGAAGGTTATGTTTAGCCTCTGACCTGGGTCAACGTTGACGCAGTACTCTCGTACAATGGTTTTTTCTTGTGTAGTAATGAGTGAAGCGCCAGCGTCGGCGTTAGCTGAAGCATTGAAGTCCTTAAGAAGGTTGTGGGGTCCTGCTTTGACGGAGAAGATTGCATCGAAGCGACGGAAGTGGGGGTCGTAGGAAGATGGGTAAAAGTAAAGGCGAATATACTTTTGGCCGCCTGTCACCGGAAACGAGTACGAGAATTCGGAGCGAGAGACGCGTGCAGTGCCGTAGGGGATTGTTGGGGTAACTCGTGCTTCGGCGGCCTCGACGGACTGGCTGGCTTTGTGGGGATCTATGAGAGAGAATTCATTGGTGCCATTATCTCCGGGCCAATTCCTCTGATCTTTATCAAGACCGTCGGCGGAACTACCACAGTTGACAGCGAAATGCTCAACTGGTCTGTATGAAGTGACCGGGACGGTGATGAAAAGGAGTTGGAAGAAGAACAATAACAAGAAGGTCTGTGTCTCTTTCATCACTGTGATCCCCCCTTCGCTCTGTATCTCTCTACTTGTCGCCGTGGTGGTGGGATTTAAAGAGTTAAAGCTTGAAGAAACGCTTTGAACAAACTTGATGAAATAGATGGGGTTTCCAGGAAAGAGCTTCATGAGACCAAGTAATAATTTACACCGCTTGACTTTGTCAACCGTCTTACGTCACTCTCTCTCCCCCGGCCATACTCACTTGCCTGGATTTGGGGTGTCTCCACTTGCCAAGTCTCCATTTCTTCTCCATTTCTTTAAGACAGCACCGTTTTGACTGTGAAAAAATTAAAAAAATTGAAACCAACTAAGCACTCTCACCGAGACTCAACTTCTCTCCTCCAATCATTTCCTGCACACTGTTTAAAATATTTTAAACATATCATCTATAAAATATTTATTTTTTATATTTATTAAAATTATAAAAAAAATTAATAATATGTTTTATTATTAATTTAAATAGTTTAAATTTAATATGAATGGTTTAATTTAATATTAATTTTTTTATAAATTTTATAAATTAATTATTTAAATATATTTTAAATAGCACAGATTTAATATTAAAATTATAAAAAATTTAAATATTAAATTTGGACCATCAATGAAATCAAAATTGTCCAAATATTTTATACAGTGTAAAGGAAATGATTGGAGTAGAGAAGTTGGGTCTGGGTGAGGGTGCTTAGTTGGTTTCAATTTTTTTTAATTATTTTAACAATCAAAACGTTGCTATTTTAAAGAAATGGAGGAGAAATGGAGAGTTGTGAAGTGGAGACACCCCAAGTCCCACTTGCCTCGCCACTTCGTTTCACCAACAACCTCACAAATCTAACCTAAAAAGATACAAGTAAAGTAAAAAAAATATTTATTCTTTTTTGTAAAGAAAAGGAGGCCTAAGGCCTACAGCTCACGCAAGGCTAGACAAAAGTCAAGCCCAAAACAAAGCAAAAATCTAAAAAAGAACAAAATAAAACCAAAAACCAAATACTTAAGTGAATTCAACCAGGATCAAACGTTGTCTTCGACCTCTCCTTCCCCAGCCACATCATCTCTTCAACCCATGAAGCCACCTCATCCCATACACAATATGAGATTCGTAAATTCAGACATCCCTTTACGAGAAGGTCCGCACAGAGATTCCAACCTTTCAATCTCTACCATATGTTGGTCGACCAAGGTATCAACTTTCATCTTCCCCTTTAATTGATTCATTAGCTCCAATGACTCTACCTCCACCTGCACTTTTCAAAATCCATACTCCCAAGCTAAAAGTAGTCCCTTATATAAACCCCATCCTTCAACCACCAGAGCCGAGCACCACCCAACATCCATCGTGAAACCCTACACCCGATCTCCTTCATGATTCCTAAGTACACCACCATAACTTGCTATCCCCGGATTACCTCTACTAACCCCATCCGTGTTGAGTTTTACCCATCCCTCAACAGGTCTGCACCACTTACTCTCTAAATCTCCTTTTACCTTACTCATAAGATGTAATGGCAGAGCTTTTACTTTCCAGACCTCTTGCACAAAAGCCCAGATTTGCCTCACTTGCACCATCGAGTCAGCTCCTTTAAACACCCTCAAAAATTATAGGCCAAGGTATGCTTCTAATCACTTGCTTGGATTTAAGATTCATTATCAACCAATCTTTCCTGTCTGCTGTGTAGAATCTATTTTGCAACAACATACTAAAATTTTCCCATAAATTCCTTGCTACTTTACAATCTCGCATGACATGCATGACTGTTTCCAAGTCTCTGCACACTATACAATTAGCACTTGCACCCCATCTTTTATATTAAATCTCATTTGTATGTAATCTATCCTACATCAACTACCATAGAAATACTCGGATTCTTTCAGGCCCTCTCCATTTCTAAATTATTTCCCACTTAGGATCCTTCAAACCCAACTTGTCCCCTCTAATGCTCTTATATCCCTCTCTTACTTTATATTGACCTTGACTTCCTCTACCCCAAGCTAACCTATCTGTTACCTCTTCAGCTCTTGAAGGTAAAACCACATGAATCAATAATTTTTCCTTTTTAAATATTTCATTCTCGAAACATTCCCACTTCCAATTCCCATTAGCATCTACTAATTCAAAAACCATCAATTCTTTTTCCTCAAGACTGCTCTACCCTGTGCGTTCATTCTACAGTATTACCACACTTCTAACCCAAGTATCCTTCCAAAAAGATGTACTGTTGCCATTACTTAGCCTCCTTCACAACCCATTATTCACTGTATCCCAGAGTAGATGCATTTTGTCCCATCCTTATATCATTCCCAAACAGCTTGCCATTATTATACTTGTGCTTCAAAACTGCAATCCATAAACCTCCTTGCTCAATTCTAAGTCGCCAGAGCAACTTCATTAAATAGGCCATATTTATATCTTCTAGATTCAATAATCCTAATCCACCACATTCCTTTAGCTTGTGTATATTCTCCCATCAAATAAGGTGCATCTTCCTCTCAGTTACATCATGCCCCCAAATAAATGATCGTTGAGCGCGTTGTACATCTTCTAAAATCTGTTTAGGAATCCTAGTGACCATCATAGGATATACTGGAATAAAACCCACAATGGACTTCATAAGAGTAACTAGCCCAGCCATACTAAAACAATTAGCCTTCCATCCTCTTAATCTACACTTTACTTTGTCTAGCACATTACTAAGACACATAGTTTTCTGCCTCCCATAACTTACAGGCATTCTGAGGTAGTTACCAAGATCCTCTACCCCTTTAAAACTTGCTATTCCTATCAATTCCTTCCTCCTTTCACTAGAAACATTAGAGGAAAAGAAAATAGCAGACTTCCTATAGTTCACTTTCTGCCCAAACGCATTATAGAAACTTCCCATACACTACAACACCTCCTCTATTTGCTCTTTTAAAGCTTCTATAAAGAGAAACAAATCATCTGCGAACATCAGATGCAACACTTCAAGACCTTGCCTTCCAATTCTAATAGGCTTCCATTTCTTTTCCTCTACTGCATCCTGAATGACATACGTTAGCTTCTCCTTTCTCCATTACTAAGACAAATAAGTATGGAGATAGAGGATTACCCTACCTAATCCCTCTAGATGGCTCAAAACACTCTATTTTAGACCCATTCCAGAGCACCTGATTTGAAACGGTACCTACACAACGCATGATTAGTTTTGTTATCTCCTCCTTCATGCCTATTTTCATCAAAACCTCCCTTAAAAAACTCTATCAAACTCGATCATAGGCTTTTTCAAAGTCAATCTTAATTGCAAAAAAACCTTTTTTTTATCCCTCGTTCTCTTCATACTATGGATTAATTCTTGAGCAACTACAATATTGTCTTGTATATGCCTACCTTACACAAAACTGACTTGATTAGGTGCCATTAATATGCTTGAAAAAGGCTCAATCTTATTCACCAAAAATTTAGGGATACATTTGTAGATTACATTGCACAGAGCAATCGGTCTCATCTGCCTTATTGATTCAGTTTTTCTACTTTAGGCACCAACACTAGCAAAGTACTATTAATACACTTCATTTCCTACAAACCTCTCCAATAGTCTCTAATAGCATCACAAACCTCCTTGCCAACAATTTCGCATTCATTATGGAAAAATACAATAGGAAAACCATCTTCTTTTGGGGCTTTGAAAGCCCCAATAGAAAACATAGCATGCTTAATCTCCTCATCCAAAACCGATCTATACATCTCCTCCTAACAGTCATCTTCAATGACTGGATACTTATGTCTAGTCAGTTTTCTTACCACTTCCTCTCCATCCTCCTTAAACAACTCTCTAAAGAAAGAAACAGACATATTTTTTAATTGTTCCAGATCTTCCTCCCAGCTCCCATCATCCTTTTTTAGTATGGCCACTTTATTTCTTCTCCTTCTATTAACAGTCTTGAGATGATAGTATCTAGTATTCTTATCTCCATCATTAATCCAATCACCTCGAGATTTTTAAAACCACAACACTTCCTCCTATCTCAACACCTCTTCTAATTCCCCTTGCAATCTCCTCTTTAACCGAAAAAAATACCCAAATGGACATTTAAAGGAAATAATCTTCCTCTGCACACCATCCAGCCTAACAAGCAAAATCTTCTTCCTCTTTTAAATACTTTAGAACACATCTTTATTCCACATACCAAGAACTCCACTTAGATTCTTCAAATTCTCTTCAACTCCACCATCCTTCACCTAATTGTTCTTCACCATACTATCAAAATCCTTATAAAGTAGCCAAGCAACTTCAAACCGGAATGGATAAGAGCCCCTTATATTATCCTCTCCAATACTCACTAATAGAGGATGGTGATCCGAACAACCCAAATGTGGTAGCACCTTAACAATTCCCTCTTAATAACATAATTTCCATTCTTCATTACAAAGCCCACGGTCTAGCTTCTCAAAAACTTGCTCATACCCTGGAATAAGAAGGTCCCTCCATGTAAACTTATTTCCACAAGTTTCCATCTTAATTAGCTTACAAGCATTAATCCTATCATCAAACACTTCAAACCTCTTCAAATTAACATCTGCTCCTATAATCTTCTCTATAGGTCCCCTAATATCATTTAGATCCTCAACCAATAACCAAGGATCTTTTAAAGAAGGGGCCATTCTAATAATCTCATCCTAATTTTTTTTTTATCAACCTCTCTTAGACTAACATAAGCAACAGTTAAGTCTCAACTATCATCACTACCAAATCTAACCTTGAAATGCCTAAATTGCTTATAAGTTCTCACACACTCCACCTCTACATAATTCACATCCCACGCCACCCAAATACCTCCCGCAAAACCCATCCCTTCAATAGCAATAAAATTATGAAGTCTAATTTTTTGAAAGAAATCTTTCGCCTTCTTAGAAGGCACTCTTGTTTCTAAAAGAGCAATTTTTGTCGGCTTCCTCATTCTCAATAGCATTATAATACCCCTCTCTACCTCCTTTCTATTGGATAGAGAGGCACAGCATAAGATTAAAATTTTAAAATCTCTATCCTGATATGGACCGAATGAACTTATTTAAGTCAATGTGGATAGAAGAGTTACCTTTTAATTCTTTGAAGTTAGCACACGTTCTCTTCAAGAGTTTGGATCTGAGGAGCTGACAACATAGATCTGCTCCCTCGATCGATATCCACATGAACAGCTCTCTAACTCAAACAGCGTGCTAGTGCTCTCAGCGTTTGTTCTTCTTTGAACGTTAATTTTTCTTTTTATAGGGTATTTCGTGGCTCTCAGAGTATTTTTACCATCAAAATTTTTTTAACTCTCTCCTCCTTTATAAAAGACGTCCCTATCTATATATAGTATATAGATAAAGGTTTTCGTCTTTTACTTAAAAGCCCACGAAAATTTAATTAAATTTATCTCATAAATTTAATCCATAATATCATATCTAATTCAAATTTATCTTTTAAATTTAAATTATAAAAATAACATGTTATTCTCTCATATCATGTTAATTATTAAATTTAATCTATCATACAAAATTAAATTTAAAACTAACATAAAATAATATAATATAATATAATATATCATATATACATATTATATTATATATATATATATATATATATATGAATATATATATATATATATATATTATATTATCTATATTTAATTTTATATATCATATACATATATCATATATATATATATATTTGATATATATATACACATATATGGATATATATTTTTAAAAAATATATATATAATTACATTTTAAATTTTATATTTCATATAAATATATATATATATATTAATATTTATTAAATAAATATTTAAATATATATATACACACACGAATATATATATACATATATATTTCAAAATTATATATATATATTATATGTATTTTTATTTTTTAGATTAAGGGGTTGATCATTAAAAATATATTTTATAAGCTTTCTAAATGTAGTGGTACATTGCACAAGTCCATTTTGGTCTATGTTATGTGGTCTAGGTAGTGTTTATGATTTTTGGCTTTTGACATGTGAGTTTAACACTTAGTTTTGCATCATATGGTGAAAAAAATGAGTATGTTGAAATGGGTGTCCAATTCTTGTATGAAAAATATTTTGAGTGTAAAACCAAAGCCATTAGCTAGATCTTGGAAAAAGTTTTCTATAAATATTTAGATTGCATCAATCAAACGTCAGACGGAGAATTAGGGCGGCCAAAAGTTGCTTTGATTGCTATCAAATTGATAACATAATTTTCTTGTCATGAAATGTGTGATGTACTGTGATGCATTATTCAATAAGCCACAACACATGACACAGAGGTTTACCAGCCACGATCTAAGTTTCATGAGCTGTAATGCACGCCTCTGGTTTTGTAAAAATTTCACTATTTTTTTAATTTTAAGCAAATGCATTGATCCTTTTAATGATTCCAGAATTCTGCATAGTTAATAAACTCTTATCTTTCATTTGTAAAGCCTTTTTAAAAGGATTTAAAATTTGAAAACTTAGGATACCATTTTTACAACTCATTTGCAAAAACTGATACAACTTGTTGCTTACTTTAAGATAACCTCTTAAGTAAACGAGATTGGAGTTGAATGGGTATTAGTTAAGGTGATTTTACAACATGGGGAAGGCTTTGAATCTAATAAGGATGTATGTAATATGGATGACAATCATGAATCTGACAGGGATGAAGGGTCTGATAGTGAGGATGAGTTATAGGGGAGACTCTATGTTAAATGATACTAAAGAGAGCTTAGATTCTGAATTTCATGATAGTGAGCTATCCGTTGGCATTAAGAGTGACAATAAGGAAGATTTTTTAGACCCTAGTGATGATGATAGGCCTTTAGAGGAAGTGAGAAGGCCTTATGAGGAAGGGTATAAGGCCTTTTTAATGTTAGGTATGACATTTGCTAACAAAGGAGAGCTTAAAAGGGCCATGGATAACTATGTAATTAAAATAGGGGTACAGGTTAAAGTAACTAGAAGTAAACTAACCAAGCTGTGACGTAAATGTGAAGAGGGCTATCCATTCCTTTTTTTATGCCTCTAAAGATGGATCCAGTCCAGGTCTGATGGTTAAGACCTTGTGTTCTAAGCATAAATGTGCTTCTCAGTTGTGGATAGTTCAGCACTTCAAGGAAAAAATACAAAATTATCCTCAATACAAGCTAAGTAAAATGAAGAGATAAGTGAAGTAGGATCTAAAGGTTAATGTTAAAATCCACAAGTGCAAGCAAGCAAAGAGGAAAATACTAAAAGAAATGAAGGGCAGATATGATGAGTTTGGAAAGTTAGAAGCATACTGTAATGAAGCGAGGATATCAAATCTAGGGTCTGATTTTGTAGTGTGGAGGTGAGCCATGAGGCATTGGAAGCTGAAAGAAGAGTTTTTAAGATGATGTTCATATGCTTCAATTCTGCTAAGGTAATCTCATTTGAATTTTTTTTTTTTGCACTTGTATTTGACTGAAAATGTAATCTCACTTTAGTAAATATGTAATACGTTGGATGGAAATAAGGATATAGGCTTCATTAGGGTAGATGGGAGATTTTTAAAAGGGAAAGTTTGAGGTATATTGCTCATAACAGTGGGATTAATAATAAAAACAAAAGAGGGAGCCTTAATTTCATACTCATCACATCATTCATTATCAATAACATATTTTACTCATTTCTTACTTGCCAGCTTTTTGGCTCTTTCTAAATCTCACAGTTTAATACATACATAACCTAAGATCTAAAATACATAACTTAGCTTAGTAATCACCCAGTGTAACTTAGCTTAGTAATCACCCAGTGTAAGTAAGTAAACATGAAATCTCCTAGTTTGAACTGTCGATATGAATTATACACATGGTTTTCAAAATAATGAGGCATACAAATTTAGGATGAATATATCCTAAGCCTTAGGCTTTTTTCCATGATCCTACACTGATGAGTTAATTCTTGAAATATTGAAGAGAGAAGGGTAAGTACAATCACTTAATAACTAAGGTATATTTAACCTATATTAATCCATATCAATTAATTAAAGTGCAAGTGGCATAACATTTCTTACTCTTAACAAACTACCATTCACAAGCTCAATATCATATATGCAATGTTGATCACATATACAACATTAATCATATAATATCATGTGATTTCATCATAAGGGTCACAATACAGACAATTATGTACCTTTAATAATAATATGCAAGATTACATCTCCCTTATATCATCTTTATGGCTCTAACATAAAACCGTGGGCTCTTACACCATAGGCTCATCTATATGTAAGACTACCCTAGTCTTTCATACGTGAGAAGCTACTTGGCCAAGGTTACTTAACTCACTTGTAGATCACAGTTTTTCCTAAATCTAACACTATGAGATGTCGTTCTCCCTAAACTAGCTTCCTTATTAAATAAGTAGAAACTAGAGTTAGGCTCAAGTCTCTCAATAAACCATAGGACAGTCCCTCATCAAACAGGTGGGATAATAAATTTAAATATATTCGGGCGAGCTACCGAGCTCTAAATAGTGGCCATACCATTTGGATTTTTAACTCACTACTCCTTTTTTTAAGTGAACTCTCATCTCATATGATTATACAATGCATAAATGTAATATTTATAGCGTTCATAAGTATCCATCATATAAGCATACTTAGCAATATCGTCGTACTCTTTTTATTTTACATTTATCACATTTTCACATCACAAAACATTGTTCAATTCTATATCACAAATGAACATATCATTACACATGTCATGTTGTCATAGAACTCCTTCAATCAACATTTCTCTCATTACTCACAATACAAACACATATATTTATCATTTCACAAATGATAATTTAACATAACAAGAAGTGATTCTTGGTTTCACATTACTCAATATATATCACATGCTTCATCAATCATCCAATTCCCAGACTAATTCATAAGCCCCTATCATCATATGATTAATAAATTTTCACAAGCCATTTTTGCATTATAAACCATTCCACAAGTTTCAATCGTAGTTATAAATCTAAGCAACTACTTAACACACAGAAGTATAAGAGAGATTTCCACCAATTACTTTAAACTTTTAAAAAGTTAAAGGTTTACCCTTAAAATACACACTTTCAAAGATTTTCAAAGCTTGAATGGTGTCAAATTGTGATTAATCTACATTTAATCACATCAAAGATCATTAATATCTTCATCAAGATAATTCCTAACATCACATTTGATATTTCTAAATCTCCTAAAACTCTAATTCCCTATATACAAGAATATCTATAAGGTTTATTAACTTTCTTTAACTTACATTGGTTCCGATAACTCATCTAAGCATAAGCAATGGCCATTAAATACTCCCACCAACCTCCACAAATATAAATTTTTGGGTATTTATTCATAACTACTAAAACTCATAAAGTCATAAATGTTAGGTTTAAATAACCTAAATAACTCTCATTAACTCTATTTAAATCAATAGGTTTGGATCCATAGTGTAATATCCTCCTTCTCTAATCCATGATTAACTCTAAATCTCCATAATTAAATAGACTAGCTCAAGGTAAATGACATATCACCAAGTTTGTAAATAAGTGAAAAAGTTAGGATCCTAAGTTTTCATAACTAAAACCATTTTCAAACACTTTAAAATAGACAAATCAGAGTTTACAACTATGTGGAAGCATGCGATCATTTCAAGAATTAGTGCATTTGCTAAAGAGTCAGAAAATAAAGTGACTGCAAAATTTAAGGCCTGCACTGCAGCTTGTTTGCCTCTGTGCCATGCACCACGACTCGTGGCACATTTCATGCCAGTGAATTTTTGTTGTCAAAATGATAGCTTTCGGGCAACTTTTGATGCACCATATTCCTTCGTTCGATGTCTGATTGATGTAAACTAGGTGTTTACTAAAAGCTCTTTCTAAGCTCTAACTAATGGCTTTAGTTTTATAATTAAATTATTACACATTCAAAATTTAAACACTCATTTCAAAACTTATACTTTTATAACATTTCTCACAAAAACTAAATGTCTAAATCATCCATTAAACCAAAAGCCATTAATACTACTTAGACTACATATAATACACCACAACTAACCTATATAATGCACCACATCATATAATACACTTATAATTCACAATTTCAATACTCAATCCCTTAATTCAAAAACATTGAAGGGGGAGTTCAATTACCTAATTCATCAAATAATTTAATAACATCTCATAATATGCTCAATTTTTACTTACATTAGTATTTTGACCCTGTAACATATATCACATTTCACAAACACTCTCCCTAGAGCCCAAAATATATTTACAACTCACAAAGCACATAATACTAGTGAAAACCCTAGTTGGCAATTTTAATCATTATATACATATAAAGACTCAAAATAAAAATGGCTACTAAATAAGATTGCAGTCCTATACGTCTGGTTATTTTCCTCCATCCAATTCTCTTGAGCTATTTCCTGTAATATTGAAGATAGTAAGGTGAATACAACAACTCAGTAACCAAGGTCCAATTAATTCATATTAATACATGTCAATTAATTTAAATGCAAGTGGTAGTACAATTAGTTTTTAAATCATGTAAAACGTTTAAGAGCATAAATTCACATTTTCAGGCATAATAGCACATACCCATGAAATAATGCTTTTTAACAACTTTCATGTAGGAAGAGAGCTTGCCACCCAATCAATGGACATATACTCGCAAGGAATTAAAGCTCAATTCATGATTTTCATTATTAGGGTCACAATACAGATAACCATGTGCCCTTTTTTCACTATATGAATGATCACACCTCCCTTATATCTTTCTTATTCCTCTGACATGAAACCATGGGCTATAACATATTGGGACAATCTATGATCTAAGACTTCCCTAGCCTAAACATGTGTAAGGGGTTATCTAGCTAAGGTTTTTCTAACTCACTTGTGAAACACGATTTTTCCCATTTTCTCATACTATGAGGTGTCATTCTCCTTAAACTAGCCTCCTCGTTAAACTACTGGATAGCTAGTTAGGTTTGAGTCCCTCATTGAACAAGTAAGACAATAAGTATATAAACAATTCAGGCAAGCCATTAACTCAGATAGAAGCCCTATGACACGAATTTAAATTTCTACTCCTCTACTTAGGCAAACTCTCACCCCTTGAGATCATGCAATGCACAAATATACATAATTCAAGCATGTATTATCATATCATTGTACTTAATCACATACATGGTAATCACATATTATACACAGTCAAATCGTTGAACTCAACTATCAATCTCATTGAACTTCACATTTTCAATTAGTCATGGAACTCTCTAATACATAGTCATTGTAACCTATCACAATTTACATTATTGAACTCCAAATTAAACAAGTCATTGAACTCCATATTTTCATAATTATTATACCTCACATGTTAACAATCATTGAACTCTATAATTTTAAAATCATTGAATTATATTAGATAACCACTTCATAGTGGGTTTTGCAAATAAAACAAGCCACATTTTTATTTTAATTAATCTCACATAATTCAATTGTCAAATATAAATCAATAACTAATTAACACATAAAAGTACAAGATAGAATTCCCCTGGGTACCTCAAACTTTTGAGACGTCAAAGGTTTCATCCCTCAAATACTCACTCCCGAAGCTTTCAAGAAACTTGAATGGTGCCAAAATAATTACTCTACAATCAATCACAATAAAGTTCATCAATATCCACTTTTGGTCTAATTTTCACTAGTAACTCAACACTTCTTCATGCTTAAGATTCATTCTCTACTAATATAAAAATATCTATAAGGTTTTTTAGCTTCCTTTAACCTTCATTAACATCATTGAGCTCTTAAATAGCCATTAATAAGACCGTATTATTCCCAACTAACATATTTATGGGAAATTTTGCATATTAAATAATTCTCAACCACCAACCATCATAAACCCATAAATACCAAGTTTCATTAGCTCAATCTACTCCTATTAACTCTATTTAAGTCAAGGGATTCAGACTTATAGCTTATATGGACTAAAAATCATCATTATCAACTAAACCCTAACTTTTAACATCAAGAAAATGGAAGAAGATAGGAAGATTTGAGTGTGGGAAGCTTACCCTTTGCGTTTATGAGCTTCAAAATACTATAAATATTTGGATTCCTCAAGCCCTAGCAAAGTATTTTCAACCCTCCTTCACATTTCTTTGTTTTTCTCCCTTCTTCTGCTTCATTTCACGACTATATTTTAGTAGAAAAGTGACTATACGCCTTGGTAGATGCACAATGCACTGCAACGCATGGCACAGAGAGCATCCCTCCAGACATGTCAGAACACACACACCGCGGCAATTGATCCACAAGCCGTAACATGTGGCACATAGCCTTGCCCTTTATATTTTTCCTCTTCTTATTTCGAGGCAACCCAATTCTCCTTTAGACTTGCTTCTAGAGCTGGAAAATAAACTAAACACACTCGTTAGGCCTCTCCGGCCACACACCTCATTAATACACTTAATTTAATCGGGCTTAATTAATTAGGTTTAAAATTGAGAATGTTACACATAGCCCTATAAGTTCAATAATCAACTTCTCTAGCAAACCCTAACTTCCCAACTAAAGAAAAATGGAAGAGGAAGAAAAATAAACACTTAAGTAACTTACTAGTGAAGGTTGGAAACTTTAAATATCTCCTCAAAGATGACTAAATGTAAACTCCTAATGTATAGACTATGAGTTACACTCTTAAGAACTTTCAATATTCATATTTTTCCTATAGGACATTCTTATCAAGTCTAAAATATTAAAACATAACATCATTACTTGAAAATATTCACAACTATGCATACAAGTTCATTTGAAAAATTCTCACCGATGAGCATAAGGTTCTCTTTACTAATGCCAAAATCTAATGCTCTGATACCAAAAATGAAACATCTCATATATTTCTAAACCTTGATAATCATCAAATACCAAAGACTAAAAAGTGAAAAATGCCAATTTGATTTTAAACATTGATGCACCTTTTAGAATCTTTCACCAAATTTCAAAATTCATAAATAATTCTATAAAAATCATAATGAGATAAATTAAGTATAGAAAACAAGCTTTGGAAGTCCTCTTCCAGGGAAAAATAATTCCTGACTTCAAATGACAATCAATATTTATTGAGGAATTTTCTTCCTCACTGCTTCAGTTATCTCCTGAAAGTCTTCTAAATTTATTTTGTAAAAATTATATCTCATAATGTACAACTTCAAACTTAGTGAATCAAGGCTTCATTTGAGGCTTGGAATGTTCTCTAAGTGACCAAAATTCAAGCCAATAACTACCATAAAGCTACTATAATACCTTTACCAATATTATTACTTTGGATAAATATTTTATCCTGGTAAACTCTATGTGTGTGATACAACTCAAAATATAATCGTGAAAGAGAGAGAGAGAGAGAGAGAGAGTGTGTGTGTGTGTGTGTGTGTGTGGGACTTCAAATGACAACCAATATTTATTGAGAAATTTTCTTCCTCACTGCTCCAATTATCTCCTGAAAATCTTCCAAATTTTTGACTTTATTTTGTAAAAATCATATCTCATAATGTAAAACTCCAAATTTAGTGAATCAAGGCTTCATTTGAGGCTTGGAATGTTCTCTAAGTGACAAAAAATTCAAGCCAATAATTAGCATAAAGCTACTACAATACCTTTACTAATCTTGTTTCTTTGGATAAATATTTTATCTTGGTAAACTCTGTGTGTGTGTGTGTGATACAACTCAAAATATAATCATGAAAGTGTGTGTGTTTTTTATAACTCCAAAATATACCAAAAGATAGTTAAGAAGCAAGGTAAAGAAAATAAATTATTCATTGATCCCTGTCCTTATAATGGTTCTTGAATGAACCTGCATATATTATTTGTGACATAAAAAGAAGAGTAAGATTTATAAAAATCTCAATAGTATTAGTATATTTCAAGTTCCAAACAATAATGGTCCTCTCATAAAAAAATAATAATAATGAGCATACACCATGAATTTATAAAACTCAACAAGAATAGATATGCATTAGCCAAAGTATCATACTAGCAATATAACATCCCATTAAATCATAAATTTTCTATAATTCATGATAATAAAATTCTATAGCTTTAAATGAACTAACATTGCTATCAAAAAAATTAGATAAATACTATCTTAGATCAAAACACTCAACTTCTTTTGGAAATGAACTTCTTTAGGCTTCTCACAAATATCAAAGCCTAAAAATTATTCAATCACAACTATATGATTTTCCACAATTCAAAATAAACAAATTCATAATTTAATTATAACATCTCATATTACTCCTATTATTATTATTATTATTATTTAAAGAATTGCCTTCTAAGACAATATTTATGTACTGTCGCTCCCAACAAACCCCTCTATTTCCTATTTGAAATTTTGCTACTCCACTTTAGCAGTTTGGAACAACACAACATAGCCCCCTAATCAGCAAATTTTTTGACTAATAATAGGGAATAAATTAGGAGATGTTTAAAACTGTTTTTATTTTAATGTTTTAAGAACCGGTGTTTTGTAAAACATGTTTTGAGAATAAAAAAATAATAAAAATATATATTTTTCTCATTCTTTCTTATTCTCCAAAACAATAATTCCATAACACTTGAAAGTTGTTTTCATTTTTTTATTTTTTAAAATAGTATTTTATTTTTTTTCTAAAACACTTTTTGAAAATACGTTATTAAGTAGGTTTTTTTTGTTTTTTTATTTTAAAAAATAAAAAATTATTTTTAGAATAAGTTGTCAAATAGGCTCCTATGCTCTCAAATTCGTATATTAGCCACGGTAATGTAACTCTCCACCCTCAAATAAACACCCATTCTCTTCTTCTCTCATTTACACAACAAACCGTGATCTCTTCAGCCATATACATAGCAATCGAGACTCCCCTGTTCAACAAAAAAATAATCGAAATAACAGGACAAAACTTTTTATTAATTTTTCTTAATCCTATTTTAAGTGGGTATTTATATAATACCTTCCAATCATTTTTCCTACCTCAAAATACCCATAAGTAAGTTTTTTTAAAAAAAAAATCTTACCAGTATTTTTCAATCCCACATTTTATCTTTTAAAACTCATAAATTCATCCAAAAACTCAAACTGATACTTACTTTACTTTGAACATTCCACAGCCTTAAGTTCTTAGCCTTTATCTCCCTAAACTCCTTCTAAAAACTGAAAATCTTTATGAATCATTAGATTCAACTGAAAGCTTGAGTTGAATAGGTTCAAATTCTATTTTTGCTTGTAGGATTTGAGCTAAAATGGTGGATATTTGATTGGGTTAAAGTCTCTCTTTCTAAACTGTCTCAAACTCCATGCAAATCGAAAAAGCTCTCTCTCCCCCACTCACCCAGGTGTTTCGAAATGGAGAAGAAAGAGTAAGTTGTTGGTTCAATACTCCACACTCCACACACATTCTCCAAATGTCATCAGACTCCTTTCCACATTGCTCTCCCTCTCTCCCCCCCCCCCTTCCCTCTCTCTCCTAGCACCCAAAAACAAATAAACAACCCAATAAATCCTACTCATTCTTATATTAGCGAGTCTTGCATCAGATGGGCTCAACTTAAGCTTATTCATCTTAATGTCGTGGAATTTTATAGGGAAGAAAGATAATATTTCCAAAAGTCCCTAATATTCCTAATATTATAATTAACTCTTTTAGGTATTTTCTAATCACTAATATTAATATAATTCTTTCAAATATCTTTGTTCAAATGATCAATCACAATATCTTCTAAAAATTATTTCTCATATTTCTTCATATTTGAGTAATATTATTATAGAAATCTTATTCCTAAATTTTTCATCAATAAGCATGCAAAAATTTCCAGACATAACAAGGACAAAGATTAACAAAAGCAGGGATAAATGAGTGTTAGGTGGGCTGGCCACCAAGCATTTTTTAAGGACAAATTACAACTTAATTATAAACATATAATCATCTTAAAAAATATAGATAGATGGTATGAACAACATAGATTAAAAACATGTCTATGGATTAAGAAATATGTCTAAACAATCAACCAAAAAAAAAAAAAGAACATGCAAAGATGAACATTGCAGGGAATGTGGGGAAGTGGCGACTCTCTGCATCTAATATGAAGGAATGGCCGAATGGATGGGGTTGCATTGAAGCATTACTTTTGTGTGGCTCATAATGTAAGCTGCGGGCTGGTAGTAATTTCATTTTTTAAAAATAAAAAAATTGTAGTAGTCTTTGGAAAAATTGCAACCAAGGACCAGAAAAAAACATTTGTTGTTCTACAAGATCAAAAAATTCTAAAATTGCTTTGCAGATCAGATCGCAACACTTTCTGTCCACCACAAAATTAATTTTTTGGTATCATTAATAAGAGAATATTAACGGTGGCGGTTCAGCAGTGAATAACTATTTTATATATATATATATATATGTGTGTGTGTGTGTGATGAGTAATTTTGAAATAACAGTAAATTTTAATTACATCTAAGCTCCTTAATCCTTCAGAGTAGTTTCAAAATCGTTTAGTTTTGCAAAGCAATAAAAATTTCTTCAATGGTCTTTGTTTGTAATTTTGCCCTTTTCTTTTTGAATAATTTCAATTTTTTATATTTTGATATTTTTGCTAACAGGTAAGTTTTTTTCATGTCCTATTAAGTAGTTTTAGATTGATTGATGGGTTAGTGTAGAGTTGAAAAATAGGTGAACTGAAACCTTATTTATTGGCTAAGTTGCGTAGCCCATTGAGACTAGAGCTCAACAGAGCTGTCTTAAAAGGTGGGCTGGAATTATTGGGGCTTAGGGCATGGTTTTATAGCTTTTTTTTTAATATTTAACAAAATCCATAATCCAAATTTTCGACTTAAGATATAAATATAAATAAAACATTACACAAATATTCTAAAATTTGTTCTAAAATATCACTAAATACTTGATCATCATTGTCATCATTTATAAACAAAATATTTGAACTTGAATTCTTGAGCTGGAGAAAGTTCAAGCTTTACCATCAGTATTTTCATCTTCTTCATCAAGACTAAATGATGAACATATAGTGTCATTTTCATGTGTTCATCCAAAAATAGAAATATATAAGACAGATGATAAAATGTAAGTAAATTACTATAAGCAAAATCATACATCTAGCTGTGTGTACAAATTAGAGCATACATGTTATCTCAAAAAAGGAAAGACCAATATTTTGATAAGATCACATGAACCAATAATAAAAGTCAATTCACTAACTATCGTGATGATTGAAATGTTGAAGATTTCACATGTTATCTTTGTAAGATTGGGAAATAAGGTTGGAAAATTGTTGCTTATTATTCTTCTAATAATTCAATACTTTCATGGTTAGGGTTTAACTATTTGAGATTGAGTCTAAGAAAGAAACTTTTTAGATGACAACAAAAGAGTAAAAAAATTTTAAACTAAAAGTAATAAAAAAGCTTGAAAAAATTAATTAGTTGGTCCTTGTAATTTTGATTTAGTTGCAACTTGTAACATCCTCAATTTTTAATCCAAATTAAATAAGCCAAATTTGATTAATTAAGTGTGTTAGTGAGGTGTGTGGCCAGAGGTGCCTAACAGACATGTTTGATTTCAATTTCAGCCCTAAACACGAGTTTGAAGGAGAATTGAGTCACCTAGGAATGAAAGAGGAAGAAATTCTAAGAAGGAAGATTCTATACCACGCGCCGCAGCTTGTGGATAAGCTGCCACGACACATGTGTGGCAACACACCTGGAAGAGGCTCTTTGTGCAATGTGCCACAGCGCATTATATGTTCACCGCGATGCATGGTCACTTTTTTGCTATCATAAGTCATGAAATGAAGCAAAAAACAGAGGAAAAACAAATGAAACCAAGAGAGAGACGAGAGAGCAATACTAGGGCTTGGGAAAATTGAGTATTGGGAGTATTTTGAAGCTCATAAACATCAAAAGTAAGCTTCTTACACTTAAATCCTTCTTTCTTCTTCCATTTTCTTAATGGTAGAAGTTAGAGTTTGGTTGATAATAGTGATTTTCGGTCCATAGAGGTTATGGATTTGAACTCATTGACTTAAATATAGTTAATGGGAATAGATTGAGCTAAGTAAACTTGATATTTATAATTATATGTTCATTGGAATTTGAAGGACATTAAATGTTTGAAATTCTCATAAAAATGGTGGTTGGGAACAATACGGTCTCATTAATGACTATTAAAGGACTTAATAATATTAGTAAGGGTTAAACGAAGTTAAGAAATCTTATGGATACTTTTACATGAGTCAAGAATTAATTTTGAGTATTAAAAAATGTTAAAGTAGTAATGAAAATTAGCTCAAATATGGATATTGATAATTTGCATTGTAAATGCTTGTAGAGTGACTACCATTGGCGCCATTCTAACTTCTTGAAAGTTTTGGGAGAGAGTGTTTGAGGAGTAAAATCTTTGACCTCTCAAAGGTTTGAAATAACTAGGAGAATTCTATCTTAAGCTTTTATGTGTTAATTAGCTTATTGATTAATGATTTATCATTGAAATGTGTAAAAATGAAATGAAATGCAAGTTGTGACATGAATTGCTTGAGAATCCATTAGGTTGATTTTGTGAGTTCCATGACTTGTTATATGAAATTCTTCAAAAAATCAATATTAATAGATTTTCGTATTATGTGTTTATGAGAAATTCAATGATGTTTAAAATGATAGAGTTCAATGATTGTGAATGATTGAGGTAATGATTGTGAAAATATAAATTTTCATGAATTGGTAGTTGAAGTTTAAATATAGATTTTCATGAATTGGTAGTTGAAGTTCAATGATGTGAGTTATGATAGGGTATAATAACTATGTACTTGAGGAGTTCAATGACATAGGGACTGTCCTACTGGTTCAATGAGGGACTCGAACCTAGTTAGCTATCTACTAGTTCAATTAAAAAGCTAGTTTAAGGTGTATGACACCCCATAGTGTGAGAAATGAGAGAAACCATGTTCTATAAGTGAGTTGAGTACATCTTAATTGAGTAACACCCCTCACAAATGTTTAGGCTAGAAAATTTATGGATTATAAACTACCCCATTGTGTTATAGCCTATGGTTTTATATCAAAGGAATGAGGAGGATATAAGGGAGGTGTGATCATGCATTTAATGAGAAATGACACATAGTTCCTATTTTGTAATCATTTTGAAATAAACCCGTGAAGGCATTTTACTTTGTGAAAGGCCAATAACTTGAATTGCATACTGAGAGCATGTATTACTTTATGATTGAGAAATGTGGATTGACTCTTTAAAAGCATGCTTTGTGGTCTAATAATGACCACTGTCTTGTGCGTCTATTTTTGTTAGACAAGAAAAGACTAAACTGTAATTGTGAATATGTTCATACATGAACTAGTTTATTTACCTGTCACTTACATTTAATCTAATTGACATGTATTAGTATGAGTTAGTTGGATCTTAGTTACTCAGTGGTTGTACTCACCTCACTATTTTCAATATTATGAGAAATAGCTCAACAGGATTGGAAAAAGGAAAGCTCCCAGAGGCTTAAGACTGGATCCTATTTAGTATACCTCTTTATTTTTAAGTCATTATATGTAATTGATAATTTAAATTGCCAACTAGGTTTTATCTATTTTTGGTTCTTACTTGCATTATGTGTTTGGTGAGTTGTAAATGTATTTTGGGTCATAGGGAGTGAGTTGATGTTATGTGATAGAGCCAAAATACTAATGCAAGTAAGAGTAAAACATATTATGTGTTGACCATAGATTTCTTGATGAAAATGTGCTTAACCATGGATTTCTTGATGAAAATGTGCTTAAACTCCCCCTTGAATGTTTTTGAGATCAAGGGATTGAGTAGTAAAAATATGGTCTGAGTATTTAATGTGATATGATATATTGCACGAGTTAGTTTTGATGATTTGCATATGATCCAATTGGTGTCAATGACTGTTGGCTTTTGGTAAATGGTTTGGGCACTTAGTTTTGTGAAAATTATTGAAAAAGTGCAAGTTTTGAAAAGAATATCCAAATTTTGATTAAATAATAATTTGATTATAAAACTAAAGCCATTAATTAGAGCTTGAAAAGAGCTTTTGTAGACACCTAGTTCGTATCAATCGAACGTCGGATGGAGAATTGGAATACGTCAAAAGTTGCCCCAAAAGCTGTCAAATTGACAGTAGAATTTACTGTTAAAATGGTGCATGATGTCTCTAGCCACAGCACATGGCACAAAGGCGAACACACTGCAGTGCATGTTCGATTAGAAGCGGTGCACACCCTAAAATTTTTTAGAATTTTCTTGGTTTCAAATTTTTAAGTAAATGCACTCATTTGTGTAATGATCCCATGTTTCTGCCTATTTGTGAATCTCTGATTATCGAATTGGAAGTCTTTGAAAATTGTTTTGATTTTGTAAACTTGGGATCCTAATTTTTCCAACCATTTGTAACTTAGTCTTATATTAATTATCTTAATCTGATCTCCTTATTAATTGAGATTTGAAATTAATCATTCTTAGAAGGAGGAGGATATTACATAATTCAGTCTCTAAATTTTGACTATTATAACCTAATCCCTAAAGTTTTGACTCAATTATAAACTAATCCCTAAACTTTACCTCTTACAATTTAATCCCTGAAGTTTCAACCTCTTAAATATTGGTCTTTATATTTTAAAAAAATTATAAAAATTCAAAATATTTTCAAATTTATTATTAATATTTTAAATTATTAAATCCTTTTAAATATTATAAATATTAAAATTTTAAATATTTTTAATCTATAAAATTATATTTTTTAAAATATAAAATTAATATTTAAGATGTTAAAACTTTAGGGACTAAATTGCACGAGAAAAATTTCAAAGACTAATTTACAATCGAGTCAAAACTTCAGAGTCTGAGTTATAATGAGTTAAAGTTAAAAAATTGAGTTATAACTGGGTCAAAACTATAATAATCAAATGATTAATTTTTGACTTCATAAAAAAAGTAATAAAAAGGCTTTAGGAGTTGTCCCTGTGCTCGACTCCTATTTTGAAGAGCTTTTAAGCCCAAATCTAAAAGCCCGATTACTCATACTTTTACTGAATTTTTAAGCCCAGCCTCATATAAAAAATATGGAGAAAATGAGTTGGTCTAAATTCCTAAGTTCTCCTGGTCGGGTCATGTTTGAGTTATGTTATGAGGCGGATCGGATTTAATTTCTAGTCCGACCGGGTTGTTCAGTTAGTTTGGTCTGATTTTAATAATAATAAACTTTTCGTTAGCTTACCAAACTCTCGTGCTCTAGCCTCTACCAAACTCTTTCTTTCTTTTGTTTTGTTTTTTTATTTTTACCTGTCTACCAAACTCGTTCGAAAATAGAAAACAAATATATTGAAAATCTGATACATTGAATAGCGGTCCCGAAAAAAGAAAAGTTTGCAGTCATTTTCCATTTGTTTTTTTAAATGGTATTGACTTTTTTAAATAAAGAAAAAAAGTTGAAAGCGAGCAGACGACGAAGACGCCCCTTGATTAAGTACTCTATGGACTATACGGACTATGGCGGGACAAGCCTCATTTCATGAGAATACGAAGTAATATTTTTTGGTAAAAAAATATGAAATATTTATTATATTATTTTTAGTTTAGAAGAAGAGACACAAAAAACCCCGGTACTTCAAATGCTCTCACGTATTTATATCAGTATTATACCGATATTTGTTAATACTTTTCACTATGTGTTCATAAAGTATTGTAATATTTTTTTAAATTTAAGTTTTCTTAATTTCTAGTACATATTTGATATTTGTAGATTTCTGGCAGATACTGCAAAGTTAATATTTCAAAGGTAGGTCCAAGAAATTTAATTTTGTTGAATATTATGATATTAATTTTTTATTCCCACTATATCTAGAAATAAGTTTTACATATAATAAAAAAATAAAGATTATATTTTCTTAATTATTAGATATAAGAATGTAATCTGTTGACATGAAAACCCTAGGCAAGAACCTATTAATAGGGATTAGGTACTAAAACATTAGATATAGATAGAATAAAAGTATAATTAAAAATTATGTTTTATAATTTAGTATTATTATAAATGATTATATATACTAGTTTGAATATTTTTGGAATTAAAATTACATTTTTTAATATTTTATATGTATTTTTTATGAATATTTATAATTTAGATACGCATTGTATCGCGCGCGTGTGTGTGTGTGTGTTTTTTTTTTTAAATAAAAGTATCTATACACATCAGATATCGTATCCAATTTGAGAGGTATCACGCGGTGGAATCGGTCACTCATTATCAAACAAATCTAAATCAAAAGCAATTTTCCTCTATGAAAAGATGCATCAGCGGATAAGGTTTTGAAGGAATCTAAGAGAATTCAAGCACACTGTGTGGCTGAGATGAGAATTTTCTTATGAATTATTATTCAATAGTAATTATTCGTTATCCGATTAAACAAAAGATATTTTTCAATCTAAAAGGCACCAAAATTATTTTATTTTATATATTAAATAATATTTTATCAGTAAAAAATATGACGTAACTAATTGTATGGATGCTTTCAAAGCAACCGGTTGTATGCATTGTTCCCTTGAACAAATGGAGAGAGAGTCAATTAAACCACAAATTAAAGTATGGTACTTAAATATTTCTACGTGTGAGTCCGAATGAGAACAAAAAGAAAAAGAAAAAAGATAGATTTTATTAAATAATATAAAGATGCTATATGTTTCAACACTATCAGTTAATGCATGATTTGACCATAGGTGCGGAAAAATGATTCATTTGAATTTGCATTGTTAGACTATTGGAAGTTGGAACAGAAATATGGCTTAAGGGCTTCATTTTTTTTTCATCAATTAAATATGATTTGGTGGAAAAGAAAATTAATAAAATCAGGCTTATCATTACGCAAAGTCTATGAAGCCCGTAAGATATTTTATTATGTTATATAGTATATTTAATTGTTAGTTATTATATTTTCAGTCAAATAAAATAATCTAATGGAGACTATAAATAAATGATGGCTGTTTGAGTTGGAATATGCATCTATTAGAAAAACTTAATCTCTATCCTCTAGGATTCCCACATTAGTAATAGCTATCTCTAGTCTATCATTACGCCTTCTCACTAGTCAAAAAATATCCTAATAATCTTTTTTATGACAAAACTTTCTTTGATTTTAGTATTTTTATTTGAAAGTACTACTTGTAGACACCCTGCATTAGATTAATAAGCAATGGCGAGATTTATTTCATAAACGCCTTTCATTGTGACTCTAATATATGATTACTTCAAAATCATATTATTAATTGTAATTATTTTTTTTTTCTAACATGTGATATCAGAGCTTCATTTTTTATCTTCTCTGCTTTGCTGCGTAAATTTTATCCATCAATTTTATATTATGTATCTCCATTTATTTTCGGTTAAAGCCATGCATTTGGATTTAGATTGGCTTTAATTTTATACCTTTCTATAAACTAAAATTATAATGAAATTATTGTTGTGAATATTTAAATTTTTGAACTAGAGGGCGAAACCATATATTGGATCACCGTGAGCATGGCTTTAAAGGTCAAATTCTCGATCTGGTTTCTATTCATTTTTGACGTTATTAATATTATATTGGTTGCATATGCTTTTCGTCCTTATTTGATTCTTCCATTGAAAGATGACTGGATAATATATTTGTTCCTTTGAATTCCTATATGAGCCTATTGCGGTTTTTCTGGGTTTGAAATTCATTTTTTTTAATTTAATTTTGGCTTGTTGAACTAGTTTGAAACAGTTGATCACGATGGCATTAACTTTTGATTATAAATCTCTGAACTTATTTGGATAATCTTAAATTTTGGATTTTGTTCTTTTTTGTTATTCTAAATCCTTTACCGTTGGGGATGCCTAAACAAGGAATTTGTTTTATTTGAACATTTTGTTTATGTCAAGATTCTATTTGGATTAAATAAATTAATTTGGATAATATTTTTTGGATATTTTATTTGGTTAAGATTATGTTCGGAAAATTACTTTAGAATTTATTGTGAGATTAAATATTTTAGGGAAGCAATTTTAGCCATTTAACATACAGGAAAACTTTGCAGAATTTTTTTTATTTGTTATGTAATTGTTCGAAAAAATTTGCAAAATTAATTTTGGATAATTATATGATTGTTTAAGTTTGCAAAGTTACGTTTGAACTTGCTAGAATTAATTATTTGGCACATTAAATAGTGGGAGAATTTCTTCTGGTTATTTAATCACATGTCGATATAGTTGATTAAATTGTCTGATTAAATTCTCATAAAGGCTGTGCACATATGGATTTAAATGTAGATTTGATATTTGTGATTAGCATGTATGTTTTCCTTAAGGAGTAGCCACATCATCCTTATATTTGTTGCATGCACTATTAATCACGTGTGGATTTTTAAATATCAATTGTAATTAATTATGTAATTATAATTTATCTTTGCCCACAGGTAGATAATTATAATTACATATTTAATTAGGATGGAATAGAAATGGCTTTGTATTTTTTAATAACCCACAAGTATTAGTGATATGTATTTATAATTGTATGAATTGTTTGTTCAACACATGTGCATGGTACAATATTGTAATTGCCTTGAGACTGATATGTGAGTGTACTTGACCTTTATGATCCTACGGTTTCAGCAGCTATTTCCAGAATCGTTGCTGAAGTAAGCAACAAAGTAATTTTGGACAGTACAAATTTTTTAGATTGGAAGGACAATGTCCTGTTATAGCTTGGCTGTTTGGATTTAGATTATGCTTTAAGCGTTGACGAACCCCCTAGATGACTTGGATGACTAAGATCAAGGACGGAGTCATAATTTAAAAATAAGAAAGGTCAAAAGTAAAAAATATATATGCTACAATATTTTTATAAATTTTAGGTGGGTCAAAAATATGTAACACTTATATAATATAAAAAAATTTTAAAAAATTAGAGGACCGTGGCCCCTACTGGTTCCCCTCTCTCTGCCACTGACTAAGATGATAAGAATTACTATGATTAATAGAAAGGCTCAAATCACCTTTGCCTCATGCTCATTCAAAATCAACTCCAGAGGAGCATTTAAGGTTCCATCCCCAAGTGTCGCATGGCAAAAGAATACTTGAAAGGTGTTGGACAAGCAGCGAAAGAATATTTGAAAGAAAGTTTGGTCAAAAAAAAGATTCTTAAGGTATTTTCTGATTAGTAGAAAGGCACAGTGATAGACTAGAAATAGCTATCACTAGTCATGGAACTCTAGAAAGTAGAGATTAGATTTTTCTGATAGATGTCGTACTCTCAATCAAACAACTGTCATTTGCTTATAGTTCCCATTAGACTATTTTTACTTAATTAAATAAATAACTAGTAATATTTATAAACCTTGACTCCATCAATAACTGACTAACGAGCCACACTCAGGATATTTTATTTAACTGAAAATATAATAACTAACAATCAAATATATTATATAACATAATAAAATATCTAACATTCTCCTACTTGCAAGCATTCTTTCACTATGCAACATTTAGGGATGGAACCCTAGATGCCCTTTTAGATTCAATTTTGAATGAGCATGAGGCAAAGGTGATTTGAGCCTTCTCATTGATCATAGTAATTCCTAACATCCTAGTCGTCTGCAAGCTTTGGAGGTTCATTAACCCTCAAAATATAACTAAGTCCAAGTAGCTAAGTTGCAACAAGACATCATCCTTTCAATTCATGTAATTTGTACCATTTGGGATTACTTTATTGCTTACTTTAACAGTGATTTTGGGAATGACTAGTGGAATTGTTGGTTCATGAAAGGTCATGCATACTCTCAACAACCTCAGTATTTATTTTTAAATCATTATAACTTTGAATTAATTATTCTACATAAAAATTATAATACAAAAATTTACTCTATTTATTAAAATAATATTATTATTAAATAACTTTTGATGAGTAAAAAATATTTATAAATAGAGCTTGACGAATGAAAATTATTTTGAACACATTGTAGATGAATTAAAAAGTTGGAACCTTACTTGAAAAAAAGGCGACGCCGACGTGGAGAGGAGAAGACGACGACGCACGAAGGCGTATTCGAAATTCAAATAGTAGTGGTTGAGATTTGACAATAATCCTGTGGGTCCCACGATTCTCTTTCTCCACCCATCTCGCTCTCTCTCCCTCTCTCTAAATTTTCATGTGGCCCTTCTTCAGCGCCTGTGCCGTTTTCCGTTTCATTTATTTTATTATATTTTTTATTCTCTTCTCTCTTTTTTTCCTTTCTTATTTCATTTATTATTTTTTTATAGTTTTTTATTATTTGTATCTTTAAATTATATCTTAAACTAAACTAATAACCATTTCTTACTCTCTCCATTAAAAAATATAAGATATTTTTAATTAAATTTTATTTTAATAAAATAGTTACTTATTTTCAAACTAACCTTATTATTTTATACTTATCTAGAGCTGGGAATACGTGGACCCAGCCCTTATGAGCCTAATTCCTAAAACTCGATTTTCTATTTTGAATTCTATTTCTCAAACTCGGCTCTTATGTGAAAGGCTTAAGGCCAAGCCCGCAAGTTCTTTTTCAAAAAATAAAAAAATTAAAATAAAACTAAACATTATAAATTAATTAAAATATTTTAAAATTAAAAAAATTAAAATCTTCACATTTTTTTAGAAATTAAATAACACATTTAGAAGTCTAGTAATAAAATTTAAATCTTAGTTAAAAAATAGTTCATTTTTTTATAAAAATACAAACATAATAATTATAAAAAATAAAAAATATCAAAAATTTTATACTATACACTGATATTTATTAAATTATATTAAATTAATTTTAGAATAAATTAAAATTAATAATATAATGCGTGTAGGATCAAGTGAGTAGGTCATTAGTTTCAAACACGTGTTTCACCAAAGAAAATAATAATAATAATAATATAATAGGGTTTGAAGGGTTACCCGAGTCCATGTCCTTTTTTACAAGACTTATCAGGGCCAAACCCTTAAACTCGATTATTTTAAAAAAAATTTATTTTTAAAACTCGAACTCTTATTTAAACAGAGCCTCTAAACCCAATCCTTATTTCTGGATCTATACTTACCTTTATTTACACTCTAAAAAAATATAAAGTAATTTGTTTAATAAGGACATTTTTTTAACAAAAAAACAATTATTACACTTTAAAAAATGTCAGATAACAGAGAGAGTATATTATTTTAGGTTCAATTTAATTCATAATTAAATATCTAAACAAGTAATTAACCCCAAATAATCTCAAATGTAAATTCTTATCAATTTAAACATTAAAACAAGATAAATTCTTAAATTTTAAATTCTCAATATAAATTTAAATTCATAATTTATTTATTATTTAAAAATTAGGATGTGATACGCAGCATTATATAACCCTTGACTTTGACTTGGTTTTCTTTGTTTATAGACAAATGACGAATATTAGGAATACTTTTTTTGTTTGACCTCAAGAGTGTGAGTTTTTTTTTTTTAACATGTCTATCTAACTGGCCTATTCGAGAATTGTTGGACTTAATTGAAAGCAATTCTTTTAAAGATGTTTTTTTTTTTCATTCATACAAACTTGAGTTCAAAATCTTAGTTTGAGTGGCTATAACCCCTTCTATTAGGACCAATGCTTGTTGGTTCAAAATTATGAATATTAATGATGAGAAATTCTTGTATGGATATAGCGCATAATGTTATTTGTCTATTTTCTAATAAAAACATGCAATGTCAAATGTATTTAATCATATGTGCTATCCCTCATTTAATTCATGTCATTTTAGGATATTTTAAGGGAAAAACTTATATATTTAGACTTATATATATTTAAAAAAATTCTAATTAAATCAAAATATTTAGATCTTTTATAAATTATTTATATTATACTTCCTTCATTAAAAACTGTAAAAAAATTTTTGAAGAGTTAAATGTTAAAAAATATAAGATAGTTTTAGTCTTTTAAGATATAATAATTATCTTTTTTTTTTAAGTATTCCTATTAATGAATGACTTTATATTCACTATAAGGTATTTAATAGAAGTAAATATAAAAAGATAGAGTTAGTTTGAAAGTAGTTAATTATTTTATTGGGAGTGAGATTCGGTTAAAAATATATTTTGAAACGAAAGGAGTAACAATCTCTTGTTACTAATATTATTAATTATTAATATATTTAAATTCACTTGTCTTTTTTTTATTAGATAAAAGTATAGTAAGTATATGAAGCTACATGCATAAGTTTTACCCATATTTTAATTTATTATCTTTTCTCTCTTCCCTCTTTTATGATCTAAGAGTAAAGAGAGAAAATGTAATAAATTAAAGAGATACTCTATTACAAAAAAAATTATTAAAAATAATAATATATAAAATTTTATTTGATTGAATCAGTATGGAAGAGATGATGCTTCTAGTCTAGGCAAGATTTTCTCTATTAATGAGTAGTAAGAAGTAGATTTTTGAGTGTGTATAATATCAGGCTAAGCCGCATTATAAATAAATTGTAAATAATTATTGTCGTTTGCTTGGCGTGTATTAAAATTTAAAAAATTTTGTACTGAGAAATTTTTCAATATTTTATAATAAATTTATACAAATTTCTTATAGATTGAGCTACTAAAAATAAATAGTTTAGTTTTATATATATTTTTGATATAATGGTTTAGTTTAATATTAAAATCACATGACTAACAAAAAGTCTAATTTCTTTCGAGTCTCGACTACAAGAGATCATATCCTTCCCAAATTAGTGTTTTTCAACCGGGCACGCCCTTTGCATTCATTATTTAGATGAAACTATACAAGAATTTTAAAATTAAATTTTATCTCATAATTATCATTTTCCTGAAAACGTAACTTTATATAGAAATTATACAAATTGTCTCTTCCTTAGAGAGGATAATGAAAATTATACAATAAAAAACATAGAATAAAGAAAATAAGTAAGTTAGAAGAACAGCTTAAAGAAGGTAAATTAAGCATAAACAAGATACAGACAAATCATTTTTAAATAGAATCTTCACCGTAGATACCAATGATCCTTATCTCAGGATTTTAATATATATATATATATATATATAATTATAATAAAATTAAACAAAAAAAACAGTGTGATTTGCTTTTGTAAATAAAGAAAAACACCAACAAATTCCATGTGTAAATGTTAGGTTCTATGAGCATGTGGTGATAAACGAATCTACACTTCAACAAAATAGTTGACTTGCTGGTGAGAATGATAAACGGGAAAAAAAAAAAAAACACACACACACACACCCACAAAAGAAGAGATATATAAAAATGTCTGGGGAAAAAAATCTAAATCAAGTTTGATGCCTTTCTACTATATGAAAAAATAATATATGAGTCTCACTCAATACAATTAATTACTTTTAAATTCATTCACAATTGAGTTTAGAATAATGACAACACAAATTGTGTTGCCATGCTCAATGCGTTGTTATTCTTTTAATTTCAATTATTAATGGACCTATAGTAATTAATTGTGTTGAATGAGACCTTAGATTAATTCTTTCTTTCTACATTCCATTTATGTTTTTTTTATAAGTATATAATATTTGGTATCATCTATCTAGCATTACTAAGCATAAATAGAAGCAACTTATTGGTAAACGCCATTGTAAGCATTTTTTGAGCTTGGATATATGCCTTAATCTTGATGGGCTCCTAGAACGCAATTGATCACCTAAACTTTTATTGACAAAAAAACAAAAAAAGAGAGTAAGTTATTAGTACTTTTGGTATGTAAGGAATTGAAATTGAGTCATCATCATTAGATTCAGTATTATGTTATTTTTTGTATTTTTTATTTTGATATATACTTCATAATTCAAATTAAAGATAATTTTTTAATTATTATGTTAAAATAATTATTTTATTAAATAAAAATTAATTCTAAATATCAAACATATTTGAACAGTTCAAATCTCATCATATTAATGAGTATAATGGCAAGGAGACTGATAAGCACCCAAACAAAGCCCGGGTAAGTCACTCTCACCTAATTAAAAAATAAAATTTGATATTCTATTATAATAAACATTAAAATATTAAAACAGCCAACTCAGCTAATATTTTTTCTTAAAAATAAAAGTCAACACCGCAAACTAAAGTTGACCGGTAGTACTGACGAGATCGTAATGCTAACAAGATCGGGCGCTCATCCTTCAATCAAACCCCTAAAACGTTTCACCAAACCAAACTCCTCCATGTCCATTAGACTCATCAAATTAAATTTAATAAAAAATAAAATCACGTAAATAATATTTTACCAATTATCTAACATTATTCATAATTTATAAATAATATAATTTATTATAGATTTTATATTTTATGTTGATGTTTTTATAAAAAAAATATATGGTGAATATATTGAATAGGGTTTGAAGAACAAATCACATCATTTTATGATGATAAGTGATTTGATTGATTATAAATTTTATTTATAAAATTTTAAAAAAAAAGTAGATATATTATTCAATATATTTTGTCTAGGGGTAAAAAAAGTGTCATATAATTCATGATATGTAAATAAAAAATAAAAACTATAGATTTTTTTTTTAAAGAGCTATGAAAAGCCCCACTTCTTAAACTATGACTGGAAAAATCATTTCCCATAATTAATGTAATTTATAAGACTAGTTAATACTCCCTCTAATATCATATAAAAAAAACTTAATCACAATTTTTAAGAAGATTGTTTAAATAGTTCTTTTTTTTTTTTTTACTTATGCCTCACATTCAATTTTTTTTTGAAATACAGGAGCCTATAATTTGACCTAAGCCCGATGAATTAGCTCGAACTCTCCAAATAATAATTAAGTTTGGACTTGATTATATAAACATTTTTAAAAAGATAGGATGCTTTAAGATTAAATTGTATAAGCCCGGTTGCCAAAATTATCATCTTTATAATGTAGAGTTGGTAATCCAGGCCAAATTCGCTGGGTTAACCTGAATCCATATAAAAAAAGTTAAAGTTAGACTTGACTATATGAATTTTTTTTTTAAAAGATAAGATATGTTAAACTTGACCAAAACAAGCTCAACCGGCCGGTGCCCATGTTACTATGCATGACCTAACATCATGTATTTTTCTTTTAAAAAAGTTCAATATTTCCATGTAGAATACAAAAAAAAAATTATATATCAAAAAAGAAAAAAATTAAGTTTTAACTTTTTCTGGTTAATGACCCCATTATAAAAATCTAAAAATTCAATTACAAAGAGACAAGAAGTTAAATTGGTAAAATTCTTGCCCTCCAGATCTATAGTCATTGACCATAATAGTTTACTCTTATTCTTATCTTCCCATGAAATAGGTGCACAGGCTTGCCAAATAAAAAAAAAAAAAGGCTCATAAAGTCTAAAATCAATGAGTTATTCGATGATATTCTTAAATGACACATCTTTATCTTTATTTTTTTCTTTTTCCTTCTAAAAGGGCAATTTTTTTTTTCTCTGCAAAAAGTGTTATACTTCATATTACTTACATCTTTAGATAGGATGTTAACAAATATCAAATATTTTAAGTCTTTTAATATATAATTAATAAATTTTTTTAAAATATCTTTAATTAAGAGTATAGGTAATTAATAAAATTTTTTAATTGAGATAATTATTAAATAAAAATAAATATAAAAAAATAATTTTTTTAAAAGTATAATTCAAATTAAAAATATTTTATAATATTAAAGAGATGAGCAACATTTAATTAATACTAATAAAAAATAAGTTTTAAGAAAAATTCAAAATTTAATTTTTTTTCTTTAAATTCACCTGCCCTGCGGCCATCGTGTTGCCGGCACGCCACCAAATCGAAAGTCCTCCTCTCTCTCTCTGCCTCTCTGTCTCTCTTCTGACTGTAGCTCTTCGTTCTCTGAGATCCTCATATCGCCGCTGCAATGGCACCGCCGTCCGTCGTCGCTGTTCAAGTAGAGAACGTTGAGTTTCCACCGGTAGTGAAAGCTCCGGGCTCCAACAAGAGCTTCTTCCTTGGCGGTGCCGGGGATAGGGGCCTACAAATCCAGGACAAGTTCGTGAAGTTCACGGCCATCGGAGTGTACCTCGAGGATGACGCCGTTCCGATGCTTGCCGCTAAATGGAAGGGAAAGACGGCGGAGGAGTTAACAGAATCCGTCGAGTTCTTCAGAGAAATCGTCACAGGTAATGGATTTTGGATTCTTTGTCCTTCTGGCCTTTTCTTTCTATATATGTTTAAGAATTCAGGTATCGGATCCGCCATTTCGTCGATCTTTTCACTGGAATAGCATTGGGATGATGAACGTTTTCGTAATTTCACCGTTTGACTAATTAAATCTGAACCGTACGTTGTCGTAGTCATTATTAGCCTCGTGATAAATTTCAGTGGCACGTATGTAATTAACACCGCTATTTCACTTCCTTCCATTATTGGTTTTAGAGCCAATAATTCGGACGGGCCGGGCTTATTTGAATCGGGTTCAATTCGGGCTGGGCTTATTCAGATCAGGCTTAAAGTATTCCACCCTTTCTAAAAAGCCCATATAACTAAACCCGGCCCTAACACCATCGGACTTCTGGCTTATTCGGGCTGGTCTGAATACCCGAAACTTTTTCAAAGTATTTTTTATTTATTTTTTAAACTAATTTTAATTTTTAAATAATTCTATTAAGCATAAAATATTATCTTAATTTTAAAAGAATAAAATAAAAAATAACTTATCAACTTCTGTTATTATTTTGTTGTATTATGTATAATTTATTTATGAATGTTTCCTTTACTTGTAAATTAATATCTTAATTATTTAAATATTGCTTTTATCATAGTCATATATAAATATTTTATATATTTTAAATAAATTATATTATTTTAATTACGATTAAGTTGATCTTAATTCAATCACAATTAGACTATTAACTTAAAATTATTATCCCGATTAATTTAAAGTTTTTAATAACTTTTAGGCAAATTATAATTTATGAGTATAAGAAAAATTGCCATCATTATATATATAAAAAATTATTTAATTATGAGTAAAATATTATTTTTTTGAAATTATTTTTTTAAATTTTTATATTATTTAACTCTTACATATAAGGGATTCTTACTCTAATTTACTCTTAATTTTTAATCAAGTTTAGCATGGACAATAACCAACTAATTATTTAAGAATATTATTTTATTTATTATGTTATCTAGTAGTAGAGTCGGGAATTCATGCATGCTCAAATTTTATTTTTAAAATTATTTTTATTCTATTTTTACTTTAAAATTAATTATCTTAATTTATAAAAAATATAAAATTATTTTTTTATATGCAAATGATTTATAGGACCCAAATTTTTTTAAAAAAAATTGGGTCTTAAAATATAAAAATTAGTATTAAAATATATTTTAAATATTATTTTGAAATATTTTATTGATTAAAAATAATAAAAATATGAAATATAAATCTTTTTAATTTTTTAAAAAAATAAATATATTAAAACACTCATATATATAGTATTTTGGTATAAAATGATATAAAATTTAAAAAATTAATTAATATTTATCATATTTTATATATTTTTAAAAAAGTTATTTTTTTATTCGGGTATTCGGGCTAAGCCCGATCGGGTTCGAGCTTAGCCCGAATTTTCTCGGGCCTATTCGGGTGGCCCAAATAGGCCCGACCAATAAAAAATTAATATTTTTTTCGGGTTTGGTCCTAAATTTTTCGGGCGGGCTCGAGTTGGCCCGTCGGGCTTAACCCAAATTACCAGCTCTAATTGGTTTGAACTAAGTCCTTTGTTTTTCGCTTGGACATCGGGCATCATGAGCTTAAGAGAAGTCCATACTAATTCAGATCGAGCATTGTTGGATCTTTTTCAATGAAAATAGACTTTACCACTTTGTTTTAACAGTGCTATTTCAAACATGAGATTATTGGTTAAGCTGGTTGAAATACTCTCTTGCTCGTTGTTTCAATAACAATAGCACTTCCTTTGCTTGGAAGATTTCCCAAGTTTAAATATTTGCTTGCATGGGTCCATGATTCTTCCTTTTTTATGAGAAAGAATTAGGATAGAAATAAAATAAAATAAAAAAAGTCTTTTTCATTGTTAGATTGATCCAATAATTCATAAGAGATAAGATAGATGATATAAGCGTGTTGATTGGTTTCTCCTTGGAAATATCAAAATCAAGATTCTGGTGGCTTTTGATGAACCAATCACATACAGGTAAAGATTAGTCCGATTGCCATACGCATCCGGCCAAATTTTAGGAAGTTATGTTGAGAAATACACACAATTAGTGTGGGTTTCGTGTGTGATAAGGTTTGAAAAGGGCATACCCTTAACCACTACTAAAAAAAGATACGATGGAAGTCATGCCCTTAATAACACTAAAGTCATTGCTTAAGCTAAGAGTGGAAAAAATAAAGGTATTTTTAAAAACGCGTCATCAGTATTTCATTAAATTTTGTAAGAAGTCTTGTATTCAGGACCAATAGATATGTTCTTATAAATAACATTGAAGTATTATTTATAACTCATAATATATATTGTTTTTTAAGAAGTTCTCAAATTTCTCTATTTTTTTAAAAAATATTTTCTTGTTCACAGGTGGATTTGAGAAATTTACGCGGGTGACAATGATCTTGCCATTGACTGGGCAGCAGTACTCAGAGAAAGTATCAGAAAATTGTGTGGCAATTTGGAAATCTCTGGGAATTTACACAGAAGCAGAAGAAAAAGCAATTGAAAAATTTGTTTCAACCTTCAAAGATGAAACTTTCCCACCAGGCTCCTCTATTCTTTTCACTCAATCTCCCAAAGGATCTCTCACGGTTAGTCTTGCTTAAATTCGAAACCATATTTTTTTCCTCATAATAATTTACAAAAATAAAGATGAAATAAATCAGACTACTGTTGATTTTGTTTTAATCAGTTGACTTGACTGGGCAATATCACCAAAAAAAAAAAACTTTTTTTTTTAATCGCTTACAACCCAATGATTGGATGTTTACGAGATTTTTTTTTTAATTCTAGTTTCTATATAGTATTTACTATTTTGGCTGAAGTTTACTTGGTCTTTAACTTTACATGAAATTTCATTTTGTTTCTTGAATTTTATAAAGTGCATTTCTAATTATTTAATCTTAGCACCATTAAAATTATAGATAAGGATTCTCCATTATTTTCTGACTAATTAATAGTTAAAGTTAGCTTTTGTTAAAGAAAACATTGTACTAAAAATGAATTTAAAGCAAATTGCCATTTTAATTCTCTTTTTTTTAAATGACAATGATAAGCACAAAAGATAATATTTGAAACTTACGTTGTTAAGATTACAGAGTTAAAAAGTTACTTTGTAAAACTAAGATTACAGAATTCCTAATGCAATAGTTTTTTTGGTGAATTGAGATTGTTGGGGATTTCAACCCCTCGTTTTGTGACCAATTATGTTTGGGCTTTGCCTCGTTTTCTACCAAAAAAGAGAGAGTAATAAATCAAATTAAATTTTATCTAAAATTAGAGAGCATCAAAGTTACAAGTTAGCTTATTATTTTTATACTTGTATTTAAGCCTCTTGATTGAAGAGTCATGATTTTCAATTAAATTAAAAGATTAGTTTTGGATGAGTCGAGTTTACATGTATTCTACAGGAATGAAAATAGAATCTTATTTTGAAGAAACTATGCTATTCACATGTTTCAAAATTTTAAAAGAACTTTATTATTCAGCAATATCATCTTTGTGTTTTATGTTGTTGTCTTTTATGATTTTTTAGAAGGTCATGAATGGCAGGTAGATTAGTTCAGTTCAAAATTTAAACGAATTTATTAGAAGTTTGAAAAGCATTATACTTCTGGTCGAAAGTCTTATGTTATATTATATTGGTCGGCAACGAAAGTCATATGTATTATGTCATCAATATTAATGCATTAATACATACAAACATGCTTGTAACATATCACATTATTAACAAATTATGAATTGTGTGACTTATTTTTCAAAATTTATACTAAGTGAGTTTGATAGTACATTTCATGCATTTCTTTTCTGAATTGAAAATAACTAATGATTAAAGTCATGAATGAAGGAATTATCAACCAATACCTTATTTTATGGATCTAGAGATTGATTTGGTAGATTTATGCTCTTAATTTTAGGTAAGAATACACGTGGCATCTTTAGAATATTCTTGAATTATTATCTTTTGGTTAGAGAAAGGACTAAATTAAAGGAGCATCCACATGACCAATTAACTTACCTCATTCTTATTGGTTGATGCTAGCTTAGATGTAAATGTATAGTTTGGGCCTCGGCTTGTGGATCGAGACACCGCAGATTATTAATATGTTATATTCCTGTAGTAAAATAACAAAATGATAACGGGTAGTTTTATGTACAAACATGAAAGTTTTGGAAAATTTCTTATCAAGTTATAAGGCTCAAATGGGCTTTTTGTATATAGTTTAAAGTATAATGGAGTTTTATATTTTTTTAAAAAAAAAATTTGTAACTTGGTTCAGGATTTCAAATCATCATCTAGTTCATTTTTTATTTGAATTCAGTGTGACATAAATTAATTCAGTTAATGAGTGTCTAAATTATAATCATTGGATTTAATAAATACATAAATATTATCAAGATATATTTTCTCCAAAAAATTTAAGATTTGATAACTTTTTAAATATTATAGGACAAAATATCTTATAACCATTTAATTAAATGAATAGTTGTTATCGTGTCATGTAAGACACTCATTGGGTGAGTAGATTCAAGTGACTCCTTTGATCCAAATCCAATTTTTTCACTTTTATTTTTTCCTTTAATTTGAACATATAAGTTTGTCAAAACAAAAAAAAAAATTGTTCATCTTAAATCATCATGTAATTACTGTTTTTTTTTTTCCCTTGTTGAATTTGAACAGATAACGTTCTCAAAAGATGGATCAATTCCTGAAGCTGGGGGTGTAGTAATAGAGAACAAGTTACTTTCAGAGGCAGTGTTGGAATCCATTATTGGCAAGAATGGTGTGTCTCCTGCTGCCAGACAAAATGTGGCCACCAGATTATCTGAGTTATTCACTCTCTCTCAAAATGGCTCACCTTCAAATTAATTCTCTCTCAAGCTAGCTATTGCCTGGCCTTCTTGATCTGTGCCTTTTAATTTAATTATGACTTATCTTTTAAGTTGTTGTCTTTGTTATGGTTTGATTTAGTTTGAGTGAACCAGAGACTGGTGTCTTATCGCATCCTTTTTTGTTATGTGGATTTTATTTTTGTGTGGGCCTATCTTTACCTTTTTTATTTTTAATTTTGCATCTTATTTTTTGTTTCAAATTATTATATATCTATATGATGGATTGCGGTTCAGATGAAGAATAAATCTAGGAATTGAGAGATTAAAGATTTAAAGGGTTTAAATTGGGTACTCTGAATCATTCAAAGTTTATTTGGACAATCTATATTTAGGATTTTTAAGTGGTCAATTTATTCTTTTAAGACAATGTGATGGTTGAAAAATTATCTTTATTCTAAATTAGCACATTGTTAAAATAACAAAATATTAAAAGGAGAATACTAAAATCAAATCAAATTTAACCCATCCATATTTAATTTAAATGATTCAGATTTGAGATGAGCATTTCATGCTTGTTATCTTGATGAGTATGATTTGTGCTCATATAGAATAATAAAATCAAATAAAGAAGAAGAAGACCATATTGTGGGATCACATTTAAAAATGTGATAGTTGAAAACTTATATTTATTTTAAACCCTACTCTTATTAAAATAATAAAATAATAAAAATAGAATAATAAAATTAAATGAAATTTGAACCATCCATATTTAATTTCCATAGTCTAGATTTGGAAATGAGCATATTGATGAGTATATAATGAGAACCAGTTTTAGTATTCATCATACAAATGAGAATTGAGAGCTCATTGTCTCTGGATTATTTAGATCTAATTTTCATAGTCTAGATTTATAGTTTTCAACTAGTGATTTTTAAATAAAAGATATTTTTTTTGAAAAAACTGACAGTTAAAGTATTGTCTTTATTTTAAATTCTATATCTATTAAAATAAGTCTTTTTAAAAAAGTAAAAGTAAAAAGTTGTAAACCCGAACCATCTAGATTAAATCTGAATAATTTAGAGACGATGAGCTCTTAGTACTTATCTAAATGATAAGCATTGAAATTGGTTCCATATATAATGTGCTCACGTCAATTAGTAGACCGTATAATGAGTTTGAATCTCTTATATTTTAATAGACAATTGAAGCTCTTTATTTAGGAAAAATTAGTAAAAAAAGACCTAGCTGAAATGAAAATTAGTCCTAAGGACTAAATGTCATTGAAGGACTAAGGTTATTATTTTTTTAATTTAACTACTTTCTCATCTAACTAAAATACACATGTGCCCTATCCACTCCTTACTATCTCTGCATGTCCCTTTGGTTGTGCCCCCTGTTCAAGTCATCATCGCATTACCGATGTCACTGTTGGAAACTCCTTGATCGATGATGCTGCCATGTCCCATGAGTTAAGATGGTATCAACCTCTACTATAAAATTGCTAGCTAAGCTTTGATGAGGCGACTCTGATGCTTGCCGAACATGTTTTTTAACTTTCTTACTACCAATGGTTCCCACTATATTCACCACTGATTTTGTTCTCCTCTTCCTCTTCTTTCAATTTCATTGTTTTTGTTTTCTCTTCATTTTGTTTTCAACCATCGCCTTTCCCCAGAAGCAAACTCGAGGAGAGATTCACCATTTTTTAGCATAACAAACTTGAAGAAAAAAAAGGTTCAAAACTCATCCTATCCTATACCTTCCCTTCTCCTAGTGCTACTTTTTCAATCAAAACCATGTAAAAAATAAAAACTGTTGGTTTTTTTTTGGTAAATTATCGTTCAGGAGTGCAAAATTTTAAAGTCCTTGAGTTTTATATCGAATCCTCTATTATGGGTTAAGGAGGCTGCTGCTAAAATGGCAATTGTGCTTGTCTATTCATCTTTTAGAGTTCTTGTTGTTGAACTTTCAAAAAAAAAAACTTCTTCAAACCTTTAATGCTTTTGTTATTGAGGATTTTAATTATTCCTTAAACTTTTTTATATAGGGAAAGCCCCTTGATTGGCAATACTTTGTAAGTATCATCACTCTGCTTCTCATCAATTTAACAATTAGTTTCATTGAGGAAAACAATGTCGGTAATGTTGCAGCTGCTCTCATGGCTTGTCTTGCTTTAAAAACAAAGGTGTCATATTTAGCATTCAATTCATTTCATATTAATGGTTGCTAACTCTAATTTAGCTTAATTATTAGCGCAGTCTAGTTTTCCCTTTCTATTTTTCTGTTCTTTGTCCCATGAAATCATTTTCCTCCTACTTGTTGTTCAGGTTCTTCGAGAAGGTAGGTGGAATGTAACACCCTAAAAAATACAAACCGATTTTTCGCAAATTATTAAAACCATTATCATGGTAGAAAATTTTCTTATCATGATACATCCAAGACAATATACCACAAGTCTTAAAATATCTCAAAAAAGCAATTAAAACCATGAGGGACAGTCAGGATCCTCATGGCATGATATTTAAATTAGGTCATGAATCAAGAGAGACAAACATAATCCTCTTGGTCAAATAAACACTTTTAATAAAAAGGATTAGAGTTTACATGCTTCACAAAGAAGATATGTCCTAAGTTGGCATAAGATACATTGTATAATCCAAAATAAGAGGCAACGTAAAAGATGGTGTTTCATACACCATAGTTACACCTCTGGTGCTTTCTCGGCCGGACTCACTCCTGTAAAAATATTAACCACGGGGAATGAGACTTAAAAGTCCCGATAATTAAAAATTAATATGTAATGATGCATGCGATTGTAACTAATCATGCGATTGCTAAGTGGGCACACAAAACATTTAACCGAACAATATTTTCAAACAAACCGAACAAGTATTTAATTTGCATGACTACACCTTATATCCTCCTTTCGCCATGCTCGGACGCCAAATCACCCGGCCAAAGGTGAGTTGGACCAAGCGACACGCCACTCATTGGGTCCAATGAGGGCTTACCACGTGGTAATAATTAACCGAACAGAAATTCCCATTAACACCATACATTAAAATACCCTGACAAGTCATGCATCATTCAAATATCCAAACAAGAATATATCTGAACAATAATATCTCATCATGATAAATAAAAATAAATTTTTGACCCACTTGGCAATAATTTCAAACAAGTATATAACAGTATTTATTTTCAATAATTCATAATTTTTTCAAACAACAAGTCAACACATAACCATTCACAAACACACTCATCACAACACATTAATAATGGTTACCTTGTGTCTTGAATAACAAGTTCGCCTTCACAACTCCTTTTTCACCACTATCTTTGTCAATATAATCTACATAATATTTCACAATACTATATATTAATTTTACATTAAAATAAATAACTCTAATTTAAAGAATTAGAAAGTCTTAGATCTATAATCCATATTAATACTAATTTAAGATTTATGCCTCATTTAACTTCTCAAATTCTTTTTCTAAAATTCTTGTATCCTAATAAACTATTTTTTTTATCCTCAAATCACTTCTAGTATCACAATTTCATCCTTCTATATTCTAAAAATTCGTCCAAAAATAAATTAAAAATTTTAAAATTATCCTGAAACCTCAAATCACCTTTCTATAACCTCAAAAATACCTATTCATACTTAAATAAATATTTAATAATCAGAGGTTTATCCCTACATCTCAGATTCCATATAAATTCAACCATATAGATCTAGATTTTAACTCGAAAATTCTTAAACATGAGTTTTAACCTCAAGAAAATATTCTATAATATTTATTATATTCCTAAGAGTTTTAACCTATATTTGTAATCCATCATATCATCAGATTAACTATCCTATAAAAAAAATTCTAATCAGAATATTTACTCTATCCAACAAAATAATTATATCACTAAAAAGCTAATATTATTTAGAAAATAACTATAAAATTAATTTTGTAATTAAATAAATTTTTTAAATGTTAATCTAAACAGGAAAGTTAGAACATACCTGAAGAAAAAAAAAATAATCCCCCCTTGCAAGAAGACGCCGAGCAACGTGAGAGGAAGAGAGAAAAATAATATAAAAATAGAATTATGGGTCCCAAAATTATATTAAAAAAATTATAGGTTTGAATTTAATTATTCAAACCTTTGGGCCATTACTTGCAATTTTCACAAATTGCATCTTGGGTCCTTAGTTGCAATTTTCACAAATTACAATAAATAATTCCTTATGCTTCCTCCACAATGCACCTTCTCTTTTTATACATGAAGAGGTGCCTTTCATTCCCACATCTAACCGATGTGGGATTAAACCCCCTCCCTTTTTTTTTTTTTACTTTCTTTTCTTTTTTTTTTAAACTCTCACACACACATAGTTTTTTTTTAAAAAAAATCTTAAAATTATATCTTAATAAAATATTTCTTATATAATTTTAAACTTAAGTTTTTAAATTCATAATTAAATGCCTACCCATATTATTAAAATAACCTCAAATAATATAAATTCCTATTATTATCATCATTTTAAAAAAAACTTAAATTTCATAATTTTTTTTATCTAAAATTTAGGATATTACATGGAATGAGCAAGATGCCTCAATCTTGGTTTATGTGATATCATCAGCATTAAACTTGGAGATATAATACTAGCATATGCTTGTCTTTGTGAGGGGGACCATTGAAAATTGATTAGGTAGGTTTTTTGGTTATTTTGTGTAACATCTTGATTTTTAGATAAGAAAGAAGTTTTAGAATTTAAGTCTTATTGAGGATATAATAATAATAATAATAGGAATTTATATTATGATAATAGGAATTTATATTATTTGAGGAGTAATAATATGGTTATGCATTTAATTATGAATTAAAAATTTAAGTTTAAAATTACATAAAAGATATTTAGTTAAGATATAATTTTAAAATTTAAAACATATAAATATGTGTGTGTGTAGGTAAAAAAAAAAAAGTGGTACAAGGCTTCTTTTAGATCCCACATCGGTTAGATGTGGGAAGAGGAATGGTTTCTCATATATAAAAGCCTGCATCAAGTGGAGGCAAAAAGGGCATTGAGCAATGTGTAAAAATTATAACTAATAGCCCAAGAGTTTGAATAATTGAATTCAAATTTATAGTCTTTTTTAATATAATTATAGGACCCACAATCTCATTTTTATGTTATTTTTCCCCCTCTCTCCCCCCTCATGTTACTTTATCTTCTCATGTAAGGAGTGTTTATTTCCTTTTTCTTCAGATATGCTCTAACTTTTCAGTTTAGATTAGCATTTAAAAAAATTATTTAATTACAAAATTAATTTCATAGTTATTTCCTAAATAGTATTAGCTTGCTAAGAAGAAAAAGAAAATAAACACTCCTTGTGTGAGAAGATGAAACAATGTGGGAGGGAGAGAGAAATTGGAGAAAAATAATATAAAAATGAGATTGTGAGTCTCACAATTATATTAAAAAATACTATAGATTTAAATTTAATTATTCAAACCCTTAAGTCGTTAGTTGCAATTTTTACAAATTGCTCAATGCCTTTTTTGCCTCCACTTGATGCACGTTTCAATGCTTTCATACATGAGGAACCATTCCTCTTCCCACATCTAATTGATGTGGGACCTAAAAGAAGCCTTGCACCACCTTTTTTTTTTACCTACACACACACACACATATTTATATGTTTTAAATTTTATAATTATATCTTAACTAAATATCTCTTATGTAATTTTAAATTTAAATTTTTAATTTATAATTAAATACTTAACCATATTACTACTCCTCAAATAATATAAATTTCAATTATTGCTTTTTTATCCTCAATAAGACCTAAATCTTAAAATTTTTTTCTTATCTAAAAATCAAGATGTTACATTTTGTCATGTATATAACATTCATCTCAATTGTTACATTCCTTTTTAGTTTATTTGTGAATGTGAATTAAAATGGAATTGTCAATTTAGATGTAATATGAATTATGATTTTGAACCTTGAACTGAGTAAGTTTTTCCTTAAAATATGACTTCATTCTAAGTGAATATTCTTTGTTGATCCTTCTTGTTCCAGCATCACTAATGGTGTCAAAATTTTATTTTTCTTTAATAATGTTATACATTGCCAAAATCTATTGAAAATTTTCATATAACATTGAGTTGCCAAAGCCATTCTCAGGTACTATAATAGGCTTTGATAAATTTTATTGTGCTATTTGCTTTCTTGTTCTGAATGAAGAATGCATATTGCCAACACATGCTACAATTCATAAAATGTGATCATGAACAATATTTTAGTTCATCTCATCACTCTTGCATAAGGTTTTTAATTCTTTTACCTTCAATAGTTTGAAGAATCTCTAAAATTGTGCAATTGAGACTAGCTTCATTTTTGTTATTTTTTAAATGGTTGATTCTTCTACCTTAAAGGGAGGATTTTCTATATGTCACCCCATAAAGTAGTGATCAATTAATGCTTGAATGTCCCACTTGTGATGGCTACTAATTTTCATTTTAGGCATAATGTTTTATACACATAAAAGCACAAGGTTTTGTTTGAAGAGGAGAAAAAAATAAATTCAAGTTAAGAAGCTCTTGCATTTGACTCATAACTCAAGTGAGCTATAAGGAAATGCTAATTAAAAAATCTCCTTGGAAGATTGAATGAAAATTTAATTGTATTTTAAAGTATACTTATGGTCAACCCTCTTATTTATTTTTTGCATAGGATAAGATATAGTTTAACATGTGTACAATGTTGTTCTTATCCCTTATAGTATATTTTTTGATATGAGGTGCCCTATGATCTTTGTTTATCTTTTGGATTGTACTTGATAGAAAGAGAGACCAAACCTAATGGAATTAATGTTTTTTCATTGAAATTATTATTGTTAATTCTTTCTTCACATTTACTTATTTTTTAGGGACAATTTAGTTGTCATCCATGTTACATTGTTCAATCTGCATCATTTACGTGTCAATATAGCTTTCTATACAATTTATAATACTTAAACAAGAGGGAACTTAATGTGAGTGTTCCCTTATTCATTTTTTATATAAGATAGGATGTAATTTAACATGGGCATGATATTGTTCTTACTCCCCATAATATATTTTTTGATTTGGGATACCAGAACCAGAGGGTGCAAGGATTTTGGCTTAGGCTTGGGTGCAAGTCTTCTGACTTAAAGTGCACGCTTACGGCTTAGGATGCAAGGCTTCTCGTTTAGATGTATGTTTTCTAGCTGCACGTGTTATGGCTTAGGGTGCAAGGCTTTTGGCTTAAGTGCAAAGAATCTGGTTAGGGTGTAAAGCTCTTGGCTTAGTCATTTTCATGTAATTCATAGCTATTTTCATATAATTCAGGGGCATTGACAGTGGTGTGATCTATGTGTGTTTGATTTACATGTAATACGCTAGATATTATATGTAAATCATTCCTTAGTCATACTCGCAAATTTCTTTATATATTGATTTATATGTAATCCGTAATTGTTTTCATGTAATTTTAGGAAACTAATAAGGGTGTACTCTCTGTGTGTTTAATTTACATGTAATTTGCTAGAGGTTACATGTAAATCATTTCTCAGTCATACTCCCGAGTTTTTTCACATATTAATTTACATGTAATACATAGTCATTTTCATGTAATTCTAAAGGATTGACACGGGCGTGCTCTCTATGTATTTGATTTACATATAATTCTCTAGAGATTACATGTAAATTATTCTTCAAACATGCTCACAAATTTTTTCTCATATTGATTTACATGTAATCCATAATCATTTTCATATAATTCTAGGAGATTGATAGGGGCATGCTCTCTGTGTGTTTGATTTACATATAATCTGTTAGAGATTACATGCAAATTATTCTTCTGACATGCTTGCGAATTGATTCCCGTATTGATTTACATGTAATTCATAGTCAGTTTTATGTAATTCTAGGGGATTGACAAGGGTGTGCTTTCTATGTATTTCATTTACATGTAATTCTCAAGATATTATATGTAATTGTCCAAGCAAAAAGCCTTGCACCATAAGCTAAAAACATTTTCATCTTAAATTAGATCCCTTGCATCCAAGCTAAAAACCTTGCACTCTAAGCCAAAAGCCTTGTATTAAAGCCAGATCCTTTGTATCTAAGCTAGAACCTTTGCACTCTAAAACAAAAGTCTTGCACCCAAGCCAAACCACTTACACCTAAGTCATAACCTTTACATCTAAGCCAAAAGCCTCACACCCCAAGCCAAAAGCCTTGTACTCAAGTCAGAACCCTTACACCCTGAGTCAAAATCCTAGCATAGTTGTTGAGTTTACATGTAATTCTTGATGATTACATATAATCAAAGGGTGTTGATTTTTTTGACAACACTTCACCTACCAGCTAGAGCTCCGATAGGTGCATTGTCACTAGGATTTTGTGCTATTTTGAAAAAAAAATTAATTAACACAAAGAGGCATTTTGGTCATTTATTTAAATTATTTAATGAATAAAATATTAGCTTTAGTTCTTCAAGTACATTTAGTCCCTAGGACTAATGTTGCTTCTAACTAGGTCCTTTTTACCAGTTTCCCCCCTTATTTATTGGCTTTCTTGGTAGTCTTAGGACCATAAGCAAAAGCACGTTGGCATGTGTAAAGGCTTGTTATTATTACAAGTGAGCCCATGGTTATTTCATATTAGCAAATAATACAGAAAATGATAGGTCTCTGATAAAAGGGCGATTTTATTTTTGTAAATTTAAGAGACCAAATCAATCAATAAGACAAAGTAAGGACTTTTTATCCCTTAACAATAATATTAAGAATAAAATACAGGGACCTTCCTTCTATTTTGCTTAAATTAAAGAGACCTATCCTTTATTCTCAAAAATTACACATTAGTCCAATTTTTGACACGATTAAGATCATTCCATTAAATATCTTAAAATTCTTAATTTTTATTTGTAATTATGTATAAAATTTTAAAATTATTAATTTTTCCTTATAATCTAATTGTCTACCCTCTCTCTCCAATTTAAAGAACTTTAAATAATTAAGTACGACAGCATTTAAATAAAAAAACTTAAAAGATCTTATTAAAATTATAAAATTTATAAAAAGTAAAAATAAATTATATTGATTAATTTATCTCTTATTATATTAAATTCTTAAGTTATTAATTTTTTTACATACACGTTTGAAATATTATTTTAGATAACTTATTTATTTAAATTTTTTTAAAAAACTTAATAAATAAGTTTGTATAACTAAAAAATAAAAAATATGATTTCAAAAGGTAAAAACATATCCATTAATTTTTTGGATAACTTAAATAATTTTTATTTATAAAACATAAGATAATTTTTAGATAACATTAATATTTAAAAAGGGGTATTTTGGTTAGATGTATATGATTAACGGTCAAGTAACATCGGGTGATAAAAATAAAATCTCAAAAGTAGGAGGAAGGTTTACATTTAATAACTAATTATTTTAAGGGAGGTTGATGTAGTTTTTAAAAATAGAGAGATGTTATATAATCAAAATGAGGAAAAATTAATCTTTTAATTATTTAACTTTTAACTCATTGTAACTTAATCCTCCAATTATGACTTGCTACGACTCTCCCTTAATTATGACTTGCGATGACTCAATCTCTCAATTTTTGACTTACTTATAACCTAATTCTTATTTTTCAATTTTTTTTAAAAATCATTCTTATTAAATAAAAGAGATAAAAGAAATGCTCATATCTTGCTCTAAAATACCTTATCCATGTTCTTTGATGCAAGATTTAAGCTAAGATGAAAAAAAGAGAATTAACAAAAATTGAAGGACTGAATCATTGACGAGTCAAAAATTGAGAGATTAAGTTATGGACGAGTCAAAAGTTAAGTGGCTGAGCCGCAGTGAGTAATAATTGAGAAACTGAATTGCAAGTGAGTTAAAAATTAAAAGACTAATTTTTTCTCAAAATAAAATAAAAGAAATGTCATTATATTTTACTCTAATATTAAAAGAAGGATGGAGGAGGGAAGAGAATGAGTAATCGTAGCTGGGAAGTTGGTAAAAATATTAACTTATTTCTTGGCCATAAAGTTTTGAAAAGAAAAATTCAAATTGATTTTATTGAATGCTATTTGATGCTTATGAGATTCTCTATGCTATTTTTTTTTTGGTCAGAGATTCTCTATGCTATTTATATCCATAAAGGATGCAGCGTATGAAACTAAATCAACTAAAATATTTTTCTTTCAAGTAAATCAAAAGATAAATTAATAATATTTTTAATCTTTAGATGATTGTTTTTGTTTGAATATTAATTTTACAGTCATGGATGAATTTATTTAACAATTTTTATACGTATATTATTTATAAAATATTAAATTGTCCAATAATATTTTTAAATATTGAAATATTTAAAAATTTTTATTAAAAATTAATAAAATTTATAATTATCTTTTATTTAAAGCTAAACACAACTCAATCTAAATTAACACTGCAAGGTATGTTACTGAAACTAATTATTTTTCTTTCCAATTTATATAAGGAAAAATAAAATTAATAATTAATAAAATTAAGATTTATATGATACAGAGTCAAATCAAATTTGGATATTTAAGAAATTTTATTATCAGATATAAATCTGTTTAAATAAAAAATTATAAATATTCTTCCAATAAATATATATATATATATATATATATACCCTCTCCAACTTAAACTCTCTCAAATCCTACCTATAAATATCCCATCTGCCATCCTTTTCTTTTCACACGACACAACAAAGAGCAACAACAACCACAAAAAACTATGTTTATGTTCATCTTTGGTCCCCCTGATTCCTTCTTCTTCGGTGGATTACCTCGTTATAGTGGCAAGCCCAAGCTAAAGTCCAAGCCAAAAGCTGAGAATAAGCCAAAGCCTGAGATGGAGCCGAAGTCTAAGCCAAAACCTATGCCCAAGCCAAAGCCTGAGGTCGAGCCAAATCCAAATAGAGGCTGGCAATAGAAGTTTCTCAGCGCATGGTAGCCGGAGGACTAAGGATTTCGCCAGAATTTGATGGTCTAAGCTGCTTTTAGACTATTATTACATCTTCTTGATGCTACTTTTACGTAGGGATTTTATTTTCTATTTTTAATTTATGAGGACCATTATGATTGTTTTTAGGATATACTATATTGATATATGAATCATTTTATGGTAATTAGTTTCAATGTTTTAAGGAATTTAAATTTCGTTGTATTATAGAGTCAGTTATGGTTATATGCTGCACTTTTTTGTTCTTAAGAAATTATACACTTTAATTTTAATCATCCTCTTTACTCGATTTGTCCCCTGTTTATATCGATAAATAAAATTTTAGCTATGATATATAATAGAACATGTCTGTGTATAACTGGATTTAAATTGGGTCAGGCTTCTGGTGATTAAAAACCATGTCATTTAAGCTGAGCAAAAGCATAACTAATTTTGCCTTGTTTATTTTTGTCGCTGTCTTTTTTTTAATAGAAAGCCATGAAAAAACTGTGTAAATAAACATATTAAGTCATATCAAGTACAAAAAATTATTACAATCAATAGGTGAATTATTAAAAATTTAAACAATTAAGTCTTTGGGAAAAGCTTGATGGTTGCCGCTGTCTTTCAGTTTGCTTACTTTCTCGTTGGGACTCGTCTCTGTTGCTTTCGGCTGTCTTTGCGATTTCCTACTGTACTTTTCCCTTGTTGGTTTTAATGAAATGCATCTTTGGCAAATAATAACAACAACGACAACAACAACAATAACAACAACATCAACAATAATAACAACTGGATTTAAGTATTATATATATAACATAATATGATTTACTATTCATTTATATTGTTTATCTCTAAAACTATGATAAACAATAATTATTTAGTATATCTTGGCAACTTATATTTAATTTGAATTATCTAAACATTGTTTTTGCACTAGCTATTATTTAATTAATGAAAGGTTGGAATTTTTGCTGATCAATACTACTAGCCTCATTCACGTTTGGAAAGTGGAAAAATTAATACAACTATTATAATTATACACATTATCTCATCTTGCTTGCTTTATTTAAAGCTCTCGACTTCATCCATCATGGACTTGTATTGATTTTATGACAAAAAAGATATTATTTTATGTTTAATGACAATAATTGAAAAAGCAATTGTTAGTTAGTTATTTTAAATTTTTATAATATCTTTTTGTTTTATAAAATAATTTATTATTTAATTATTTTAAAAATTTATAATATCTTTGTGTATTCAACCTTTTTAAAACACTCTCCTTCATTTATCACATAGATTATTTATTGAATCTGAATATCTCAATTCATATGTATAATAAAATATGATAGAATAAAGTAATTCATGCATATCTGAAAAATTCATGAGTTCTTGAAAAAGCTCGATTACCTTGAGTGTAGACAAGTACAAAATCCACAAGTCCCCAGAGCCTTCAGAGAGTTCAGAGATAATAAAAGTAGAAGAAATGAGTCGTGTGTTTGCGATTATCGACTGATCAACTTATATAGATCAGATATGTAACCGCCTTATTAAATAATTAAATAATTATATTATCTATTATCTCTGACTCAGTTAGTTAAGAGATAAAAAATAACTGACGGCTACTGGGTTGTGGGTTGGGTCTCTGTCCATTGGACTCACTTGTGTGGTCCACCTATCACGATCTATACAAGATCATAAAGACCAATCTATTAGGCTTATTAATTAATGCTAATTCATAAATAATATTCCAACAATCTCCCACTTGGATTGCATTAATTAAGCAAGTTGTATAAACAAGGTACAAACAAAATTCAAAAAATGAAACTCCACAAAATTACTGAATCTTATGGGGAAACAAGTGATATGATATCTCATAATTTGAATAAAACATGAAATTTTATTTGAAACATAGCTCAGTAAGATAACAGCATAAATCACTGATTCCTATGGGGAAACAAGTGACATGCATAGCGTACCACAATAGAATCATTGAATTCTATGGGGATACAAATGATATAGACACATCTAACTGAATTGAACATAACTCACATAAGAAAAACAAAGCCTAAAGAGAAATTGTAACACAAAAGGTTCTCAAAACTCCCACTAAACCAGGGCATCAAAGGAATTCACAATACCCAACAAGTTACATGATTTTGAAAAACTTCTACAGGTAAGCCCTTAGTCAGTAGATCTGCAAGTATCTACGTGCCATGAATGTGTACCACACGGGTTTGAGACTCAGTAATTTTTTCTTTTACAAACATAAGTTTGATATCAAAATGCTTTGTACGACTGAAATTTCTGTGATTGTTAGCATAGTATACTGAGCTTCAATGCCGTGCTCTTGAAGGTACAAAGCAAATGGCCTAGGTTTCTGCCAGTCTCAGTATATCTCCCATAAAATTATCCTCCTCTATCAGATCTCACACACTTGATCAACTTGCCAGATTTCAATTCGACTGCTGCTTTAAAGGTCTTGAATGCATTAAGGGACTCACCCTTTTCACACAAGAGTTCAATCCATCCATGATGAGAGTAATCATCTATGAAGGTGATAAAATATCTAAAACCACCCATAGCTAGAGGTGTGATAGGTCCACAGATATCAGTATAGATTAGGTCTAAAGTGTTTTCAGACCTCTTTGCCCCTTTGGTTCTAGCTCTAGCAGGGAATTTTTTCCTTATGCAGTCAATACAAGTCTCAAAATCTGAGAAATCAAGGTCTTGTAAGACACCTTGTTTGGTCATGCACTCCAATCTCTTTCTAGAGATATGACCCAAACGACGATGCCATAACATAGAGGAATTATCATTGGGCCTTTGACTTTTATGCCCAATAGCAGTTCAAGTGACCAATCATTCAATCGATATAAATTATATATTAAGGAAGCGACACCAACATTAATGGAATCAAAATAAATGTCAATTTTCCTATTTCCTTGGAAGAATGAATAGCCGCAAATATCCAATGCAGAAGTTAAAATTAAATTTCTCTTCGTAGAAGGTACATAAACAACATTGTTCAAATGTAAAACATGACTAGAATTTAAATACAAAAAAACAGTTCCAATGCATTCAACTGATGCCTTGCTCCCTGCTATGCCAAAGACTAACCTCTATGCCTCACTTGGAATCTTCTGGTTTCTTAGCCCCTATAGAGAATTCACAACATGTACAGTGGCACTAAAATCCAGCCACCATGAGTCAAAAGAAGTTTCAATGGTGCTAGATTCAAAACAAACTAGAGCTAGAGGGGCAGTTTGAAGAGTTGTACCTTCACTTTCTTGTTTGTTTTTCAATTTGAAGCAATTAGCTTTAATGTGACTCGGTTTCTTATAATAATTGCATGACCCCTTACAGGATTTCGTTCTTGGCTTCTTACTCTTATCACCATCCTTCTTAAAGGTTGGATTATGAGGCTTTGGGGCATCATGCTTCTTCCCCTTTTTTCTTATATGACCCTCCATATTTGCTGCTAGAGCCATGAGAAACATAGTTTATTGAGTGAGAGGAATTCTTCTTTATAGCTTCCTCTTCTTGAGTGACTATCGATATCATCTGGTCAACAAACCATTTAGCTTCTTATGAGTTGTATGAAGTCCTCAAGAATGCGTACTCTGATGGCAGTGATTGAAGAACACGATAAACTAAGGTACTTTCACCCAAATTAATCCCATATGACTTAAGCTTGTTATAGTAATAAACAAGCTTCAAAATGTGCTCCCTGACACCAGAAACTCTGTCATATCAAGTATTGTCAAGAAGTGACAGATAGTAATTCTTTTGAGTCTTGTCAAGCTTCTTGTATTTATTACCAACAGCTTTCAAGTACTCTATTGTAGTATCTTTTTCAGGAATGCTATCCCTAATTTCCTTTTCAATTATGTACTTAATGATCGCTAGACATATTTGGTTGGACTCACTCCATTGTTTATAGAAGGCCATTTCAGAAGCATTGGACTCGGAAGAGAGATCCGCAGGCTTGGGTTCTCTCAGAGCTAAATCTTTCTCAGAAATGGTTAGATACATATTTAGGGACTCTTTCCAGTCATCATAGTTGGTCCCATTGAGAGCCTTCACAGAGAATAGTTGCATAAAAGCAAAAACTGAAATCGCAAAACAGAAAATGGAAAATATTAATTATGTGTGCACAACATAATTATAAAACAGAATTTCCCAACAAGCGATTATCAATTATGCAACTGTAATCATGCACCAAGAAGGCTCATATACCATAAAGATTTAGCTTATACAAAAGTTCATACAAAATAATGTATTAAATATTTTCATACCTATAGGGTACAACAAATATCTAACACATTAAAGGAGTGCTATTAGCTTATCCTCAAAGCCAACCATCAAAATCACATTAATAATGTCACACCTATGGGGTATGTTCATTATCAATGTTACAAGATCCTAATCATCATCAATAATTCACAAAGTCACAAACTTCATGACCTTAGGATAAAACAAAATAATTTTTTTTTAAAAAAGTCCTTAAGGTCTTTTGAAAATTAGAAAACAAATTTAGGATTTAAGTAAAATTTCAAAAGGTAATAAGGGGCAAATAAGTAATTCTGAAAGAGATTTGGGTTAAAATGGAAATTCTGGAAGTTAAGGGACTGAACTATAATTTCCAGAAATATATTGGGGCTAATACGTAAATTCAAGAAATTATAGGCCAAAAGAGGTAATTTAAAATTGGGCCAAAAAATGTAATTAACAGAAATTCATTTTTTTTTAAATAACGAGCCATCATGACCCTGTTGCTAGGTCTGTTGTGCCGCGCAAGAGGAGCGAGGAAGACGGGAGGGAGATTGTGCCGCTGTGACGGCGCCGTGAACGAGGCATAGGGCGATGCCGACGACCGAGTCCAGAGGAGAAGACTGATAGGTGCTCAAAATAACTAAAATAAGAATAACTCTATTAGGATGATATAGAACAAGAATCTCGTTCTATATTTCTCTTAATAGCCACGCTCAGGAGAATCTCCAAAGGGTTTAAAAGACTATTTTATTGATAAACTGATATGATAGCTTCTAAGTTGCTAGTCATATTTATAATGCTAAATACAATCTAAAATAATGGATAAAATCTAGATAACTAGATAACTAAATAATATCTCCTATAATCTAAAATAACTAAATAACTAAATAATATCTCCTATAATCTAAAATACTGAATAAAATCTAAATAGATAAACTACTAGATCTAAATAAAATCTAAAGAATAAAATCTGACTAAATAAAATACTAAATCTAAAGAAATATCAAATACTGAGCAAAATAAACAATGAAATCAATCTAAATTTATCTTTTGACGCTTTCTTCTTGGATAAGTCTTCATGGGAATATTATCTGGAATCTTATCAAAGACGATGGCATCGTCCCTATTCTGGCGACCCTAAAACGTGCTGGGTCTGTTACGCCACGCAGGAGGAGCGAGGAAGACGGGAGGGAGATTGTGTCGCTATGATGGCACCGTGAACAAGGCAAGGGGTGACGCTGACGATCGAGTCCAGAGGAGAAGACGACATACCTGAAGCAGTTGTCCGACGTCCATGGAGCTCTTCTCCAGTGATGGCACAGCAATTTTTTTTTTGTAATTTCATCATAAATATAACAGGATTTAAAAAAATTCTCATATTCAAATTTTATATTCATACTCATTTTTCTGAACAATATGGATATAAGAAAATTATCGATATAAGATAAATCTCTATCAATATATGTCATTAGAAGAATTGAGATATATAAATTTAAAATTCATTACCAAAGCTCTGATGCCACGTGTTGAATCTGAATATCTCAATTTATATGTATAATAAAATATGATAGATTAAAGTAATTCATGCGTACCTGAAGAATCCATGAGCACTTGAGAAAGCTCGATTACCTCGAGTGTAGGCAGGTACACAACCCACAGGTCTCCAGAGCCTTCAGAGAGTTCAGAGATAATGAAAGTAAAAGAAATGAATTGTGTGTTTGCGGTTATTGACTGATCGACTTATATAGATCAGATATGTAACCGCCTTATTAAATAATCAAATAATTATATTATCCATTATCTCTGACTCAATCAGTTAAGAGATAGAAAATAACTGACGGCTACTGGGTTGTGGGTTGGGCCTCTGCCCATTAGGTTCACTTGTGTGGTCCACTTATCACGATCCACACAAGATCATAATGACCAATCTATTGAGCTTATTAATTAATGCTAATTCATAAATAATATTCTAACATTATTTTCAAAAGTTATTCAAAGTAACTTATTAAAATAATAAAAAATCTATCCTTTTTTTTCAGATTTGAATTATTTTTAAAAGTTTAAACAAATATCATTGAATCTTATAAAATAGATTTTTTTTTCAAAAAATAAGTGATTTTTTTTTAATGAAACAAGATGAAAACAAACATGTCCTAAATCTCTTTCTATAAAATATTTAAATTATCTAAAAATTATTTATTTTTAAATTTTAAATAAATGGGCCGAAATTTTAATATGTAGGCCTGCGATGAAAAAATGTAAAAGTTTATTTTTATTAATGAAAAATTATTAGAAACTATCTAGAGATAATATAAAGGACAAGATAAAATATAGGCTTAAATAATTTTCAGAGTTTTTTACTCGTATAATGATTAAATTTTAAATTCTCATGACATAGTTAAGTTTATTTTGAAAAGTAATTTTAATTATTTTGTTAATATTTCAGAACTAATTATGAAAGTTTCTTTGTAAATTTGAAAAAAATATTCAAATTTAAAAGAAACACTTACATAGAGATCATCTACCTGTCAAGAATTAATTCAAATTATTGATGACATGAAAAAAAGATAATTCAAATACAATTAACTGGGTGATGTTGATAGAGGTTTATATAAAAAACATCAACTATTTAAAAAGTATCTGTAAATAAAAAAAATACAAATGTCTATTTATTAAATAACAAGTAGACTTTGTTGGAAAATGTAAAATCCCATTACGTGGCCTTTACGTCTTAAAAGATATTATTTTTCAGTTGTTTGTTTGGAATATCCTTGATATACACAAAGTAATATAATAATTAATATTTTATAAAAAATAATATTTTATATGTTTTATCATATTAAAATTTTAGATATATTTACTGAATAGTTGCAGGAGATATTATAGAGAATCTCAAAAGTAATGTTGGGGACCTAATTTAAGGCCAAGTAGTTTGCCGTCACAATAAATTCTTTTTTTTTTTAATACGTCCATCATGATAAATTCTTTGGATTCCTATTTCTCTATTCTAACTTAATCTTCATTTTTGCAACAAACCTCTCCTGATTCTATTTTTCATCTCTCACTGTTTTATTTGCATACAGTGCGAAAATTCATATGTATGTGTGTGTGTATATACATATAATTATTTATGCATGAATTTACGTATTTGTTAACTATATATATATTAATCTTAAATATATTTCAAATAAATTTTAATTGATTTGCCAAGTTTTAGTAGTTAATAATCAATAATTGTAACTACGGAAGCTCTGTTTTGAATTCATATAATTAAAGGTGTTGTTTCTTAACAAATATACATTAGTTTTAGTGGAAGATATTATATCCACTAGAGCATAAGATTTTGAATTCAAGTTTATGTAAATATAAAAATATTTTTAGCCAGTTTGCTGCTAATTAGATTCGATAATATTAGAATTTAATTCATTTTACAAGCTACCACCTTCTCTATAGTTTCAATTTTTCTCAAATAATGCTAGTCAAAATTTTAAAATCAAATTGAATTGGTCAATTCAACCAGTTGAACTATATCGATCGGTAGCTTAGTTTGGTATTCACATGAAATGAGATAACTTTTGAACAGTTCAAAGATGGGCAAAAAAAGATATTGAACAAATTCAAAAAAAAATTACATATGGACAAAAAGCAAAGGAAAAACTTGTGGGCTCCACATGATGCATGACCCATGTAAGCACTCAATTTAGCCAAATTTAGAGCAAATAATTTTAATGGGCTGGACTTACTCATGTTGAGTTTAAACTACCTAAATATATAAAAAAAACACTTTTAATCAAGCTCGGCCTTCACATCTTGAGCTTTCAAATTTATTCGGATCAATTTAAATATCTAAATTGTTAAAGCTTTTGTTATAAATATTGTGGATGTCCATAACCTTCCCAAAGTTGTCCTTTAACATTCTTCAATTAAAACTAGATAACTTGTGGCCTCTTGAGAGTTTTTCATAATTACTACATATAACATCCAAATGTTATATATCCTATTATTATGTAGATTTATTTTATGTTGTAATTCTTGTTCTATGATTTAAAGACTTGATGCTCATAAATAATGGCCATGTACCAAGTGATTGTAAGCCTCATGAAATGAATAAAAACTTCTCTTTATTTTCTCCCTATTTCTTTCTCTTCTCCTCTTCATCTCCGTCATTTCAATCTCTTGTATTCTTCTTAATTTTATAAAAGCTTTTTTATGCTTTATTATTTTTTAGCCAATTTGCTAAACTTGTCCAGTAATTTTCACAAGCTCAAATCCAAAAAGTTCCAAAACCTGAAAATTTATATACATGATGCTAATGAAAAGCACCATTGGACTTCCTTGGTAGCACAATGGCAAGGCTTTACCATTTCAACGCTGGTCGCTAGAGGCCTTGGCCCATGCATCCAAATATTAGGCTTGCACTTGAAGTTCACGAAACAATGGTTCAGAAAATAAGGATTTGTTTGGTTTTTATTTTTAAAAAATAGTTTTTTTTTGTTTTTTAAAATAAAAAATTTTAAAACTTATTTTGGAGGAGTGTTTTGAATTCAATTGCCTTAAAAAGAATTTAACTTGATGGCAAGCCACTTGGCCTTAAATTAGGTCCCCGTATTACTTTTGAGATTCTCTAGAATATCTCTTGCAAATATTCAGTAAATAAATCTAAAATTTTAATATGATAAAACATAAGATAACTTTTTTAATAAAATATTAATTATTATATTATTTAGTGTGTATCAAGGATATTCCCGACGAACAACTTAAGAGTAATCTCTTTTAAGTTTTAAGACGCATGGGCCACGTAAGGGGATTTTGCATTTTCCAACAAAGTCTACTTGTTACTTAATAAAAAGACATTTGTTTTTTCTTTATTTGTTGACATTTCTTAAACAGTTGCTATTTTTTATACAAATAATTTTAGGCTGTGTTTGGATATGTGTATTTAGGTTGGAGATTTAAAGCTGAAATCTCATAGTTGAAATCTCACATTTAAAATTCATGAATTTTAAATCCTTTATTTGAATGATATAAAAATTTTAAACTATAATATTAAAATCTTTTATTTGAATCTTAAATAAAATTTTATATTTTATATCTTATATTTGAATTTAAGGGCAACTCGGACATCAATGGTCTAGTCTTAACGGGATCACTAGTGCTGATAGGATTGGACTATCAGTGAAGCCTAGGATAGGACCATTCACACTGAAAGAGATCAAATCGCTGACTTCAATAGGGACCAAATTTTGAACACCAATCGACAACAAACTGCCAGTGCCAACTAGGATTGGGTTGTCAATGCCATGATCATCCAATCTTATTGGCATCAACTATCCATTCCCTATCAGCATCTGTCGTCAGGTCCCTGTCAGCACAGGCCATTTGGCCTTGGCTAGCATTGACATTCTTATCCCAATTGTCACTTGCAGTTTGGTATTTGTCGACACTAAAAATCTAGTCCTAAGAAGGTAGTGAAGTCAATAAATGAACATAAAGAAAGAGAAAAGCATCTATTAAAATTTGATATAATAGGGATTTAGAAAAAAAATTGAATTTATAAAAGAATTGACATATGATTTGGAATTAAATTGGATTTGGCTCAAATGTAAATGCAAATCCACATACATCTAAACATAACCTTATTTTAAATTTAAATTATTCACCTGTATCAACATCACCTATTTATTAGTATTTGAATTTTTTTTTCATGTCATCAAGTATTTGAATTAATTCTTTAAGGGTAGATGATCTATATATAAGTGTTCCTTTTAAATTAAAACATTTTTATTCAAATTTACAAAGAAACGTCTATAATTACTTATGAAATATTAACAACATTATTACAATTTATTTTTAAAATAGATTTAATTATGCGATGAGAATTTAAAATTTAATTATTATTCAAGTAAAAAACTCTGATAATTATTTAAGTGTATATTTTATCTTCTCATTTATATTATCGCTAGATAGTTTCTAATAATTTTTTGTTAATAAAAATAAACTTTTACATTTTTTACATTACAGGCCTACATATTACGATTTCCGCCCATTTATTTAAAATTAAAAATGTATAATTTTTAGATAGTTTAAATATTTTATAAAAATAAATTTAGGACATATTTGTTTTAATTTATTTTATGAAAAAAAATATTCTACGAGTTTCTATAATATTTGTTTAAAATTTTAAAAATAACTAAAATCTGAAAAAATGGATAGATTTTTTATTATTTTAATAAACTATTTTGAATAACTTTTAAAAATAATCTATGTCATAAATGAAATAGAGTGTTTTAAAAATGCAGGATATGCAAAGATATTATAAAATTTTAAAATAATTAAATAATAAATTATTCTATAAAACAAAAATCAAAGAAGATGTTATAAAATTAAAAAATAATTAACTAACAATTAATTTTTTATTATTATAACTATAATATATGTATTTTCTAAAATCTCAGGTCCTGGATGAAGTCGATAGCTTTGAATAAAGCAAGAAAGATGAAATAATGTGTACAATTACAGTAGTTGTTGTATTAATTTTCTACTTTCTAAACGTGAATGAGGCCAGTAGCATTGATAAGCAAAACTTCCAATCTTTCATTAATTACAGAATAACTAACGAAAAAATAATATTGTTCAGATAATTCAAAATGAACATAAGTTGTCAAGATATACTAAATAATTATTGTTTATCATAGTTTTAGAAATGAAAAATATAAATGAATAGTAAATCATAATATATATATATATATATATATATAAAATATTTACATTCAGTTATACACACACATGTTCCATTATATGTCATAGCTGAAATTTTATTTATCGATATAAACGGCGACAAATCCAATAAAGAGGATAATTAAAATTAAAGTATATACACACATGTTCCATTATATGTCATAGCTGAAATTTTATTTATCGATATAAACGGCGACAAATCCAATAAAGAGGATAATTAAAATTAAAGTATATAATTTCTTTAAAAAAAAGCGCAGCATATAACCATAACTAACTCTAAAATACAACGAAATTTAAATTCTTTAAAACATTGAAACTAATTACCATAAAATGATTCTTATATAAATAGACTATATCCTAAAAACAATCATAATGTTCCTCATAAATTAAAAATAGAAAATAAAATCCCTACGTAAAAGTAGCATCAAGAAGATATAATAATGGTCTAAAAGTAGCTTAGACCATCAAATTCTAGCAAAATCCTTAGGCCTCTGGCTCTCATGCTCTGAAAAACTTCAATTGCTAAAAAACTTCAATTGTTGGCCTTTATTTGGATTCAGATTTGGGGTTAGGATTTGGCTTGGCCATAGATTTTGGCTTGGACGTTGCCACAAGCTTTGACTCGTTCTCAAGTTTTGGCTTGGACTTTGGTTTCGGCTTGCCACCATAACGAGGCAATGCACCGAAGAAGAAGGAATCAGGGGGACCAAAGATGAACATAAACATAGTTTTTCGTGGCTGTTGTTGCTATTTGTTGTGTTGTGTGAAAAGAAAAGAATGGTAGATGGGATATTTATAGGGAGGATTTGAGATAATTTAAGTTTGAATTGGAGAGAATATATATATATATATATATACATATATATATTATAGTAAAATATTTATAATTTTTAATTTAAATGGATCTACATCTGATAACAAAATTTCTTAAATATCCAGATTTCATTTGACTTTGTATTATATAAATTTTAATTTTATTAATTATTAATTTTATTTTTCCTTATATAAATTGGAAAGAAAAATAATTAGTTTCGGTAACATACCTTCCAGTATTTGAATTTTTATTAGACACCAACTAATTTAGATTAAGTTGTGTTTAGCTTTAAATAGAAGATAACTCTAAATTTTATTAATTTTTAATAAAAAATTCTAAATATTCTAATATTTAAAAATATTATCGGACAATTTAATATTTTATAAATAATATACGTATAAAAATTGTTAAATAAATTCATCCATGGCTACAAAATTAATATTCAAACAAGAAAATCCTCTAAATATTTTAAAAAATAAAATATTATTAATTTATATTTTGATTTACTTGAAAGAAAAATATTTTAGTAGATTTTCTCAACTAAAATATTTTTCTTTCAAGTAAATCAACAGATAACTTATTAATATTTTACATTTTTTAATCTTTGGATAAATATTTTTTTTAAATATTAATTTTATGGATATGGATGAACTTATTTTATAAGTCTTATAGGTATATTATTTATAAAATAATAAATTAATCTTAACCGTCTAATGAAGATTTTTAAATTTTAAAATGTTTTAAAAATTTTAATATATCCAAAAACTGTAACGATTAAAATAAATAAAAATACTTGGAGTCATTTAAAAAATAAATTAAATATTAAAAATATAAATATTAATTTAATACCTATTTACATTTATCTATTATATAATTATTAAATTTCTAATAGCGTAAGTATAATTAAACACACTTGCTTTAGTTGAAATATTCATAACTAAACTACTAGTGCAATCAAATAGTATGATAAGCGAATTGAATTCGATATTAGGTAAATATTAAATTGGAGTTGCATTTTCAAAATTCCATAAATTTGATTTGAGTATAGTTCAATTTTTTTTTTTTTAATGTTAAAGTCCTAGCAAAAGTAGCTAGGTTTCTTCGGCTCGATGACTCATGTTCGTGATCATATATACACACACAAAAACGTTTTTGAAAGAGTTATTTTTTATTTAAAACTAAACACAACTCAATCTAAATTAAAATTAAAATACTGCAAGGTATGCTGTTAATTATTTTTCTCTCCAATTTATATAAGGAAAATAAAATTAATAATTAATAAAAATAAAATTTATATAATACTAAGTCAAATCAAATTCAGATATTTAAGAAATTCTGTTATTAGATATAGATCCATTCAATTTAAAAATTATTAATATTCTACAAATTTATATATCCCTTCCCATCTCAAACTCAAATTCTCTCAGAACCTACCTATAAATATCTCATCCGCTCCCCTATTCTTTTCACACGATACAACAAAGAGCAACAACAACGACAAGAAATCATGTTTATGTTCATCTTTGGTCCTCCTGATTCCTACTTCGTTGATGGTTTACCTCGTTATTATGATAAGCCCAAGCCAAAACCTGAGGCCAAGCCAAGATCCGAGGCTCAGCCAAATTCCAAGCCAAAACCTGAGGCCACACCAAAGCCTAAGGTCGAGCCAAAGTCCAAGGCTAAATTTGAGGCCAAGCCAAAGCCTAACCTCAAATCTGAATCTAAATGGAGGCCTGCAATTGAAGTTTTTGAACGCATGGGAGCCGGAGGACTAAGGATTTCACCGGAATTTGATGGCTTAAGCTGCTTTTAGGCTGTTATTATTTCTTCTTGATTCTACGTTTATGTAGGGATTTTATTTTCTATTTTTAATTTATGAGGATCATTATGACTGTTTTAAGGATATAGTTTATTTATAGATGAATCATTTTACGGTAATTAGTTTCAATGTTTTATAGAATTGAAATTGAAATTTCGTTGCATTTTAGAGTTAATTACGGTTATATGCTGTACTTTTTTGTTCATAAGAAATTATATACTTTAATTTTAATTATTCTCTTTGCTGGATTCCTCCCTGTTAATATCGATAAACAAAATTTTGGTTTATGACATATAATTTAACATATGTGTGTATATAACTGTATTTAAATATTATATACACACATATATAAAACGTAATATGATTTACCCTTAATTTATATTGTTTATTTCTAAAACTATGATCCATTCGGTTGAATGATAAACGATAATTATTTACTATAGAACAATATTATTTTTACGTTTGTTATTATTTAATTAACGAAAGATTGGAATTTTTGTTTATCAATACTACTAGCCTCATTCACATTTGGAAAGTAGAAAAATAATACAACATCCATTATACACATTATTTAATTAAAGTATCCTTCGTGCTTTATTTGAACCTTTCAACTTCATCCATTATGGGCTTACTATTTTATTAACTCTTAGAGAGAATTTATCTGAATTATTTTCTTTCGGTATTTGAGTTTACTCTAAGAGAGTGAATGAAAGACTCATTTATTTCAGCTTATTTTAGGGGAAAAAATCACTTTTTTTAAAAAAGTTATTTTGCAGGTTTTTATGATATTTATTTAAAATTTTAAAATAATCAGAATGTGATACAAAACATATTTCTTATTATTTTAAGAAACTACTTTGATAGGCTTTTGAAAATAATATGATACAATAGATGAGAGAATATTTTTAAAAATACAAGATAAACAAAGATATCATAAAATTTTAAATTAATGAAATAATAAATTATTTTTATAAAACAAAAATCAATGAAGATATTATAAAATTCAAAAATAACTAACTAATAATCACTTTTTTATTAGTATAGCCAAACATTAAATAATATCTGATTCTTATAAAAAAATTTACAAAATAAATCTCATTTTATAAAATCTGTAAACTATTTAAAAATTACTTATTTTTTAATCTTAAACAAATGGGCTCAAAATCATAATATGTAGACTTGTAATGTAAAAATGTAAAAAAAAAAAAAAATCTTGAACAAATGGGCCCGAAATCATAATATGTTGGCTTGCAATGTAAAAATGTAAAAAATTACTTTTATTAACCAAAAATTATTAGAAACTATCTAGAGATAATATAAATAAATGACAAGATAAAATATAGATCTAAATAATTATTAGAGTTTTTTTACATGAATAATGATTAAATTTTAAATTCTCATGACATAATTAAATTTATTATGAAAATTAATTTTAATAATGTTGTTAATTTTTCGTAACTAATTATGAAAGTTGCTTTGTAAATTTGAATAAAAATATTCAAATTTAAAAGAAACAATTATATATAGATCATCTTCCCGTCCAGTATTAATTCAAATGCTTGATGATATGAAAAAATAATAATAATTCAAATACTTAAAACTGGGTAATGTGTGATAGAGGTCAATGATTTAAATTTAAAATGAAATTGTTTATTTAAATAATAGCAACTATTTAAGAAATGCATGTAAATAAAAAAAATACAAATTTCTATTTATAAAATAACAACTAGACTTCATTGGAAAAAAGTAAAATCCTCTTAAAAGAGATTATCTTTTAAGCTGTGTTTGAATTTTAATTGAATATAATTGGTTATGAAAAAACAAGTAAGAATAATAGCCCATTCAAAGCCATATTGTAATTATTAATGTTTAGGGTTAATTATATATAATTAAATATAATGAGACTTTGACAAAGTACTTAGATTTAAAATTTAACACGAGTGAACCTTAACATGAAATTGTCAAGCCCAACTAGGGCCAAAACACAATTTTTGAAAGTATTGGGACTCAAAATATAATTACAAAAAATTACTTGAAATTTTGGAAAAGTTAAAGAAAATTAGTATATGAAGAAGAAATATATGGAAGAGTAATACCAATTCTATTGGCTAAGAATTTTCCCAAGGAGTTAATTGTTAATTATATAGAAATTAAATTTTTTGGTCTAGAAAATGTCCAAAATTTCTACCCAAGATTAAAAATACAATGAGAGGTCACTTGAACCCATTTATGATGGTGAATGGCGTCATTTTGGACCAGAATGGAAGAAGAGCTTAGGCATTTTACTTGGTCCAAAGTTGATCAAAATTAATTGCTAAAGATAAATGAGAAATTAGATATTTTGGACTCCAAATATTATTAAACTTGATTTACATTTTTACTATTCAACATTTCATCCTCTTCCCTTTGCTCATTTCAGTCAACATGCAAGAGAGAGTGGGTGTGCGTGAGGGAGAGAAGAAGATGAAGAAAGAGTTAGAGAGAGAATAAATCAAAGAAAATTTCCATCCAAACCCTATTTCTATCTCAAAGTGCCTTCATAAAAGTTGTTCCTCTCATCAAGAGGACATTTCTATGGTTTTAGTTTTTCAAGATGATGAGTTTGAGGTACATAGATGGAGAAAGTAGTGAAGAAAGAAAGAATAAGTTAGTGTATTGAGAAGAGCTCTGAAAGAGCTTCTCTTTGAGCTATTTTTTATAATTTTGCTTGAATTTTTGTGATGATGAGTGTGAACACCATATTTTGCCCAAACATTTTTTTAATTTAATAATAAATAATCAAAAAATATAAAAATATAAAAATGAAATTTAACCCTTTTTAAGATTATATTATATTTTCAAAAATAAAAAAAAATCTTGTTTAAATCTTTTAAAATTATCTCAATCATTCAAAAATATTCGAGAATCAACTTTTGAGAGTTAATTTTCGTTATCTTTTTTTTTCTCTCTTTAATCTTGTTGTTTTTCAAAAAAAAAAAAGAGAGAGAAATATTCTAGTTTAACTCAAAATTAATTTCTTTTTTTTCTTCTCTTCTTTCTTTTCTTTCTTCTTCCTTTTAATCTAATTCTTGAAGTTAATAAACAAAAAAAAAGAGAGAGGGGAGAGCAGAACGTACATGTTGCATAGGCTAGAGAGAGGAAATGAGAAAGAAACAGACTGCCATACACACACAGCTCTCTTTCGGCCTTGTAACAGAAATAGAGACGCAGAAGTGCAGAAACAACAAAGATGAGAGACCAAATGCAGGCACAGAGACGCAGAAATAGAAACAAGCACACACGCAAGGGAAATAAAAACATGCAGAGCATACACATGTAACACAGAAAAGAGAATACACATGCACGTACGCTTTTGGCTGGGCGCAGAAGAAGCAAAACAGAGCAGAAAGAACAGCAAGCAATCGGAACACATACGCATATGCTTTCGGCTAGCAGGAGAAAAGAAACAAAACCAAGGACGCACGCACGCACGCAGGAGATGGAACAGCAGAGAAAGCAGATGGAACAACACAGAAAAATAAGAAGAAATAGAGACAGAAATGCAGAAAAATAGAGATGGAAAGCACAGAAAAACAGAGCAGAGAGATTTCGGCGCACACAGAAAATGCAGCAGAAAAGAAGAAGTGGAGCAAGAGAGCAATGATTCACCTCTTCCACCCCCTATATAAGACCGAACGTGAAACAAAGAGAGGGGACAATTTTTCCAAAAAGAGAGTGAAAACAGAGAGGAGCTGCTAGGGAGAGAAACGGATGAAGGAAAGATTTGTTTTGCTAGGGAGAGAAGCCGAGAGGACGAGGGAAAGAGTTGTTCTGGTTAGAGAAAGAAGAGAGAAATGGAGAAGGCGATGAGAATGAGCATTCTTTGAGAATAAAGGAGGCTGAGCGAAAAGGAAGAAGAGGCCAAAGAAAACGCATACGATCAGAGACAAAGAGTTTTGAAAAGAGGAGATTGAGATCAACGAAGAAAGAATTGAGAGAGGATCTGTAATTTTCAGAGAGTGAAAGGGGAAGAGACATTACACAAGTTTCATGATTTATTCACCTTTAGATTTGGAATGTTTCATAATTGATTTCATTTTAACTTGCATTTTGTGAATACTTGGGATTAGTTGCTGCTCATGAACACTACAAAGGTTTTATATGTTGTTCTTATATGGCTTGGCTATAGCAATTATTCTTCTTCGGTCATGAGTTTAGATGGATTAAATGGTTGAAAATATTTGAGGTTCATGTCTTATGTGAAACCTTTCAATTTAATTACCATATATGTGTCACTAGATGGCAAAAGTGATTTGAGTTTACTCTTTTTAAAAATCAAATATGTACTTGTTTTGCAATCATCCAGGAATTAGTCTTTGTGATTAATTTCTTTTAAAAAAAATTTTCACTCTATCTTGTTTGACAATGTTAGCTTCAATTAATGTTGTTTATGTTGTTGATAACTTATGAGGAAGGCATTTTTTTTTTTAAAAAAACTACACTTGATTGTCTCTTAAGCTATAATTAAAAATTGCTAGGTCATTTTAACAATTGAAGTTTAAATCTGCATGAATGTGACCATGTGTGGTTAATAGACATAGCTTCAATTGTCTCGAATAAAATTGGTTGTATAAAATCATATGGGTCTCCATAATCAATTAAAGTGATTTTATACCATGTAACTTAATAAAATTTCACAGGCATGAGGATCAATCTTGTACATATTTATATGGGTTTTAATGGCTTATCATTAAATTTAATTCTCTTCTTATAATCCAGATTAATAATCCATTTAAGTTCCATGTGAGATTTCAAGAATCTTTGTAGGGACTTAAATTAATCGCATTATCGTGTGGGATAATAAGTCCTTATAGATATAGTGATTTTCAATTTTTATAATAAATAAATGACTTTTGCAAATAATCATATAACACAATTTAGAAAATTAATTAATCAAATTAATGTATTTAAATTGTAACCATATTCACCGATTATATCTTTTAGTCATGTGAGATTTTTAAATCTCCGTAGGCTTCAAAGATGATCGTATTATCGTATGAGTCAATAAGACTATGCAGATATAATGATTAAGTTTTTTTAAAATATATAAAAATTATATATTAAATTAATTAAATTAAAAAGATGTATTTAAATAAATTTAATTCCTTTATCGTGTGAGATTTTGGAATCTCTGCAGATATTTAAGATAATCATATTACCGTATAAGTCAATATCGCTTTGCGAGTATGATGATTAAGAACTTTTAAAACATGTATATACACACTTAAAATATATTTTTAACACTTAAAATATACATAAAAATAAATAAATAAATTAAATTGCCAACCTCTTCTATCGTGTGAGATTTTAAAATCTCCATAGATATTTAGAGCAATTACATTACCGTATGAATCAATAAGGTTCTACAGATACTGCAATTAAATTCCTAATCAAAAAATATAAAAAAATAATTTTAAATCATTTTCTTTTCTTTAACTCAAAATTTAAAAATTGAGAAAATAATTAAAATTAAATTACTTTTTGCAATTTAAAACACACATATCAAAATTTCAGAAATTATTTTATTTGCAAAATGGTGAGTTATTTCTAATTAATTTCTCTTCAAAAAAAATATTTTCACCAACAAACTTTTAAGCCCGAACTACGTGGACTTTGATCCCCATCACAGGGTACGTAGGCCTCAGAGTCAAATTCTGAGTCAAGTCCATCCTCCCTCGTAAATAAATAAACATTTCTCACTTAATTCTTATCTTTTTTTTAAAATACATGAATATAAAAGGGATAATTAAAATAATTATAAAACCATATTAAAAGAGCACAACAAAATTTATGTAACCGTTTTGACGAACGGGTATTGTGGGGTGCCTAACACCTTCCCCATACTCAACCGACTCCCGAACTTATTCTCTGATTTTGCAGATCACCCTTATCCTCCCTTTAATTGGTTTCCCGAGATTTACATCAAAATCTTAGTGGCGACTTCTCGTTCGATTCGGTTCCCGCCGCGAAAGCCGGGACCTTCGCTCGCGCGCCGTCCGCGTCGCATTTTTTCGGGTGCGACAATGAGATGCTGCCCTGTTTCATTGAAATAATAAGTTTTGTTATTTTGATGATTAAATGATAGGAAAGGGCATAGAAATGGTCATATATATATTACTTATTGATTATTAATGAATGGTAGCTTAATTTCAAGCTTGATGTAATTTTTGGATGGCCAATTTTCAAGGAAAAATGCTGCCCAATCTTTGAAAGAATTAAGAAATTATTAGTTAAGCATTTAAGTTTATGAAATATGATATAGAACCTAGCTTTGAGACATGTACATATGAAGCATCAAAATAGTTTGGAAGCAACCATAATCTAGGGTCTCAAATACTTATAGTTACTGTGAAGGCTGGTTCAAAGGGAAGGAGTTAGAATTTATCAAATTTGAATTTAAAAATGAGTTCCTTATGAAAAATTGAGTAGGAAAATGATTGTACAAGAATTTTTATGCTAAGAAAAGTTCATGTGAAATCTTCACATAAAGAAAGCAAGAATTAAATAAAAAGTGAAGTTATCATGTATTGACAATGTGATTTTTATCTCTAACAATTATCATAAATATTCTATGGCAAATATTTAGGGCCAATGAGTGTCATGGAAAAGGAATTGGAGGTTTGGTCATAGGGAATTAAATGGAAGTAAGAAAAATAAAGAAGAAATAGTAATGTCAAAAGATAGTAAACTTATCCTTTATTGCATTCTTCATGTTTATGCTTGCATGATGATATGTATGATTAATTTCCTTGATTCAATGAATCATAAATGAATGTTTGAAGCTCTGTTTTTAAGTGTTTCATGGTCTATACATGATGTGTGAGCATGTAATATGTCAATACATTGGTTATGAAGTCATATAATATAAGTATATGTTATGTATGAAACTTTTACCTTATATGTATGAATGATATTGTTTACTACTAAGGTTTTCTCAAATCTCACCCCCAATGACTAACCATGTCAGGTTATAAGCTTCCAAATGAAGAGCTAGAGCAAGAAGTAAATGTAAGTGGACTAACAGATGATTTTTCCTATGATATTAATTTTATATAAATGAAAAATGTATAAATAAGTCTCTAAGCTATGTAAATTTATGATGAGGTTTTGGTATGTATAAGTGATATGTGTTGATGTATGAAGGCTAATTTGGACTCCCAAACTAGCTTTGAAATCATGATTTTAATATGCATGATTGAGATTATCTGATTTAGGTTCTTTTTAGAGGAGAGTTACTGTCTCATTGTTTAATATATAGCAATCTATATCCAATGCTCATGGGAATTTTTATGATAAAACTAGACGCATAAAGTTTTCTAACAAGTTCTAAACCAAATAATTTGGATATATAATTAAATCTTGAGTTACGAATTTTTCAAGTTATGACATAGATTTTGAATGAAAAACAGAGCAGCTTTGAAAAAATGAATAAATTGTGTTAAGAGAATTTTAGATCATCCTCATACATATTTTCTAAATTTAGTTATGAATTTTTAAAATTCAACAAAATTTTTGGATTTACTAAATAAGTAGTAACACAACGATTAATTTGTGAATTTTAATTTATGGACTTTAATTTTTGTTTCACCTAAACCATATCGCTCCCAATTGCATGGGAAAAGTTTTAAAAATTAGGATTTGACATTTTACATGGGGATTTTATTTTCTATTTTTAATTTATGAGGAGCATTATGATTGTTTTAAGGATATATAGTTTATTTATATATGAATCATTTTATGGTAATTAATTTCCATGTTTTAAAGAATTGAAATTTTGTTGTAGTTTAGATATTAGTTATGGTTATATGCTGCATTTTTTTGTTCATAAGAAATTATATACTTTAATTTTAATTATTTTATTTGCTTTATATTGATAAATAAAATTCACATTCAAATTTTCCACCACTTATCAAATTTTGGCCAAACAATGTGTTTATATTCAATCACGAATCCAAAGGGGATATGCAGGGACCATTGCCCCCAACATTATGGGACCGTGTGTGTGTGTGTGTGTGTGTGTGTGTGTGTGTGTGTGTGTGTGTGTGTGTGTGTGTGTGATTATTTATTTCAAAAACTATGACCCGCTTGGTTGAATGACAAATAATTATATCTTGACAACTTATATTCCACTTGAATTACCTAAACATTATTTTTATATTAGCTATTATTTAATTAAAAAATATATAATTTTGGGTCTATGTATATTTTATTTATATTTTGTTATAATTCCTTACACTTTCTTTGAAGTGTTATAAATCTCTTTAAAGTCTTTACATTTTGTTTATAGAATGACTTAAAATACTAGAAAAGAAAAGTGTAAAAATCTAGAACACTAAAAAAAAATATAGGAATCTATAATAAAATTTGAGTAAAGTACAGTGACCCAAAATTTTATTTTTTCATTAATTAATGAAATATTGAAATTTTTGCTTATCAATACTACTAGCCTCATCATTCACGTTGGGAAAGATAATCAAGACAACAACTGTTATACACATTATTCCATCTTTCATTCATTCATTCATGGACTTCACTATTTTATTAACTTTTAGACAAATTTTATCTAAAATATTTTCTTTCGCTCAGCGATTTTACTCTATCGAGGAAAAAAATTCCTTGAGTAATACCCTATTTTTAGACATTGCAAGCAAGGTTATCAAACTCATGATTTTAAATAAATCTGCTAGGTGGAATGAACTTGAAATGTAGACTCATAATGTAAACATGTAAATTTTACTTTTATTGATGAAAAATTATTTGAAATTTTCTAGAGATAATCTAAATGACTAGATAAAATATAGACCTAAATAATTGTCAGAGTTTTTTTTTACTTGAATAATGATTTAATTATAAAATCCCATGACATAATTAAATTTATTTTGAAAAGCAATTTCAATAATGTTTTTAATATTTCATAACTAATTATAGAAGTCTCTTTGCAAATTTGAATAACAATATTTAAATTTAAGACAAACACTTATATATAGATCATCTATCCGTCTAGAATTAATTCAAATACTGAAATTCTCGATGACATGGCAAAAAATTAATTCAAAAATTAAAAACTGGGCGATGTGTGATAGAGATCAATCATTTAAATTTAAAAAGAAAGTAATTATTTAAGAAATAGCACCTATTTAAGAAATGTCTGTAAATAAAGAAATACATATGTTTATTTATAAAATAACAACTAGACTTTGTCGGGAAAGTAATATCCTCTTCCAGTGATGGAGTCAAGGTCCCACGTAGAAAAATTTATTTAAATATATATTAATAAAAATTAATTAATAATTACATACTTTATAAATATTTTTTAACGGTTTTATGTTCTGGAATCATGAAACAATTACTCAATATCATTTAAAACTCAAATTGGATTAAAATTTAAAATATCAAGATGTAATGGTGCAAAATATAAAAACTTATTCACTAATATGAATTTTTTTTTTTTTAGTGAGGAAGCATATGCGGATATGCCGATGCTCAGTTACATGTGGATCTGCCACTGTCCTCCTCTTAAAAGAGATTACTTTTCAGTTATTCTTAGTTGTTCGTTGGGAATTTCCTTGATACACACTAAATAATATAAATTATTATAGATCATACAAAAAAATTAATATTTTATAAAAAATTATCTTTTATATATTTTATCATATTAAAATTTTAGACTTATTTACTGAATATTTGCAAGAGATATTGTGGAGAGAATCTTCAGTTTCCATTTAAAAAATCTTCATTTTTGCACCAAACTCCTTCAAATTTTGTGGGAAAATTACATTGAAGTGCCACACAAAAAAATTAATTAATACAAGGTCCATTAATATAACTGATATAAATTAACTCACTCAATGAGTGTCTAAATTACAATCATTAGATTTAATTAATACTTGAATATTGACAATATATGTTTCCCTCCAAAAATTTAAAACAATTCTCACAATTAAAACACTCCTTATATACAGTGTTCCCTTCAAAAACTTGAGACTTGATACGTTTTAAATATTATATGACAAAATATCTTATAGCCATTCAATTAAATGGATGGTTGTTATTGTGTCATGTAAAACATTTATTGGGTGAGTGGATTTAAGCAACTTATTGGATCCAAATTCAATTTTTTCACTTATATTTTTCCCTTGAATTTGAACACATAAGTTTCTCTAAAAAAATTGTTCAACTTAAATCATCATGTAATTACATTTTTTTTCCTTTATTCCTTGTTGAATTTGAATAGAAAACTTGCTCAACAGATGGATCAATTCCTGAAGTTGGGGGTGTAGTAATAGAAAACAAGTTACTTTTAGAGGCCGTGTTGGAATCCATTATTGGCAAGAATGGCGTGTCTCCTGCCGCCAAACAAAATGTGGACACCAGCTTATCTGAGTTATTCACTCTCTCTCTCAAAATGTCTCACCTTTAAATTAATTCTCTCTTAGGCTAGCTATTGGCCTGGCCTTCTTGATCTGTACCTTTTAATTTAATAATGACTTCTCTTTTAAGCACAAACACATTAAAATGTGTAATGGCTTGTTGTTGTCGCACGTTAAGCCCACGACTATTTCATATTAGTAAATAATAGAAACAATGATGGGTCTATGATAGTGGCGAGTCTAAACCCAAAGTTAGGAGGTACAAAATAATTTAATAAAAATTACTATTTTTAAATAATAATTATGTCATGACTAAAATTATAATAACATAAATAAAATGATAATCATTTTTTATTTTAAAAAAATTATATTGAACATATTGATATGGTCTTTTATTATAAATATGCTCTTCATATATAATCTATATCATTAAAATATTATATATTTAATAAGTTTTTGAGCTCAAATATTTTTTATTTATTACAAAGGATGCAAAATATAAAAAATAGAAGGTGTAAAGTTATAAAATTTATATACCCTATTTATAATTTTCCTCAAAGTGAGGAAACTAACGTGACTGCACCACCTGTCTCTAATAGAATGATGATTTTGCTTTTCAAAAATTTGTTTAAAGTAAATATTGCTCCACCCTTTAATACATGATATCTAATGTTCTTAAAAAAGTTAAAAAAAAACTATTTAAAAGAGATATTGTCCCACCTTTTAAAAGAAGTGTAAGAAACTAATTTGATAAAAAATAAATTTAACAGACTAAATTGATAATTAAAACAAAGTGAGTTATCAAAAGTTTCTTTATCACTTAACAATAATATTAAGAGTAAAATACACTAATGTCCCTTCTATTTTGCTTAAATTAAAAATGCCTCCCTTCTATTTTGCTTAAATTAAAGAGACCTCCCTTTATTTTTAAAACCTACAGATTAGTCCAATCTTTGACAGTGTTAAGAATATTCCATTAAAAATTTTAAAATTCTTAATTTTTTTTACTTGTAATTATGTAAAAAATTTTAAAATTATTTAAATTTGCTCTTATAATCTAATTGTCTATCATCTCTCTCCAATTTAATGAACTTTAAATAATTAAGTATGACAGCATTGAAATAAAAAAATTTAAAATATCTTAATAAAGTTATACGATTTATAAAAAATAAAAATAAATTATATTAAATAATTTATCTCTTATTATATTAAATTCTAAGTTTATTAATTTTTTTACATACATGTTTGAAATATTATTTTAGATAATTTATTTATTTAATTTTTTTAAAAAATACTAAATAAATAACTGTGTATAACTAAAAAATAGAAAATATGAATTAAAAAGGTAAAAATATATCCATTAATTTTTTGGATAACTTAAGTAATTTATATTTAGAAAATTTTAAATAATTTTTAGATAACATTTACATCTAAAGAGGAGTATTTTGGTCAGACATATATGGTTACGATCAACTAACCGGGTGATAAAAATAAAATCTTAAAAGTAAGAGGGAGGTTTGCATTTAATAACTAAAAATTTTAAGGAATGTTCATATAGTTTTTAAAAATGGAGGAGTATTATATGTAATTAAAGTAAACTAGAAGAGATATTATTGTATTTTACTCTAATATTAAAAAAAGAGTGGAGGAGAAGGGAAGGGAATGATTTATAGTGGCTGGGAGGGTGGCAAAAAATATTAACTTATTTCTTGTCCACAAAGTTTTGGGAAAAAAAAATTCAAATTGATTTTATTGAATGATATTTGATGTTTATGAGATTCTCCGTGCTATTCAAATCCATAAAAGATGCAGCGTATGAAACTAAATCAACTAAAATATGTTTCTTTCAAGCAAATCAAAAGATAAATTAATAATATTTTTTGGGTAAATGCTTATCAGAGTTTTTTACTTGAATAATGATTAAATTTTAAATTCTCCTGACATAATTAAATTTGTTTTGAAAAGTAATTTTAATAATGTTGTTAATATTTCATAACTAATTATGGAAGTTTCTTTGTAAATTTGAATAAAAATATGCAAATTTAAAAGAAACACTTATATGTAGATCATCTACCCGTCAAGAATTAATTCAAATACATGATGGTAATTCAAATACTAATAACAGGGTGATGTGTGATTGAGGTCAATGATTTAAATTTAAAATGAAAGTATTTATATAAAAATAGCAATTATTTAAGAAATGTCTGTAAATAAAGAAATACAAATTTCTATTTATTAAATAACGAGTAGCCTTTGTTGGAAGCGTAAAATCCTCTTACGTGGCCTACAAGTCTTGAAAGATATTGGCTTTCAGTTGTTCATTGGGAATATCCTTCATACACAATAAATAATATAATAATTAATATTTTATTAAAAAAATTTATCTTTTATATGTTTAATCATATTAGAATTTTAGACTTATTTACTGAACATTTGCAAAAGATATTATGGAGAATCTCCAAAGTAATATTGGGGACCTAATTTTAGACCAAGTAGTTTTCCATCAAGATAAATTCTTTTTTTTTTTAACACATCCATCATGATAAATTCTTTGGGTTCCCATTTCTCTGTTCTAACTTAAATGGGTGAACATTAATTTTTGCACCAAACTTCTTTTGACACTACTTTTCATCTCCCAGTATTCTATTTGCATAGAGCGCGAAAATTTGTGCACACACGTGTGTGTGTGTGCACACATAATTATTTATGTATGAATGTTTATATATTTGTTTGTCAAATATATATATATATATCAATCCTAAATATATTTCAAATAAATTTTAATTGATTTTCCAAATTTTAGTAGTTAATAATTAAGAATTGTTACCATGGATGCTTTGTTATTTCATATAATTAAAGTTGTCATTTCTTAACTAATATGCATTGGTTTTATTAGAAGAGATCATGTCTGCTAGAGCATGAGATCCTGGATTTGAGTTTGTGTGAGTATAAAAAATGCTTTTAGTTGGTCTACTATTAACTGGATTTGACAATAATTGAATCTAATCTACTTTTCAAATTACCACCTTTTTGATACCTTCATTTGTTTTTTTTTTTTACATAAGGATTTTAAAAACTACATAGAACCAATTAATTCAACTAGTTGAATTAAAAACTGACCTATTGTTTAGTTTGGTATTCACATAAAATGGAACTAATTTTGAACCATTCAAAGACAGTGATAATTCACATATTTTATATATTTTTACCTCACTTTTGCTGGCTTTTTAACACTTGTTTTGAACTATTTTGGTTTAATTGGTTAATAATTGCAATTAAGGGGCAAAAGATATTTTTAAGACATTTTTGAGATTTATTGAATATTTTGTAAGATTTTATTGAGTATTATTTTTAATCCCTAAATCATATTTTTCTATTAATTTTATTCTTTTATATTTAAGTGATTACATGGAAAAGAGAAGAAGCAAGGGGATACAACAACAACAACAAGCCTTTATCTCACTAGGTGGGGTCGGCAAAGTAAGGGGATAAAATGGAAAATTCTTTTCTGCCATTTTCCTTCCCTTTTATTTTATTTTTCCTCTTATAATTTTATTTTCCATTAACCATTTAATAAATTTCCAGGAAATAATAATATTTTCCTCCAAAAATATGGAAAACCTCGTGTGCTCACACACCCATTTGTTGAATTCATCTCCAGCATTCAATTATCACCGTCGTCGTCTTCTCCTCAGTCATAAAGCACGTGGGGACCATAAAAACTAGACATCTAGCAATTCTCGCGCTCGATCATCTTTTCTTATTTTTTTTTTTTTCAATTCTATTTTCGTTTTTTTCTCGTCCAACTCCAGCTTCGTCCTTCGTCCTTTTCCCTTTAATTCTTTGCAGGAATTCTCCAAAAAATCAAAATCTGAACCGATTCAAACATTCCTTTCATTTCCTTCCACAAAACCATAACAAATTTACACTCCACTTTGCCTCTCCTCTACTTGCGCGATTTTGAGCTCTCCATGGCAGCAAGGATTCCGAATTTCTTCATGCTTGGAGGTGTCTTGAAGATGTCTTTGAGTGGCTAGGGGGCTGTGATCCTTGGGAGAAGATGAGAAGCACTTGAACCAAGTATTGAAAGGGACTAATCATCTCTATCTTAATTCTAGTTGCAATTTTTATATCTTGATTAAAATTTGGACTTCATGACTAGTGTAGGTTATGTGTTTGATGAAGTGCTTAATTGATATTTTGTAATGATACACTGAGTTTTGGGTTTGCTTGTTGGAATTTTCATTTGGCCCTTGAATATAGCTTAAACTTTATGTTACATTGTGATTGTTGGCACTATATTGGTTGTTATTGCATTAGTATTGTATTGACATTATTTGAATGTTTTATTAGGTGCTCCTAATCATATTTGATGTGTCTAAAGTGTTCCCTCAAGTTTGTGACCCTTAGGATGAAATTTGGACAATTTTAAAAATAATTTTTACCAAAAAGTTACACTTTTGTATCTAGGTGTCCAAATTTCAATCCAACGGTTGGATTTCTTTGAAATTTGGGTCACAAGTAAAACTTTTTATAATCCTCATGTGGGTTTAGAATCACCTTGATCGAATATCAAATGAAGAAATGGTGCACTCTGAAAGTTGGTCTAGAGGTGCTGTCATGATAGCAACAGTTGTTGAAATTGCAACATGCTTAAATTTCAATCCATCCATTGAATCTTTTCAAAATTTAGTATACTAGTAGTACTTTTTGAATGTGAAATGTGAAATTTAAAATCATTACGATCAAATGTCAGATGATGATATGGTGCACTCCAGAAGTTGGTTTGGAGGTGCTATCATAACAACAAATAAAGCTGTCATAATAGTAAAAGTGTCCAAATTTATAACATTCAAATTTTAATTCGACCGTTAGATTTTTTTTAAAATTTGGAACACTACCAATACTCATTAAAAGAGACGTGTGGGCTTTAAAATCACTTAGATCAGAAGTCAAATAGTGAAACGATGCCTCCTGAAAGTTTTCTCGAGAGGGTTATCATTAATGCTGTTGTGACAGCAATTAGTTGCCCTTGTTTGCCTAATTTGCTTTCATACCCTACATATTAATCGTTTAAAATTTTTAGGAGGTTTTACATATGTGTTTGCTATTGTGTAAATTGTTTAATGATTTAAAAAGTTTGTCTCCTAAGTAGGTTTCAAGATTAACTCCTTAACCATATTTAATTTTTTTTTTACTTGAGTGATTTTTGGATAACACTCGAGGCAAGTATTACAGATGATATGCATTTCGTGTATTTAATGACTTGGGGTGTTGCAAAGGGTTAAATGAAAATTGTTCAACAGCCATGATATGACAAGTTAATGTGTAGTGCTCTTAAAATACCTTAAAAGGTTATTCTTAGAGAACTTCCTTCAAGTGTTTCCAAAAAAAAAAGAGTACTTCCTATAAGGAACCTATAATTACATACATTTGAGCATTCATGAATGAATGGCTTTTATTGTGCATAATACATATTGTGTGAATAAAATAAGATTGTCTTATGTCTCTAGTGTAATCATCATGTGAGAAGGATGATCATCTTTCCTCCTAATTTAATTGTTAAGGCATAGTCTTATCTAAACGTGCATATAGATAGTCAATGTTTTGTAAAGGAAACATGGAAGGATTCTTAAGAAAATTCTTTCTTATGTAAGGTCTCCCTTACTAATCCACATCATTATCACAAACTCCTAGGTAATCATAGGATTAACCTAGATGAATTTTCTAACTATGGTTAATCACTTTTAAAATACTTCTAAAATTGAGTTGTAACTTCACAAATTGAGAATTCCCAAGTTTTTTAATAATTAAAAGGGCTTATAAATCTAATCAAGTATTTAAAACAAATGCAGAAGCATAGAATACCATTTTACATCAAAATCATTACAAGAAAATTGAGAAAATCAAGATAGCAAGAAACAGAGGCAAGCGTCGTGGCATGGCATGCAACGCGCTACACAGAACTGACAGTAATGCTGCTGTCATTTGACAATAGTAAAGGCCAACTCTTGGTATGCCCCATTTCTCCTTTTGATATCCGATTGAGGTGAAATAGATGTATATAGAAAGCTCCATTCAAAACTTAGCTAACGGCATGAGTTATAATCCCAAATAATTTCACACAAGAGAGTTAAACACCGAAACACATTTTTTCCACTTCTCACACTGTTCACATCACAAGGGTGTCCACAAACCAACACATGTGCCAAAAGCTACTACTAACAGTTAAACCATACTCAATGGACCTAAGAGAACATATGCAACACCCTATATACATAAGGTAATACATAGATAATTTTCAACTCCCATTCCTCATGCACATCAAACAGATAGAAAAGATCTAGCATTGCATAGATGTTATAATAAATTCTTTTTTATGCATTCACATTCATACCTATCTCTCATACCCTACTTGTACCAGTAATTTTGCCCTATCAATATTATCAATGGCTGAAAATGCAAATATCAACTAAACAAATAATTGATGCAAGTAAAATCCATGAACTCAAAACATGAAATCTTAGTTGGTAATATCAATATTACATTACACATAAAATAAACTAAGGTGAGGCCTATTATAGGAACATGTGGTCCTATGCCTTAGGTGCTTTTCCCTTTTCTCATCCTGAGCTAAAACCTGTAAAACGTTAAGAGAGAAGAGTAAATACAACTACTCAGCAATCAAGATTCTTTTAGCTTATGCAATTGCACATTAGTTGACATTTTAAAATAAATCATATATGAGGCATACAATCATATATCTTATAATTTCACAAGTATCTCAAGTCATTTCATGTAAACCATTATAATCTCTTCTTTTCACAATTTAAATCACAAGACACATTGCCAAAATACTAACAATCATATGATAATGGCCAACTCAAATATCACAACTTGTCATAAATTTAACAACCATGTAACATGTCGAATGATATGTATGATCGAACTAACTTTATATCCTCATTATACCTTCAGGCTGAAATCATGGGCTATAAATTAAATAGAGCTTCATCCATATAAATGAACTGTCCAAAGCTCACCAATTATGAGAAGCAACCTAGCCAAGGTCACTACTCTCATTCTTAGACTATAGCTTCCCCTACTCTCGAATCCATAGGGTGTCGTAAACTCTAAGCTAGTCTCCTTGACCAACAAGTAGAGATAGCTAGGTTTGAGTCCCTTAATAAACAATGGGACAATCCCTTGATAAATAGTAGGACAATGGCTACTTCTCAATTTCAACGATAAGTAGCCAAGCTAGCTTTCCATTCCAACGATAAGCAACCAATACCACATAAATTTTATCACTACTCATCTTTCTAGGTGAAATCCCACCAATACAATCATGCAATCACTCATGCTCATATATTCATATATTTACAATTCATAATAGCAAGCTCATTGATGGATGTTCATCAAGCTATCACATGTGAGCATAATATATAGGTCCACACCATTTTATCAACATAATTAACACATACTTTCACATTTCAACATTCTTCCGTACACACATACCATTAGACAGTTTCTCATTCTCATATCACAATCATCATTATCATAACACAGCATGTGATATTGTTCATTTTATCATCATATCATAATTTATAAAATCACCATAGCCTCAATTGTATTCTATAAAACATGTTACATAGGAATTTAAATCAATTAATACACAATTACACGAACAATTGAGTGATCAAAAGTTACCCCTCAATAATTGCTTCCAAAGTTTACTCCTAAATCAAATTGGTGCACGAGATGATTGATCTGCAATCGATTAAATCCATAATCATCAATATCACCTTTTTCAACTCTTAACTTCCTATGTCAACACTATAACTACTCCATAATATCAACTTTTTTTAGTTTACTCCCAACCAATAGGTACATTAATTTCCATTAACTATAATTTATCCATATGAGCATAAGTAATATTGACTGCAATATCTAACAACCCAAAATCATCAGTCCAAGACTTAAGGTTCACCTCAAAATTCAAGACCCAATTACTCAACCTAATAGAAATTTCAAAACTAATGATGGAAAACTTGAACAACTCCCTTTAGTTCCAACTATCATTAATAAATCCATTAAACACCATTAATGGAGTCCAACCTTCCTCTCAACCAAAATAAATGTAATTTTCTTCCATAATGAGAAACACAAACTCAAGGACACTCAAAATCATTAATACTAAGTTTAGAAAACTCAAACAACTTATATTAATTCCATTTAAGTCAATGAATTTAGACTTCAAACTCGTAACCTTAAATTTTCAAAAATTACTTCTCCAACACAAACCCTAACTCAAAAATCTATCAAAATTAAAGAGAAAGGAAAAATGAAGATTATAAAACTTAACCTAGGTGATTGCAAGCTCTAAAATGTTTCCAGGTCTTCATAAAACCAAGCCCTAATAGAGCCCTAGGGCGTTCTTTATCACTTTCTCTCTGTCTCACTCTTTCTCTCTCTATTTTAAATCTAATTTCATGACTTATTACTGTCAAATTTTGTTTGTGCATAGTGAAACATGTCCCACACGTCGTGGCATGTGGCACGAAGAGGGTTCCTTCATATTTCTATGACTCGTGTATCATGGTATCCCATGCATACACCGTGACATGTGGTATAGAGCCACTTTTCCTTATTTTTCTCCTGTTTTGAGGTTCGAGTGACTTGATTTCACTTTAGACCCTCATCTCAAGCTAAAAACATAACCTAAATCACTAATTATTCCTCTCTGTCCACACACCATACTAATCTCACTTAATTATCCTTAATTAATCTGATTAATAAGACGTTTAAATTTCTAAGATGTTACAGCTTAGATCATAACTGAAACATTGCAAATTTTAATTGAGTGCATTATTAAATGTATAATAAGTTTCATGCTTTACATATAGAAAATAAATTTTTTATTAAAGGGTTGTATTTGTTCAGTTTAGCAAGGTAAGTTAGCTATAAAAATTAACATTGTGATATATCTTTGCGCGTATTGAACCAGTTATGTCATAGAGGACTGCAACAATGCTAAGTGATCAATGATTGTTTACTTTCACCATGAAATGCAAGATTTAATCATCATTTAGAGGCAATTACAAGATTATTATTTGAAAAGTTTCATCAGGGGTTTTGATATTATTAAGTTAATTTAAACCCATCAAGAGTGTATATGAATATGGAGTTAAAAGGTCATAAAACACAAAAAGAAGATATCCTTTAGATAAAGAGAATGCTTTGGGAAAAATTAAAGGATGGCATACCTCATATGAGATAGATTACATTTAGTAATCTAGATAAGGTGTTACTAATTGATGAAATTAAAATTTATGATTTAGGTTTGCCATCTCAAATCGTATACGTCATGTGAGATATTAGCAAACATTTAAGTTTTGGATCCGAATAAACATTGAAGGTTTATTCATAAAGATTTTGACCCACTATGTAAGGGTCCTTCTTGTAATACATGGAAAGTAATACTCGCCTAAACGTAAGAGAACTTATCGCCATGATTCTAGTACCATAGCCTTGGTCAACCTTGACAAGTTAACTAATATACAATGTTTGGGCCAAGTGAGAGAATGTTAGATATTATATTATATTATATTTATAGAAATTGTTTTAAATCTAATATCCCAATTTAAGATATCATAAAGGATAATAAAATATCCTAAATATGCTCTTAAATTAGCTGATCGTGTCTAGATTTAAAGATTTGCTCAATCTAAATTAAATAATAAAATAGCCCTGATATTCGGTTATAAATAGAGGCCCATAAACTTAGTTAGTGTACAGTTAATTGTTACACTCAAAGAGGGTTCCTTAACAAGGGATGGCTATTTCCCAATTGCTACTAATGTGCCTACATACTAGTTCTCGTATCTATTTTTCTATTCTCTTTTGAGTTTTGACTATCTCTCTTATGCTTTTTAGTTATGGTGAGACCAAGAGCTTTGCAACAAATCATCTAATAATGGTGAGAGGTAACCTTAAGTCTTCCGCTGTATTTATCTTATTTGTGAGAATTCTATACAAATGCTCTTTAAAAGGGTTTGCCTAACGTCCATATTTCATCTCCCACTATTTTATTTACGTGTGTGAATATTTATGTATTTGTTTGCCTAAAAAATATTTTAATCCTAAACACATTTCAAATAAATTTTAATTGATAAGCCAAATTTCAATAATTAATAATTAATAATAGTACAACATAAGCTTTGTTGTGATTTAATATAATTAAAGTTATTATTTATTAACTAGCAGGAGTTGGTTTTAAAGAAAGGGGTTATGTCTACTTGAGTACAAAATCTTGAGTTCAAATTAGTGTGAATATAAAAAAATATTTTTAGTAGAGATGCCATCATTAGTCTCGACAATGCTCGAATCTGATTCAGTTTCCAAAGTCACCACCTTCAAGATACTTCCAATTTTTCTCATATAAGGAAATTTGGGATTTTAAAAATCATATAAGACCAGTCAATTTAACTGGTTGAACTAAAAACTGATCAATAATGTAGTCTTGTATTCACATAAAATTGGACTACTTGAGAGCTATTTTGTAACATCCTAAAAGTCTAATCTCCTGTTAATGAAATTAATTAAGGATAATTAAGTAAGAATTAGTGTGGTGAGTGAACAGAGAGAATTAACGAGTGTTTTAGGTTGTGTTTTTAACCCTAAACGCTGGTCCAAAGTAAGGTCGGCTTAACTGGGCCTCAAAATGGGAGAAAAATCAAGGAAAGTAGCTCTATGTCATATGCCGAGGTGTATGCATTGGATGCCATGGCACATGAGTCACAAACACACAAAGGAACTCTCTCTGTGACACATGCCGCAGCATATGGACGAAATTTAATAGTAATAAGTCACGAAATCAACTCACAAAATAGAGAGAGGTTAAGAGGTTTAAGGGAGGAAACAAAGAGCATGAGTTTTCCCCTACTAAGGCTTAGAGATTTGAAATTTTAGGGGCATTTTGGAGCTTCTAATCACTTGAGATAAGTTTTTCAAGCCCTAATCTTTCTTTCTCTTTCTCTTTAGATAGATTTATGGTTAGAGCTTGATCATAGGAACTAATTTTTAGACCTATATAGTGATAGGTTTGAATCCATTGGTCTAAATGAGGCTAATGAGAGTTGTTATAGGTATCTACACATAGGTTTGATGATTTTGATTGTCTTTAAACTTGAACTCTCATTAATGGACGAACCCTAGTCTCTATGAGCATGATTTTAGATTATTGGATAAAGCATTGAGGATTAATTAGATTAATGTGAGCTAAGGGGAGGGGATGAACCTAATGGTTGAGTCTAAATGCTAAAAATGAGAGCTTTAGAAATTTTTATGTTGAAATAAGAAGTTAAAATTTTTATAAATAGTGATTTTGGGTTGTTGGATTTTGAAATCAATATTACTCAAGTTTATATAAGTTAATTATAGCTTATAGGAGCTAATATACCCATTGGTCGGGAGTAAACTCAAAAGGTTGATATCATGTAGTAGTTAAAGTGTTGGAATAGGAAGCTTAGAAATTGTAAATAGTGATATTGATGATTGTGGACTTAGTTAATTGTAAATTAATCATTTTTGGCAATGAATTGAGCTTGAGGTCAAGCTTTGGAAGCATTTATTGAAAGGTAAACCTTTGACCACTTAAAAGTTTGAAGTAATCGGGAGAATCTATTTTGTGTAATTGTATGTTAATTGATTTACATTGCTAAATTATATGCGATTAGTAAGAATAGATGAAATTTCTTATTGGCTAATTTGTAACATGTTTTGGAAAAACATAAATGAGCTTATGATAAGTTTTTAATTATGAAATGATAATGAATAGTTATGTGCTATTGGAAAAATTTGTTACATATTTGAGAAAAGTGATAATGTGATATTTTGAGCAATATGATGTGAATATATAATGATAACATGAAAAATGAACTTATGACACATGGAATAGTGATGGTATATGTTTGTGATGCAATGATGATATGTGGATATATATGTTGATAATTGTGATAGTGATATGGAATTATTCATGATGCTTACATGTTAAAGCTTGTTCAATATATAAAAATGAGCTTGCTATTGTGGGTTGATAACATGTTATATGTGAGCATGAATGAATACATTATCGTGTTAGCAACACTTTGCCTAGGGAGAGGAGTGGTGATAAAATTCATGTGATATATGGCTGCGTATCATTAGAATCAAAAGCTAGCCTAGCTACCTACCTTTAGAATCAGGAAGTTGCCATATCCCATTATTTGTCGAGAGACTCGAACCTTGCTATCTCTACCTGTTTGTCAAAGAAACTAGCTTAGGGTTTATGACACTTTAGGGATTCGGGAATAGGGAAAGCTATGGTCTAAGAGTGAGGGTAATGACCTTGGCCAGATTGCTCCTCACAATTTGTGAGCTTAAATAGTCCATTTATATGGACGGAACCCTATTTAATTGATAGCCCATGATTTTAGTTGAAAGTTATAGAGAGGATATAAGGTTGGTTCGATTATGCATATTATCTAACGTGTCACATAGTTATTAAGTTTGTGGCAAGTCGTGATATTTGAGTTAGCCATTGTTAAATGGCTGCTATTATTGTGGCAATGTATATTGTATATTTAATTGTGCCATTGTTACATGGTTGTTAGTATTATGACAATGTTCCTTTTGATTTGATTTGTGAAAAGATAAGATTATGATGATTTGTATGAAATGTCATGGGATATTTGTGAAAATTGTAAGATATGTGGTTGTGTGCCTCATATATGTTTTGTTTTAAAAATATCAATTAATATACAATTGCATAGGATAAAGGAACCTTGATTATTAAGTGGCTAGACTTACTTGTCTTTTTAAGTACTTTACAAGCTCTAGTTTCGATATGGAAAGGGAAGAAGCTTCAGAGATTTAGGAATATGGGATTCTTATTGTATAAACTCTTAACTCCAATTATTTTTGTGTAATATTTGATATATTTCCAATTAAGTTTTATTTTGCATACACTTGTACGATTTTGTTATTTATGATCTTTGGAGTGTATTTTAGGCCTTGGAATGTTGTTTATGAATTTGTGAATATTGTTAGGGTCAAAATATTAGTACAATTGTAGAAATGTTAGTTATATCATAACTTTGACTTTTTGTGGTTGAATGCAATGCAAAGACCCTCCTTTCTATTTTACTATTAAAGGGGGTTGATGAGAAATGAGACAAGTCAAAAATTACTTGGATTTGCTATTATAAACGTACAACATGCCGTGACACATGTGCACAAGGCATGGCATACTCCTCTATTTTTTAGTCTTTGTTATTTTTTAACTAATTTTGAATTGTTTTTACTTCTATAAGACATCCCATGCTTTTGAAACATTATTTTATCATGATTAAACGTTTAATAAATGATTTTGTTTTAGTTCAAAACCATGAAAACTTGGGTCTTCATTTCTACAGAATTTAAACTTGGTAATCCTTATTGAAGTTAGACCCTTAATTTTTTTAGTTTATGATTTCAAATGTGACAAGTATTAGGAGATTTTACATATTCAAAGACCAGACAAAAGTGGTATTGAACCAATTCAAAGAAAAAATTTAAAAACAATTACATAAGTGCAAAAAATATAAAAATCATAGGCTCAACATGATGCAATACACATGCAAGCACTCAATTGAGTCAAATTTAGAGATGATAATTTGAGCAAACACTTAAACTAGCCAAACATATAAAAAATATAAGAAAAAATAACTTTTAATTCCTATACTTTGTTTGCGTTTTGTTATTAATCTCTACGCTTTTTTCAATATTCTAGATCCCTATATTTTTATTTTTTATTATTTTAAATTCTTTCATAAACAAAGTGTAGGAACTTTGGAAGGACCTAAAATAATAAAAAATAAAAGTATAAAAACCTAAAACACTAGAAAAAAAAGTGTAGGAATCAAAAGTAAAATGCAAGAACCCAAAATAATATTTTTTCAAAAAAATATACATATAGTTAAATTCGATCATAACACTTCGAGCTTTTAAACTTATTCATGTAGGCTTGAATACTAAAATGTTAAAGCATTTTTAACTTTACTATGTCATTGGCCAAGTTGCTAAAGTTGTCCAAGAATTTTCACGGGCTCGTAACCAGGAAAATTATATTATTTATGTATGATGTTAATGAAAAGCACTATGGGGCTTACTGGGCGGCACACTGGCAAGGCTTTTATCATTTCAACGCTATTCGCCAGAGCCCAGAGGCCATGCCCATGCATCCAAATATTGGGCTTGCTCTTCAAGTTTATTTCATGTAACAAACTCAAAAAATAAGTGTGTTTGGTTTTTCAATTTATATTTGATAAAATCACATTTAAGAGATTTAACTATCTATTAGATTTAATAAAAGTACATTTTAAATTCTGTTTGAATATGTTTTTGAGGGTTACCCAAACAGGTTTTAAGAATATGTTTGATTTCTTTTTTAAAAAATAAAAATTATTTTTAAAAACAAAAAAAATTAAAAACTTGTTTGAAAGTGTATTTTGAATCTAATTATTTTCAAAATTATTTTCATTTTTTATTTTTAAAAATTAAAAAATAGAAACATTTTAAAACTATTTTCATTTATTTTCTATTTTTAAAATATGTCAAATTTCATTTTCACCTACAAATATATTAAATATACTTATTATAAGTCATTACCATTAATTGCCGGTGACTGTCAATATGAACCTATTTGTAATTTTAAAAAAAATTAAATTAATATAATCAAACATATTTTTTTATTTTGTTTTAAAAATAATTTTAAAAATAAAAAAAAATGAGAATAAAAACCAAACAAACAAGAGTTAAGACAAAAACTAGTATTGTCCTATAATATTTAAAACAAAAGCCTAACATCATTAGCCAACAAGAACAAGAAAACAGGATGGGAAAATACACTGCTAGTTTAGCTCTATTCCCATTTCTTATTTTTCAAAATTATTTTTTAAAATTATTTTTCTAAACAAAGCAAATTTTTTTAATTATGTTAATTTAGAAACAATTTAAAAATTGATCGGTAGTTATGTTTGTCAATGATTAATAATGATGACCTACAAATTCGTTCAAAAAAAAAATGTAATGACGGCCTACAAATTATAATAATGGTTGGTCTTAACCATCGATAGTTTCCAATAGTTAAATATATTATGCTTTAAAAATAAAAAAAATGAGAATAATTTTAGAAACATTTGAATTCAAAATACTAACGCAAATAGGTTTTTTATTTTTAAAAATAGAAAACTGATTTTGCAAAAAGAAATCAAATAAGTCTGATGAAAATCAAGTAGGTTTTGGTTTCTAAAGCTATTGTTTTAGATGGATCAAGATCCCCATGATTTTTTGTTATTAAAAATTAAAAAATAATCAAAAAGCTTGTGGTCAAGTTTGATTCTTTACTGCCACTAATTATTTGATTACCACATCAACAATACATCATCTTTAACGATGTTGATTATAATTGATCAAAATTATAAAAACTAACATAAGAACCATAATCAAAGTTAATCATAACTCTTAGGACCAAAATCTATGCTTTCACAAATAGACTAGAAAAAATATTAATTATCATTTCATTTAAGTGGAACATTGATTATTTTGTTATTATTTACCCTTCATTAACTCTTAATTTTATAGTGAATAAAATTGTAACAAATAATTAGGTCCAGCAACACCATAGACCCTAAACTCATATATTATGTAAATTGTTTGCTCAACTTTTAAAAATAGTGTAATTAGGTTCTTAACATTAATAAAAATTAAGTTTAATCATTAACTGACTAAAAAATAACTTAAAAGGACTAAAAAAATTTTCATTTTCCATAATTTGTAAAGTCAAACTTATCATTTATTAATTGTAGAGGTTAAATTGTATCATTTTCAAAAGCTGAAGAAGTAATTTGCATACTCAAAAATTCAAAGTTTATGGTGCTACTGGGTCTAATGTTTATAGTATAATTTGCTCATTTATCCTAATTAAAATTCTCCCAAAAATTTAAGGGTAAAAATCCACAATACACAAATAATTATTATGAGAATATATTAGCACAACAATACAAACATTAAAACAACACAGCACAACACACAACTGCTTATCTGTGAAATTCGGAAAATTAAACTGAGTTCCAAATTAAATTCTCAATATTTATTGTTGACGTCGATGTCTTTGAACAATGAAGATAATCTGGAAGCCAAGCTTTGTTTCAAAGCAGGAGAAACAGCATGTTCACCGATCATCGTCTCCAACAATGTCTCTGAAAGTGCTTTGTTTTCTATCGCTCCCGCTGGATTTTCTGGCAGCGTAGTATCGTCCGAGAAACTAATCTAAAAAATCAATAAATAAATAAACAAGTGGAAAGGTCATTTACATTAGAATTTGTTATTTTGAATATATATGAAAATCAACATACAAATACTTATAGTTTTCCTTAATTTTGAATTAGGTCTTAATAATTTATTTTTTTATAATCAAGATTATAGTATGATCAATTGACTATATTGATTTCTAAAGGTTTAAATCCTTTCTTTTTTCTTTAAAAAAACATAAAATTAAGAATTTTTATATTTTTATTAAAATATTATATAACTCTAGAATTAATTACATAATTTTTATAACTTAAACTTTATATAATTAGATTTTGTCTTCTAAATAATTTTTATACATGTAAAAGTTTCATAAAAATTAATAAAAATATAAAAATTATATTAAATCAGATTTTCTTTTACTTTTTTTTAGCCAAAAGTATTGAATCAGATTTTATGTAAACTTTAAGATAATATTTGGATGGCTAGATTTGAATTTAGATTTGGATTTAGATTTGAGATTTGAGATCTTGCATTTCAATTCTCATGGTAAAATTCATATATTTAAAATTTTTTATTTAAGTAGTTTAAAAACAAAAATCAAATGAAGAAGAGAGATGACATACAAAATAAAAAAAATGGAAATAAAAGTTTACATTTATTTTTTTAATTCATGAGAGATGGGAATGAGAATTGAAAAAAGGTACGAAAATCATAGAAGTAGTAATAGTAAAAATATGAAAATAATAAGATATTAAAGTGATTAAAATTTTAAATGATTGGAGTGTAAAAAATTAAAATTATAAAGGAATTATAATAAAAAATGTATTGGATTTGAATTTATAATTTTGTTTGTATCCAAATAAAGGATTTCATTCAAATTTAAATTAAAATATCTGTTAGTAATTTTAACTTTCAGAAATTAACATATCTAAGATATCAAACTATAAAAATTTGACTAAAATAGACTAAATTATGAACACTTAATTTAAAATTAAAGAAAATTATGAGCACATGCAGATTAATAATTTCGGTATCAATATCATCTTACCTTTTTAAGTCGTGTTTTTTTCAGTGAAGTTTGACTTTTTTAAAGTCTTCAATAAGGACGTCTTACCAACTCTAATTTAAAAAATTTATATATATTCATTTTTAATTATGAAACCACAATGACTTTTGTTTTGGTATAAAATGTTTCTCTACCGAACAAGCCAAAACTCAACCATTATCAATATATCAATATTCTATTAGTTTTAAATTATAAAATATTTTTAAATAAAATTACACATATTAATAAAATTCATCAAAGACACTTAACAATTTTGTTTTATCAAAACAAAAATATAAGCTTTAAAAAGTGCCCTTCATATAATATCTCATTTATAAAAAAATATTAAAGTGAGAGAATATAATAGAAAGGTAATATTAAAAAAAATAATTAATAAAAATTTTTTTTTTAAAATGTCTTATATTTTGAGATATCGAATCTCCTCTAAAAAATATGTTATAATTTAGGAAAGAAAGAGCATAATATAAAGTTAAATGGTAAAAATACCCTAAAACTTGTTCTCCAAAAGCACTTGACATTCTAAACTTTTTTTGAAGTAGTTTTGCCCTACCGTCAAAATCTCTAACATTAATCATTAACTAAAATTTGATCAGGGTATTTTATAATTTTTTCCTCTTTTATTTATGCGTTTTTGTTTTCATTCTTTAGAAAAAGGAAAGTTAAAAAATTCATTAGAGAACAAAATTGAAGACTAAATATAAAAGGAAGGAGGGAAAAATATAAAAATATCATTGGTCAAACTTTAATTTAATAGTCAACATTAGATATTTTTAACGATTGGATGAAATGCTCTGTTTTTAAAATTTTTAAGATAAAAATACTTTATAAAAAAGTTTAGGATGTCAAGCAATGTTGGAGAAAAAGTTAGAGAATATTTTACTCTTTTAACACTATAATATATAACATCAATAATTCAATATCATAGACTCCCTCCATTTCCATTCTAGTGTCATAATGAGTGATGCAATTGTCATTTATTTATAGTTCTTTTGAGTGCAGCAAACATACCGTTAGAGTTCCGTCAGGGGATTGCAAGTAGAAAACAGAGGAGCCAGGTGAGAAGTTGTAAGGCTGAAAGATTTGTACAAACTTATCAATGGCTTTAGCCTCTGCTTCGCCGTAAGTGCCGGCGGCTTTCATATGATTCGCACAATTTTGTGAGACCTTCCCGCCATACTCTGCTCCTTCCAATGCTACTATCTTTGACCCTCTTATCAATTTCTCGTATGGCCCTGCCATTAATTCATATTTTCCATTTTAATTCCAAATTACTCTTTGTTTTTTTTTTCCCACCTTCATGCTGAATTTGATACTCCTTATTTTCCTTCTTCTTTGACTAAAACAATTATATAATCCTTCTTGACCACAATATAAGGTATTTGGTAATAATTTTAAGGTAAAAAAAAGTTTGGTAAGACTTTAATTTCTCAAAAAATTGTAAACATTTTCAATTATACCTTTATTCAATATACCTTTATTAAAAATTGCAAATCTTTTTAAATTTTAAGGAATTTTTAATTTAAAAATTAATCAATGAAACGCACCTTTGATGATATTAAAATATATTTTAAATATTATTTAAAGGATATTTCATAGATTAAAAATAATAAAAATAAAAAAATATTAATATTTTATTTTTTAAAAATAAAATATATATAATAATGTACTCAAATATATGTCTCTTAACATAAAGTGCACTAAAATTTAAAAAATTAATTAATATTTAATATATTTTATTAAAAAAATAAAAATGCTATTAAGATATTCAAGCCAAGTTCAAACCTGATGTGGCTTGACCCAAACATTAAAAATATATAATTTTATTAAGTTCAATTCTAAATTTTGTGAGCTTCTTCAAGCTAACTCAAATCAACGGTTCTATGATGAAGATACCTTTAATAATATCCATGAAAAAATCAATGGAATTAACTAACTCATCAGGAGTCTTGCCCTTCCATTTGGAGGCCACAGATGAGAATGCCTTGTCTTCCAAGTAAACTCCAATGGTTGTGACCTTTGTGAACTGTCCTTCTATTGTCACCCCTCTTACACCTGCTCACCAAAATCCAATAATTATTTTTATTCAAGCCACTTGGATTTGATTAAGTTGGATATCAAATTTATTAAAGAAAAAATCAATTATTTACTTTTTATAGTTTTAAATTCATTATAAACCAGCTCTCAAGTTTTGATTATTTAATAATTCAGTCATTGCGTGTTTGGAAAATATTTATTCGTTAAAAAGCTAAGTTATTACTTATTACTGAGTTATAAAGTATAGGGATCTATAGAGTAAATAGCTAAAACTTAACCCCTTGTTTGGTTGGAGGTTTTTGGAGGTAAGAAGAGGGAAGTTTTCAATGAATTCATTTTTTTTTCAAACAAAAAAGGATAAGTGAGATTATAAAATTTTAATAAAAATAATATATAAATTATAAGAAAAAGGAAAATTGATTTTTTTTAACTTCTCTATTTTTTTAAAATTGAAGTAATTATAATCTTCACTCTCCCTTAAAACCCTCCACCAAACAAATCATAAGACATTGAGATATGCCAAGTTAATAAATTTCAAGGTGATGCATGTGAAAAGTTTTAAAATATAAATCATTCTTATGTAAAAAATTTATTAAAAATTTACTTTCTGACGTTATCAAAAAAAATAATTAAAAAGATAGTAAAATTTTTTTAAAAAATTATTTCCTTGTAATTTTAAAATTTCATAAAATCCACTCAAATCAGAAGAACTTAAATCCCAAAAACTCTCCCAACAATACTTTAGTTGAATCGGCGATCTAACCCATGAAACACAACATATAATAAACAAAGTTTTGCAATGAGATATACAGTGCATATATTAGAAGAAGAGGTAGAGGAAAAACCTGCACCACCGAGATAATAGGTCTTGCCAGAGCTTGCCGGAGCCGTCACGGTGGCCGGATACTCGAGGAACTCCACAGTCACTCCGGTGAGGGATGCTGGTACTGTCGCCATATCTGAAGAAGGTTGCACCTAAGAAGAGTACTCTGATTTGTGGAAGAAGTGAAAGATTTGTTTGGAGAAACTAAGGAAGGGGATGGTGATATATATATATATAGGAAAAGAAATGCCATCCAACTTCTTTTTGTTTTTATTTTGTTTTCTTTTTTCACTTAAATAAATTCTATAAAACTGAAAGAGAAGTAAATAGAAAAGTGTCAAACGGTATCAAACATAATATGGTTTCCCACATGTTTTACTTTGTCAAATATATGATATTATATTCCTTAATGAGAAAATGAAGCACAATCAAAAGATAAATATTTATATTAAAATGTAAATATAGCTTTCACAGATCTTTTGCTTATAAAGTTAAAGATATAGACAAATCATTTAGATCAAATTTGGAAGGTATAGATCTTTTAAGGGTAAATGACATTTAAGTATCCTCTAAAAGCATCAATGACGATTAAAAATTTTAAATTTTAGAAATTAAAAAAGGAACAAAATTCTTAATTGGAATTAAATTTTCTTAACTTCTTCAATACTCATGTTTGTTCTTTTCAGTACTAATAATCGCTCATATTTTCAGTACTCATCATTTGATGTCTTCAATGGTTAATTTTGATCTTTTTAGTACTCATCTTTAACATTTTTTATATTAAAAAAATGAAAAGTGGTAGTGCTAAAAATGTGAAAAATAAGCATTGGAAATATTAAATGTGAATATTAAAAAATTTTAAAAAAAGGATATTGAAAATGATATATATACACATCGAAAATGTTAAAAACGAATACTAAAAAAAATTAACCAAGAAAAATCTATATTCCAATCAAGGATATTAGTCTTTTCTTTAATATAAAAAAATTATGGTCATTAACTGAAATTAATATTCTTAAAATATCCTTAAATATGTCATTTACTTACCTTTGGCGGGTATCTTTTAATTTTCGGACGAATTTCAATATTTTTACAATAAATAATGTAGAATATCAAATAATATTTATAACTATCAACTTATAAATAAATAGTAGTTTAACATAAAAATACAAAAATAAAATAATCTTTGATTCGAGTGGTCAATCTTTGATTATATGAGATTCATTAATTAAAAAATGAGGTTAAATCAAAAGAAAGGTATTTATATTAAAATATAAACAAATAAACTACACAGCTTTTCTTACAAAGGCAAAAATGTGCGCAATTAATGGTTGAGTAAAAACCAATAAATTCCACCCTACAATTTCAACGACCCTACTATTATTTAAGGCTCGTTTGGTGTACAGGAATCGAGCACTGGGAAACAGAAAAGGAAAGGGAAAATGCATAATCCCTTGCTCGGTTAGCATGATTTTTTATTCTCGAGAATCGACTTTCCAGGCACTACCTGAAAAATCAATTCTTTAACTAGTTTAAAGGAAAATTTTATTTTCCCAAAAAAAATAATTTTAATCCCCACTTTGCCCCTTGCCCCATAACTGTTCCACCATTTATTCCCCAATGCCTTTCACAAATAAATCTCCCTCCACCATCCATCTTCAGCAGTGAAAGAAAAGAGCTTGATTTCACACAACTTCGTCTCCAGCGAAGCTTCATTGAAAGGACAGTGCACAGCTCCATCTCCGTAGCAAACTCCACTAACACGTATGATGACGGTCGCTGTTGTCCCTATCAATTGATGGCGTCATTACTTGATTAAAATGAGGCCATGGTTTTTGATTTTGTTTTGTGGAAGAAGGAGAGAGTTGGGGGATTGAAAGTGAGAGTTGTGGAAGAAGGCCGTTGATGGATTTTGTTGAAAGGAAGAAAAAAATAATGGTTGACGAAAACCAAAAGAGAATTATGGGACAAAAGATGAAGACAAGGATATTATTGTCTTTTCATTTTTTTGGCTTTCTTTTCCATGCTTAATTGCATTTGAACCAAACAAAAATCACATCAAGATTCTATGCATTTTCTCCATCACACCAAACGTCTTTTTAAAATTCATTTTTAGTCTCTTTCGTATTCTAATTCCCATTCCTTTTTTAGTTTCATTTTTTTCAAAATATTTTCAGTGAATCAAACGGGACTTTAGTTCATAAGTTTATATTTATATAATTGATTAATATTATTATAGGATCTCCATTATGTAAGATAAATTTTTATAATCCATTATCGTCTGTTAAACTTAATACAAAAATCCTGTTTTTCTCTCTTTCTGGAGTCAAGGAGGATTTTTGTATTCCTAAGTTCAAATGAATGATGTATTATACAGAATTTAATTACCAATATGTTTGAAATAATAGAATATTAGGTTTCTAAGTTTCTCTCATGATGTCACTATCTGTTTACCTATGGCTTGTTTGGGGAAATGGAGGTGGTATGTTTTGTAGTGATTTTTTTAACCATTTAGGAATTTTATAATTATTTTAAAAAATAATATTTAATATAGCAGTTCTTATTGTAAATAATAATAATAATAATAATAATAATAATAATAATAATATTTAAATTATCTTTATTTAATTTTAAGTGATTCAAAAAAAATTTGCACAAGGGGTACATCTCTAACATGTCCACAAATCTATTCTTAGCGGTGGAAATCAATTTTCTGATCTAGCTACAAGAAAAGTCTCTTGGGTATACACATTGCCGGCAAAATTAATTGTTTTGTCCTGCCACAAATACCCGTAAGCATTTGAAATTGATATTGCTTGTGTCAATAGAAAGTTTATATCAAATAAAAAAAAGTTAGTTTAATTGATATGAATTTAGCATATAACATACAAAATCGTGAAATCAAATCTCATCATTTATTATCTAAAAAAAATCTCATTCTTAATGTAAGGATTTTGTTGGTGTATGATCTGTAAGTAATTTTTGAATTTAGAGGTATATTTTGACCTTAATAAATTTCAAACTCACCTAAATTTTTGTGTATAAAAAACACAAAAGTCAATATCAAATCAAAGAATCACTTGGGAGAAGCTTCTCGTGTGAAAGGACTCAAAAACAAGTTTGATTTATTGAATAGGACTTAATCCATCCCTCCATAAATATAACTCTTAATTTTCACCCTCCTTATCTCCATAAATGTGTTGGTAAAAAAAAACCTCCATAAATGTAAGTCCTAACACAGATTTTTAAATATAACTAACACTTAATTGTTTTCAAGAATAATATATTGTGGTGTTAAATAGAAAGTAAACATAAAAAATAAAAATTAATTTTTACATAGTATATAGATTTTGATACCTATCTTTGGTTGTGTTTTTCAGTATTAGGATTTATATTCAGATATGGAGGAAGTACCAGAAATTGAGATGCAGAATACTTAAACGGCTTCAATTATGTGGGGTTGAGGAATTTGATAAGTTTTATGGTGTAATAGTATTTTCTAAATATATGTCATTTCTAATTCAATCCAACTTATATTTCTCAACTTACATGGGCCAATTCATATGATCAAAATTAACCCATATTTACAACTCTAAATTAACTATTGAGCATGTCTATAGGGCAGCTAATAAATATCCTACTAATTGACTCAAGCCTACTCATAAAAGCTTAATCTTAAGCTTATATATGTCACCAAACTCTTGTTAGGTTATGGGAGGTTATTATTGGGTTATGATAAACTGAGAAAATAAACACTGTTTTTTTATTATTTCCTTAGTCAACCTTTTATTCAAAAAGAAAAATAGTCTATGTGTCTATCTCACAATTTTTGTTTTGAGTGCTTTCTCCTATTTATATGCTTAACAGTTTGATTAAAAAAAAAAGTCAAATTTCAAAAGTTGACTTCAAATTTAGGCGCACGCATATACATATGTATATACATATCGCGCATACACATACGCATATAAGTGTACCTCATATAAAATGCAAGATCCCTTGAAAACATAAGTATAATCTATAGCACATTTCAAGCTGGTTTAGTCCAATTTATGTGATGACATAAGGAGAGGATTGTGAATTTGTTGGATTGTTAAGTAGTTAGGTAGTTGCTCACAACACTTACCACAAGTTGAATATGATACATTGCTAATTTGTGATGAATATGAAGCCCTTGTTGAAAATTTAATTTTAGGCATATATAAATGGTGCAGGTAGTAACATGTATTAGACAATATGTTTTATTTAACTATATAATAATTATAAGCAACTTATATAGAAGAAATATATGTCAAGTCTAAACTATCAATAGTTTTTGTCAAAGTAATGACTTTCATGTCCGGAATTTTTTTTTTTATACCTTTGTCAATGGAGAATTTAGGAATAATATTAGTCAAATATGGAGAAATATGAAAAATGATTTCTAGAAGATATTGGGATTGACCATTGGACAAAGATATTTATAAGTGATTGAATAATAAACAAGAATTATTTATGGGACATAAAGAAAAATTAGAATATAAGGAAAGAAATATTTGAAAGAATTGATTATAAGATATGGAATATTAAAACCTTTCAAAACCATCATTCTTTGAGTAAATTGGCCTAATGGTCATAAAAAATATAGTTCTCAAAAATTATGAATGGGGTTTTTAATATTTTAAAATATGGTCTATTCATAAAATTAATTAGAGGTGATTTTTCCCTTTTATCCACAGAACAAATATATTATTAAAATACTTCGCATAAACTAAATGATTTTAACCTTTAACTATATGAATCAAATCCCTACACACACGTCCATCGTATCTCTCTTACTTTCACAATAATTCTTTGCCTTTCTTGGTGGGCAAAGGAATCAAAGTGATATTCACAAATTACTTTTTTGTTGTCCTAACAAGTACACTATTCTGCAAAAGGTGTCTCAACATGAATTGTTCAATTTTGTGCCTCTATAAATAAGTCTCGTTGTTAGGCTTTCTTCCATGAAGATGAACATAAACCTAAAACTTTTATTGCAAAAAAGGGTATTTGATTATACATGATAAGTTAAGATGTCCAGATTTTTTTATAAACTGTGTTTAATTTATTTTGAGCAAATGATTATATTTTTTTTTTGTATTTTTGATCCACAATAGTATATATGATAAACTATATTAGTGAAAACTTATCAATACTATTTAATCTTGTAAATATAGGGATGTTTAATCTCTTTATTTCTTATGATGGAAAAGGAAATGTATTAGTTTAGATACTTAATTTTATATGATAAGTTAAGATGTCTAAAATTTTATACAGATTATGTTTGATCTATTTTAGGTAAATGATTATATTTTTTTTTTGTATTTCTAATCTACGATAGCATATCAGTAATATACAACTATATATAAATAATAAAACTTATCAATAAAAACTTATCAATACTATTTAATCTTATAAATATGGGGGAGTTTAATTGCGTCATATTTTTTTTTTTTGAAAGAGGGTTAAACAAAGCTATCTTTTATATTCGAGTATTTAAAAAAAGGTTTTCGTCTCAAAAAAAATATTTAAAAAATATTATATTATTTATAAAGAGGATAGTTTTATCATATAAAACTCAATTAAATATTAAAATTATCATAATATAAAATATAATAAATGTTAGCCTATTTTTTGAATTTGATTCGGACTATATATACAAAAGCTTCTCATTCTTTCTTCTTCCGGCCAGTGCTTCATAATATTAACTTGCCGTAGCCCATTGTGAGCCCATAGACGAAATTAATTATTTTCCAACAGAATGGATGTTGGGCTTATCTTTTGAATTAAAAGAATTAATTATGGGCCACGTGGAAGTAGTTGGTTTGAGCAGGTAACAAGTGAAAGTTTAATAGGCAAACATTCACTCTTTTCCTTCCTCTTTTTCGGATACAGCAGCGTGAGTGGGAGAGGGGAAGAGAGTTCAGCTTCCACATGGAGTTTGAGAGAGTTGAGAGAGAGACTTCAACATAGCCAAATATTCATTATTTTTAGCTCAAAATCCACATGCAAAAGCAAAATCTGACCTTACTCAATTCAAGCTTTCGATTGAATTTAATTGTTTCTTGATTTCTAGATTTTAAAAGGAGCTTAGCGAGATAAAATCTAAAAACTCAAGACTGTGAATGTTTGGAATGAGATAAAAATAAATTTATGAGTTTTTGGATGAATTGATGAGTTCTAGAAGTTACAATATGGGATTGAAAAATACTGGTCAGATGTTTTTTTTTTTTTTACAGCTTATTTATGAGTATTTTGAAGTAGGAAAAATGATTGAAAAGTACTAAGTGAATGTCCACTCAATATAGAAATCAGAAAATAGAGTTAAGATTTTCCCCCTTGCTCTGTTTTGTTCGGTAGTTAATTTTGATGAACAGGGTATTGTAGTTTTTGTTTTATTATACCCACTCAAGTTATTCTAAATATAAAGTGGGGAAATAAAAATTTAGCAAATGTGAAAGTGTCCCTGTTATTGCGTTTCATTTGGCTAAAAGGGGAAGCATGTTTCACAAATTATAATTATGAAGTTAAAAGAAGAAGAAGAATGGGTGGTTTTGACCGTGAGTAATAAGAGGATTGGAATTTTAGTTTTCCCCTGTTATATTGATGCTATTATACATAATTCTGCTAATGGGAAAAGCACATTAATTGTTAGAGTAGGAGTTTCTAATTAATAGAGAGGAGAAGCAAACACTAGTGGGAGAAATTCTTTCACCGTGCAAGACAGTACAACGATTCTTGGAGAATTTATTTTGGATATTTAAATATATGAAATTATTTTAAATTGTGAAAATAATATAATAATGGTGATTGGATAATTCTTTTACGCTATGATATTTGTGAGAAGTCCAAAAATGTTTATTTTCAAGAGAAATTGAGACAAAAAAGTGTTTTTTTATACAAAAAATTTTTGGAAGGGAGCCAGGCTCGCCCACAATTTAAGGGCAGGACATTTTGTTCATTCCTCCTAGGTGACACCAATGTTAGGCAAGGCAAGCTATCAATTACTCTCGAGCATTTACCTAAACATTTTAAAACTAAGATACCTCCCCCAACACTTCAATCAACCCAAGAATTGAACCCCCTCCATGATGTGAGAGGACTCAACCCTGAGCCAGCTTAACCCAAGGATGAGGGGTGGGATAAAAAAGTGTTTTAATCTAAAGTGGTATTTCTCTAATTCTTATAATTACAATATTGGTTGATTTAATGTTATAGAATTTTATTACCATGAATTATAAAAATTTTATGATTTAATGAGATGGTTTATTGCTAGTTACACTTTGGCCAATGTATGTCTATACTTGTTGAGTTTCATAATTCATGATTTAAGCTTATTTTTTTATGAGTGAACCATTATTGTTTGAAACTTGACATAGATTGATACTACTAAGCTTTTTATAAATATTACCCCTCTTTTTATATCACAAATAATAGTTGCAAGTTCATCCAAGAATTATAGCAAGGAGAGAGAATAATGAAAAATTTATCTTTTTTACCTTCCTTTTTAATTATATTTTGATGTATTTTGAGTTGTAAATATATATATATATATATATCTCTAGTTTCGTGATTACATTTTGAGTTGTAACTATAAAAATAAATTGCAAATATGTTTATAATTCAATTATAATCATGAATAGATAATATCTCGGTATGTAAATATTTTTATATATGTTATAAGCTACTAAAATAAAATATTTATACAAGGTAACTTGGTTAGTAAAGGTATTGTAACTAGCTTTCTGGTAATTATTACCTTGAATTTTTGGTTACTTAGAGGGCATTTTAAGTTTCAAATGAAGTCCTGAAACACTAAATTTTGAGTTGTAAATTATGAAATCTGGAAATTTGGAATCTGGAAATTTTTTTGGAGATAACTGAAGAATTGAAGAACGAAAACGTCTCAATAAATATTGGTTGTTATGTGAAGTTAGGGATTATTTTTCCCTTGAAGATAACCTCCTAAGCTTGATTTAGAAACTTAATTAACCTCATTATGATTTTTATAAAATCAGTTATGAATTTTGAAAGTTAATGAAAGATTCTGGAAAACGCATGTGTTTAAAATCTAATTGGCATTTTTTACTTTTTATCTTTGGTATTTGATGACCATCAAGGCTTAAAAATGATCCTTATGAATACTTATTTTTTAAAGAAGTGAAAATATATGAAATGTTTCAATGACCAGCCACTTCAACCGACTACTGGGTAATTATTTGATTATTATTGCTGGCAATAACATCATTAAAAATTATTAAATATTAAAAGTGTTAATTTTTTAATAAGCTATTATTAAAAAATATATTATTTTTTTAATTAATTACCGGTGTTGTTTCTAACATTAATGATCTAAAATTCATCTAGTAATTTGTCATAGTAGTTGGTGAAAATGATATTTTGGTCGTTTATACCGTAGAAACAATAGTTGTCTCTTGATATATATTTGTAACTTAAGGTATTTAATTAGGATGAATCTTCTTAGAGCGTAATCAATTGTAATTTTTTTGGTCTTTTTTTTAATAATTATATGTCTTTTTTCATTTTTTGAATCAATTAATAGTCATAATTAATCTCTATTAACATAAAGTCAATATTGCACCATTTTTAATTATTAAAAGAAAACATTTCACGACAAAATAATTTAAAATACTAAATACTTTTGAATAAATAATTGAAAAATAAAAATGTTCTTTGACAAAAAAAATATGTAGAAAGTGTGCACAATAGCATTATTGAAAATAAATTTCATGGTTATTGACTTTTTACATTAGTTGAATATTTAACTCGTGTAAAAAGTTAAAGATATTTTTTTAAAAAAATTAATTTCTACCCCTATTATGTGTGCAACTATTTTTCATACTTTTTATATCAGTGGTACGCTTGACTAGTATAAAAAGCCAAAAATAAAAATAAAAAAGATAATTTATTTTGTTTTTAGACCAGTCGTTTCAGCAGCCAGTGTAGAAAATCAAATCAAATTCTAGCACTCGTTTTTTATCGTTCTACTTTTATGGAATGTCCCAAAAGGAAATGCGTCTTAGACTCTAAAGCGCCCCGCTCTGTCTACAAGTATCATTTTTTTTAATCAAGTTTTTGTTAAAACATGGAGATTGGGTTTACTGGCTCATGGTTGATTAAAGTTATCAATTTTGTTATCGAGTTGGATTTAGAGGAACCTAACATCATGTTTTTGTCTCTCATCTATGTACCTATATATATATATATATATATATAAAATAAAATCCATCACACAGAAGTGTTAGATGAATAGTACCATAATTTTTTTTCCTTTTTAAATTGTATATATTAATAGGTCATGTGGACTCACAACAAAAATTAAAAAATAGGTGTGGAACTCAGAGTAAAATCTATATATATATATATATAGTAAAATTCAGGGAAATTGATGATAAAATTTTTCTGAAATATGTAAATGATAATTTGATCCCTTAAAATATTATAATTTTATTAAAGACTTTAGGAACTTTTTTATCATTAATAAATTTATATAAATGATCAAATTACCCTTATTGAAAATAAAATAATTCACAAGTTTTGTTTAAATAATTACAACTTTTCTTTTTATATTTACAATAATACAATAGTAAATTAAAAATTTAACATGTGAAGTTATAATTTATTGTTGTATTGTTGCGAATATAAAAAAAATTATAATTTATAAATATATAAGATCAAAATTAATCTTATTTCTCTGCCTTGTATGGACATAGGAATAGTTAATTAAAAGAGTAATATAAGAACATTTTGCTCATATAATTAAATTATTTCGAAATTTATGGAGAAAAAAATACACAATGCACTAACAATTAATATAAAGAACACATCAGCACAACAATACAGAAATTAAAACAGCACATTGAGTTCCAAATTGAGTGATTGAATGTGAGAGTGTGAAATTGAGTTCCAAATTCATAAAATTCTCAATTTTGAGGGACGTCTTTGAATAAAGGAGCCAATCTGGAAGCCAAACACTGTTTCAAAGCAGGAGAGACAGCATGCTCTCCGATCATCGTCTCCAACACTGTTTCTGAAAGTGCTTTGTTTTCTATCACTCCTGCTGGAGTTTCTGGCAGTGTGGCATCGTCCGAGAAACTTATCTGCATAAATTCATAATGACAAACAAACCAAGAAAATGTCATTTACACGACAAATTAAATTGTTATTTTAAGTAATCAACATGTGATCCTCACTTCATAACTAGTTACACGAGGCAACAAGCTAGGAAACATGCAGGCTTGGTTTATATGGGCTCAAATCTATAAGTTCGGCTATCTTAAAATTGATCAATTTGTGATACTCTACCCTTATTCAAAAGGTTCAGAATGGACTTGTAAGTTTGTTTTTATTATTTTTTTTAAAATTAAAATTTTCAATTGTAATATTTCATTTTTTTAACAATACAAATTATAATGTTAAAAAATTAAAAATAAATAATAAAAATTTTAATTTTAATGTATTAATATAACTTTTAAATTCAATTTAAAAATTAATTTTTTTTATTTTTCAGGGGTAAAACAAAAACAAGCATAAATGAATAGCTTGAGCTTGAGCATTTTTCTTTTTTTTTTTTAAAGCCTATTAAAGCTAGACTTCAAACCCTGATTTTTTAAAAAATATCATTTTTTGAAGCATGAACCATTATAAAAACGGGTAGCTCCCCAATCCTAAACCTTATTCTTGGTTCTAAATTTACATGATTTAAAGTCCAAATTTAACTTAAGAAGATACCACGAGTGCATTCCATTCTCACTCAATCAAAACAACATTAGTATATGCATTGATTAAATTAAATTGAATGAAAAACTAACCGTTAGAGTTCCATCAGGGGATTGCAAGTAGAAAACAGAGGAGCCGATGGCGAAGTGGTGGGGCTTGAAGATTTGAATGAACTTCTCAACTGCTTCAGCCTCTGCTTCCCCGTAAGTCCCCACAGATTTCATGTGACTCACACAGTTTTCTGAGACCTTCCTCACGTATTCTGCTCCTTCTAGTGGCAATATCTTCGACCCTCTTATCAGTTTCTCGTATGGTCCTGCAATTAATATATATTTACATTGCAATCCAAATCAAGTCAAATCAACACATAATTTTCTTTATTTGTATGTTTTTGTTTCTATTGGCCCAAATCATTCAATCATCCGTTTAACGCTCTCCTCTGTTTTTTTTCATTGTTCACAAATATTTTTTTATTGGAGGTGATTTTATTAGAGGTGTGATTAGTTATTATATATCTCCCAGTGAGGATTTGAATATTAATTTGTTATATTGTGATTGACTAACCCATTTTACTAGTCTCAAACTTTCTTTTGAAATATTAATTTGCCACATGATGGAAAACAAAGAACTAGTGACATTCATATTCTTCTAAGAAGAAAACAAAGGCATTGATGGTCTTTGGTTCAACTATATATGTGATAAAATTATATATGTGTGTGTGTATTTATGTTTTTATAAAAATCTAATATATGATTTTTGTTTCATATTTGTAATTATATTACAATTTTAATTTTAGAAGAAAATATTTATCTATCTTCATCTTTATTTTACAAATGATAGCTTCCTGATTTTATTTTTCAATTTGTAAATTTTAAAAAATATAGTTGTAAGGAACTGGTAGTACCTCAAATCTCCCTTAATTTTTATTGAATAACATTAACTGCCACTCTATTTTCAAAACCTATATAGTATTTTTAAAATTATATATATAGCCTTAAAAAAACTCATAAAAATATTTGTACATGAACAAATTTAGATTGACATAAGTAATAGATGATCTTACTCTTTAAGCAAACAATTAAGAGTCTATTTATACTCTTGTTTTTAGGAAGATTAGTTTTCACTCCCCAACACAAAATATTCCTCATTCATAATAAAAAATAAAAATAAATTAAACCCATAATGTGATTACCTTTGATAATATCTCTGAAAAAATCAATGGAATTCACCAACTCATCTTCTGTCTTGCCCTTCCACTTAATGGCCAAAAATGAGAATGCCTTGTCTTCCAAGTAAACTCCAATGCCTGTAAACTTTATGAACTTCCCATCTATTGTCAACCCCCTCACACCTGCCAAAAATATTTTATTCAAACATATATTTATGAACATTAAATAAGTAAAAACTTGATATAGAAACTTTTTGGTTGAAGCACGTATATTGATTTGACTATTAGAAGAAATAATAAAAATTTAAACATAAAATACACACACCCTAAGTTCTTTATATAAAACAAAGTTAATTAACTTTACATTTATTAAAAAATATAGTTATATCCTTAAAATTATTAAAAAATATAAATTTCTAATTTTTTCGTATTTATAATTAATAATCATAATAAATTGTATTCAAGCAATTTAAGGACAATAGATAAACAAGGGATAAAATTAGGAAAAAAATTAATTATTTTAATTTTGTCTTATATTAAGAAAAAAATTCCAAACTTTTATCTTATATTAACTATCGGATTAGATGTGTGTATATATAACATTAGAGTGGCATAGAGAGTAGTGCAAAGATAACATTCATACCTGATTTGCGAATATTATGACTTTTTATTATTTTATATTATATATATATTGGTTCTTACTCTGGATAATGACTATAATAGTAAAATCATTATTCATCAATTATCTTACAACACCTTCATACCTCATTCTCCACCAACTTCAATAATTTTAATTATTTTATTCAAAACAAAAGCAATCAAGGTTACGCTTTAATAATAATATGATGGTATACAATATATATGGACCATCATGAAAGTGACGACTTTATTTTATATAGAAAAAAAAGGAGATAATTATTGCGCTTCACATGTAGAATGAGACCGAAATATTTGACCCAAAAAAAAAAGAGCGAAATAAAAAAAAAGAAGCATAATTAAAAATGGCAAAAGCCAGCTTAGCGGATGAGGAAGTAAACAAAGAACCAAGGGAGCAGGCACAATCTAGATCCAGTTGGATTTGATTAAATTTATTAATGCTCCGTTTGAATTAATAGAAATTTGAATTTGAATTTGGATACCAATACATAAACATTTATCAATTAAAATTTAATCTAAATTTAAATCCATTTTTTATATAATTTTTTTATAATTTTAAATTTTCTCTATATTCTAATCATTTGAAATTCTTATCATTTCAAACATATTGTTATTTTCATGTTTTTACTATTAACATCTCCATGCTTCTCATATCTTTAATCGTCTCGTTCTAATCTCTCATCAATTAAAAAATAAAAAAAATTTGCCATTTCCAATTTTTTATTTTTATTTTGAATATTAACTCATCTATTTTCTTTATTTGAATTTTTTAAAAATAAAAATATAATCATTAGTTTTGGTTTTATTTTTTTTTAATTTTTTTACTTAAACTTTAGGGGTTTGAGTAATAAATATCACTCTATTTTATTAAAATTATAATGACTAAAAATATTTAAAAAACTATAGAGATTAAAAGAAAAAATTAATAAAATTATAAGAATCGATGATTATATTTTTTCTTTTTTAAACTACACAAAAAAATAATTTTTAAATAAATAAATTTTAAATATGAGATTTGCAATGTAAAATTTCAAATTCAAATCAATTAGTCCAAACATTAGCTTTTTTTTTTTTTGTCAAAAGAGGAGTAAGTTTTCTTCTTTTTTTTTTCCTTTTTTTTTTATACAAAGGAGCAAGTTTTCTCACTTCTCGCAATATTTAGAAAAAACTTGTTCGTTTCGCAGTGATGTGAAAGTAATTTTATCTGAAAAATGGCAAGAACTTATTTTTAATTGGTTTTCAAACATAGCCTTATAAATGAGATGAAATCATGTTGTAAAAATGAGATGATGTATGTGTAAAGGCTTGAAATTTAAATCCTCTCAATATATTGAAGAAATTAAAATGGGAGTATTAAAGTAAAAAAATTACTTATTTCTACTTTCAAATATAATAAAATTCACTCAAATTAAAAGAAAAAAACTCACTACAAGAGAAGTATTTGAATTTTTCATAGGTTTAATAAATAATTCACTCAAATTTAATACTCCCTTGGGTCCTCCAATATCTTATTTATAAACCGAGAGAGAAGGTTTTTCTATCCTATTTATAAATTATATCATTAAATTTTCACCACAAAATTTTCTTTGTACATCCTTGGTAAAATGTTGGTGAAAAAAATTATTAAAATATACATATTTAATAAAGATAAAATTAAAGATTTAATAAATTTTTAGATAAAATTAATTAAATTTTAAATTTTTTTTTTGATTCTACCTAGGCATATTAGAAGTAGTAATATATGGAAATAGGATGAGAGGAGTCAATAATAGATTTTCAAACAAAAACCCTGCACGCAATCAAATGCATGAAAATGATTGAATTTTTCTTCATCTCCATCATCCTATGACGGATCTAGAAAAATTTATTAGAGGAGGAAAAATTTATACTAAATATAAATATTAATGTTTTTGAAGAAAATATAATTCTAAATATTGATAAAAATAATATATAAATAAAATATATGATAATTTTAAAAATATATATTAATGTCAATTGCAACATAAATTTATTTTTATAATAAATATAAGAATAAATGATGTTTTTAAATATGTATGCTTGATAATTTTGAAGAGAATGTGGGGCAATTAATTTTTTTATGAGATCAATTACAATTTTAAAGGGCGACAAGTGTAGCTTTAACTAAAGTTTAGGTAAAAATTTTATTTTCTAGTGGGAGCAATCGCCCTCTCTATACCTAATGTAAATACGTCCCTGCCATCATCAACATATATAATAATAATAAATTCACTTGCACTTAATTTCATATACTTGTACATGCACCAGCAAATTAATATTTTCAGCTGAATCAGATCCAACCCATGAAAGACAATATGATCATCAGCGAAGTTTTTTGCAGTGACAGATGCAGTGTGTAAGAAGAAGAGGTAGAAGAAGATCACCTGCACCACCGAGAAAATAAGACTTGCCGGAGCCGGCCGGAGGAGTCACAGTAGCTGGGAACTCGAGGAACTCCACAGTGACTCCGGTGAGAGATGCCGGTGCTGTCGCCATATCTGAAAAAGGTTTGTAGCCGGAGAAGATCGAGAAGTGTGATTGTTTGTGGAAGAGTACTACAAGATATGTTTTGATGAGAAATGAAGGAAATGAAAGTGATGGTATATATAGGAAAAGAAATTCCAATCAACTTGAAAGAAGATCAGAGAAAGGAATGAATAAGTGTCCAAACTCAAAAGGAATTATCAAATGTATGACATAATGGCTTCCCACAGCTACTTTTACTTTGTCAAATATATTTCGTGAGAAGATGTTTTCAATGAGAAAAATGACCAGCAACCAACAGAAATATATTTATATATATATATATATATATATAAAATAAAAGTGTGGCACATCATTACTTATGACTGTGCATATGCATATTATATAGAATCGTCTAAATGAGTTTTGATTATTTATTCAAATCTTTTAAATTAAATGTTAATAGTTTTTATCTTAAAAAATAGGCCTAAAATAATACTGGCATGGCTATATAATGCTTTTTAATCAATAAAAATTTAAGTGAGTTGAGTCTGAGGACCCACTAAGGCATTAGGATATGTTTTCAAATTCAAAAAGTATGTATATAAGTATTTATAGATTACTCACAAATAAAATCTTTATATTAATAGTAAGATTTAAACACATAATCTTTTCATTTATGGACTAAATGTATACTAATTGGAGTAACTTTTATCAGTTATTAATTATATAACTCTAAAGCTATCAGGTAAATAACAGTTTATTTAACATAAAAGTATTACAAAAGTAAAATAAATAAGACCTAAAGTCTAAGCCACCTTGATTTCATTTGAACGCACATGATGCATATATTTAAATGTGCACTGAATCTAGACACGTTAAAACATTAAAAAAAATAAAATAATAAAATAAAATAAAGCTAGAGGAGGCTCTAAATTTGAATATTGACTTGGGGCAAGTGCAGCATTTTTCAATTCTATATTTTATACATAATATTGATATCTTACCAATAAATATTCGTTCAAGGATTCAGATCTTAATTCATAAAATTATAGATCTAATGTAAGAAATTTGTTAGTAAATGATATGTAAGTATTTTATAAGAATTATTAAGTTTGAAGGCTTGTTTTAACTTTGACAAGCCTCAAAATCCAATTTGTTTAAACTTTTCTTAAAAAAAAAGAATATTGATATCTTACCGTTAAAATTATGAAATAATGAAATTTTTTATCTCTATTTAGTCTAGCGTTTTTTTGGAGTCTTCAATCCCAATTTTTTTTTCATTAATTGAAGGGGTATCAGTGTTTTTTACTAATAATATAATATGTTATAAAATGGGGAGTTTTTGTTTATCAGTTTACCTGATGGGAAGTTTCTTATTTAAGAGGAAAAAAAATAAAAATCAAACGCATACTTCGAGAAATACAAAAAGTCAAAAGTGCCTGCTTCTTCTTCTTGTTTTTTTTTTTCCTTAATCAACAAATTGCCTCCTTACTAAATCAATTTCGGCGATCCTTTCTCATGGACCGTTTTATTCGGGGAAATTTACAATTAAAGACCAGGAAATACTAGAAATAACAATTTTTTTCTTTTTTGGCAAACTAGTCATAACAATTGAGGATCTTAAAATTTTAAAATTAAATTTAAGGATTATGGTTTTTTTTTAATTTAAAAAATTTTCTTCCTTTCTTTTTTTACACTAAAACACCCCTTCTCAAAAGTCCACAAACTTTCTCCTTCTTCCTGAATAATTTCCCAATTCTCCAAATTCATTGATCGATTAGCATCTTCCTAAATAATTTAACAGGTCGTTAATTGTGATTTTTCCTGATGATGATGATAGAAAAATAAATAAATAAAACTGAAGTCGACATTCACAGGTGTATTATAGAACAAGAAGAGTTCATCCTATTTGACTTTTACTTTTTTTCACAACTATTTGACTTTTAATTTTTAATAACTAATGGATCAAATTTCCATACTAAATATAATGCAATTCAACTTAAATTATAAATATTTTTAAATCAAATTTTGCATAATAATAAATTTTTTTAAATACACGTAATAATTTTATTTTTTAAAAAAATCATTCATTTAGTATATTAAAAAAAGAGAAAAATTAAAAAATTAAATAGATAAAAAAGGATAATATTAGAATAAGCATATTTAATAAAATATTAATATTTTTAAAGTATTTTTTATTTTTGAATGTTAAATTTTTTTAAAATGTCTTGTAATTTAAGAAGGACAGAGTATAATAATAAGAAAACTTATTCATAGAATTGTAAATTTTTAATGTTTAATTTTCCATACATATTGTTACAGAACATTGGGGTAACTACATCATGGTTTTTTTAAAACAAAATTTATTAAGATCTTAATATTTTGTAAAAAATTATACATCTTTTTAATTGTACTCTCATTAATTAAATGTCATATATAAATGCTTCAATAATAACAATTAAAATTTTAATAAATTATTTTTAAAAAAATAATAAATAAAGTAAGGGTATGTTTGAAAAAAATTAAAAGAACAATCTAATATTCTATATTTTGGACCACATAAAATATTTTAAAATATACTATTTAAATTCAGGAGGAAGCATTTATTTTTTTATATTCAAGGGAGTATTTATTTTATTAAAATTTAAATTTTGTGGTCAATATTAAAATTTACATTGAACGATAGCAAAATTTGATTCTGAATCATGCCACCCTCCGGTCTACAATTCAATACAAGTAGGTGTTATATGAATTAATTAATAATATACACATATTTAATATCCAACAGTATCTTAAATAAAATCATCTCTAATAAAAAACTACCTGTATACAATAAAAAAAAATTAATGATGTGAAAGATGCATGCTTCTCTCAAAGAAAGAGTTATTATGAGATTATATATTATATTTTAAATATAAAATTTTATTTTTATTTACTTTTTTAAAAAAAATTTAAAAATTTAAGGTTATTTAGTACAAATAAATTTAGGTCAATATTTTTTATTACAGTAATGTTTCTGGATCCGTTGAAAGTCAACTTAAGGATAAAAAAGTTAGGCTACATTTTTTTCTTCAGAAAAAATAAAGAACGCTGGTACTTGGTAGGTGGCAAGACACATGCAAAACCAGTTTGGTTTTCACCTTTTTTTTTCGGATTATTTATATGTATCCTCTTTTTAAAAGTAATTTTATATGAAGTCAAATATTAAATATGAATATTCATTTTAATAAAAATTTAAATATTAATTTATCATATCACAATAAATTAGTCATGCTGCTATTGGCTTTCACTTCAAGAAGTCTAAAAAGTCATGAGATTCATATGCTTGTCTTGAATTGTTGTGATTTCAAACCTAACCTTTTGGTTATTTTGTCGAGCTTTTGTTAGTCATCAAACACATGCTATGCGGAACGCCGCCACATGAATTATTTGTCATTTATAAGCAATGTTTTTTTACATTGTGTATGCTTATAATGAATAATAAATAATTAAAAATTAAAAATCATTTCTTTTAAACAAATAGGCCTGACCTAAGACTAACTCGGGTAATAACGACAGAATGTGATATATTATTAAAAAAAAGACAGAATATGATATATCGTGAATAAAAATTAAGAGTTCAAATCATAACAAAAAAAAAACATTAAACATACTGGACATTTTTTACATGATTATCTTATATTTACAAATATATTAACATTAAATACGATGTTTTAGATTTAATTTATATGGATGTAGTTGTAGGAGAGCAATCTCTGATAGGACCATACAATACTTGTCAACTGTATCTATATAACATATTTTTATTCTAAAAGATATTTATTGTATTTACCAAAAAAACTTCCAGGTATGGCGGAGGTTATCCCCAGCATACATAACTTTAAAATATAATATTTGTACCCAGTTATATTATATTTATTATTCTTTGGACCGTTTGCAAGTTGCAAGATACTAACTTTACAACTTTTCTTAATGTATAGTTTTTGTTTTCAAATTCTTAGCTTCAACCAAGGATGATAGATTATACAATATATAAATCTTGAATCTCATGCTAAGAAAAGTTTTGCACAGGAATAAAAAATTAGGTCAAAGGCTCACAAAACCCTAGGCTCTTATTTCTTTGTATAGTGATTGGGTAAAAATCCTAATACAAAATAATGATATAATAGTACAAACAAATAAAAATAACCAAAAGATAAATTACTAAACTAGACATAAAATATCTATAAAGAGATTAGTGGTCTGGACAAGCAACTTATCAAGCCCAATGAAGATAGTCTTAACATGCCCCATCAAATGAGAGGTTGGGGCTTTCACTAGGTCGAGTTTGTCTTTGAGTGTAAGAAAACAAGAATGGGTCATAGCCTTGGTGAAGGTATCAAAGATGTTCTTTGAAGATGGAACATATCAAACCAAAAGTTTCTTATCTAATACTCTATATCTGATGTAATGGACATCGAACTCGATGTGTTTAGACATAAAATATCTACAAAGAGATTAGTGGGTTTGTCAATTATTGGGCTGGATAAGTAACTTATCAGGCCTAATGGATATAGTCTTAACATGCTATAAGGAAATAGCCTTGCCACTAAAATAACTAGCCATTAACATAAAGAAAGTTAACATGTTAAGATTATATTCCAAAGGGTTGATAAAGAAATTTGATTCCGTGAATAGTACTTAAAGTTGAATTATGTGGAGTCTTTGAATGGCTTAAATTATATTTGCTTGGATGAGGAATTTCTTCAGGTGGTGGGGGTTCTTTGTTAAACTCTGATTTTAATGATAACAAAATAAAGAAAAGTTTTATACATTTTAAGCTTTCTTAACTAAGACCAAGTTAATTGGCTTTACGTTGAATCTGACTAAGTAAGAGCTTATATGCAACAGAAGGTATGCCATTTTGATAGTTAAGTATTTGACTTAACTATAATCTTTGTGTTTGAAGTTGTCTTGTTCAAAAACATTTCTAAGTGTTGATAACCCTAGTACTGGAAGCCTTAACACCATTGTTACCTATGTTATCTTCACTATTCTATTGATCCATGGTTTATATAACACCAGTCTTACTCATTCTAACACCGGTGTAATCCTTTTAGAAATTGTGCAATTGAGTTTCTCTTATTAGAACCTTTTTCCTTGCATTGGCATTATCTTTTCAACATTGGTCTTATTCTTCATTCATCCTTGGTTGAGTTATGTCATCACTTATATTACGTGGTTAGCACCTGTATTAAGTTTTGCTCAAGTTTGTGCAACACCTATGCTAAAACCTTAACACAGATACTGTCCTTTCTTCTATCCTACAAAGAGATTTGATTGATATGTTACTTCAATGTTATTTTTTTTAACACCAGTGCTCAATAATCTTTTCAAAAATATTTTAATTCTTCCAAAAATATAAAAAATCTTCATCTTTTACATATTGAATTACATTGATACTACAAGGACAATACTTGTGCTATGACCTCCCTTTTGTGTCTGATCTTCATTATAACACCGGTGCTAGATCATAGTAACATTGGTACTACTTTGAATCTTTATGCTCTGTTTCTTGTATCTTCTTCGAAGATCATCATAACTCATCTTCGGTCCTTCTTTTTATACAAAATCAATTGTGTTCACTCTATATCTTAACCAAATGATATTTAAACATAATTATCTCCTTGAAGTTATTATGGTTGCTTATGTCTGTTCTATTCACCAAGCTTGCTTTCTGTTATATCAAAACATATAAGCTTCAACCACTTTTGTTAGAAGTATTTAATATTTTTAACCGTTATTATATAAAAGAGAAAGTCTCTGCTAAGCACTATTTCATTAGTTAATCTACTGGAGAACCTCAGAGAAGCTTGAATATTTGAGGAAACTTAAAGCTAGGAGGAAACAGATTACAAGCAACCTCCAACAGTTTATGAGTCTAACAGATTATTTATGATTTTTAACTATAAATAAACTCATTTATGAAACTTGAACAAGAGAGGAACAATGAGAACAACTAGAACATTTTGCATTTGTTTTGAGTATCAAAGTTTACCTACCTTCCGTATATCATTTATTGATAGAGAGCTTCATTAATTATATATCTACTTTAAAAGAGAGTTTAAAAGCAGTAGTAGTTCATTCTTAAACTTACTCTATTTATCTTTGTTTTACATTTTCAAAATGGAGGAACTTAAATTCAGGGAGTTTAAGGGGATTCATTATTACTTTTATAAGGGGAAGAGTTTTAGACTTATTAAGAAGTCTATTTATGTAATGTGGCAATCAAGAGCCCGAATTAATCTTCGTAATATAGTTGGAACTCTCAGGAGGTTCTTAAGGACTGGATGTAGACTCAAGCAGTAGGAGTCCAACCAAGATAAATCACCTGTGTCAAGCTCTGCTCATCCAACTCTCGTGATTGATGATTTTGCAATATTTTCAAATCCAGGCCGGACATTGAATCGAAAAAGTCAGCAATTCACGGTTCGCATGGTTCAACCGGTTGGACTAATAGTCCAACCGATGATGTAATAATTAAATTAAAAAAAATTACATATGTATATAATAATTTAAATATATGAAATACATATGAAATTGCTATTTAACTTTAAAAAATCAAATATTTTAAGTTTATCATGACTTAACAAGCCACATGATACAACATAATATCAAATAATTAAAAAAATTAGTCATTTTAAAAAAAATTGATAAAAAATAAAAAAGATTTTTTTGAATAGTCCGGTTTTTAAAAACTGGATCCAGTTCCCGACTTGATTTTAGTTCCCAGTCTGACCGCCGGTTCGAAACGGCTCAACCTGACTCAACTCCTAAAACGATTTTTTCTATGAACCAGATCGAAAACTATAACATCCTGATTTTTATATAATAAAGAAATTGTGGAATTTAGGTTTTGAGGGAAAAAAATGATAATAATAGGAATTTATATTATTTGAGGTTATTTAGAAATAATATTATGATTAGGTATTTAATTATGAATTTAAAAATTTAAATTTAAAATCACATAAGCAATATTTAGTTAAGATATAATACATAAATAATTTTTTTATGTGTGTGTTTAAAAAAAAAGAGAAGGTAGAAGGAACAAAAAAAAGGGGGTGGAAGGTTATTGTTTCTAAGTCCCACATTGGTTAGATGAGGGAAGAGAAGAGGTGCCTTCATGTATAAAAAGGAGGGGGTGTGTGCATTAGGAAGCATGAGAGGCTAAGATGTAATTTAGAGAAAATTGCAACTTTTGGCCCAAAGGTTTGAATAATTAAATTCAAACCTATAGTTTTTTTTTAATATAATTTTGGGACTCACAATCCCATTTTTATATTATTTTTCTCTCTTCCTCTCACGTTGCTCGGCGTTTTATCGCAAGGGGGGATTATTTTCTTTTTCTTCAGGTATGTTCTAACTTTCCTGTTTAGATTAGCATTTAAAAATTTATTTAATTACAAAATTAATTTTATAGTTATTTTCTAAATAATATTAGCTTTCTAGTGATATGATTATTTTGTAGGATAGAGTAAATATTCTGATTAGGATTTTTTTTATAGGATAGTTAATCTGATGATATGATGGATTAAAAATATAGGTTAAAACTCTTAGGGATATAATAAATATTATAGAATATTTTTTTGAGGTTAAAACTCATGTTTAAGAATTTTTGAGTTAAAATCTAGATCTATATGGTTGAATTTATGTGGAATTTGAGATGTAGGGATAAACCTCTGATTATTAAATATTTATTTAAGTATGAATAGGTATTTTTGAGGTTATAGAAAGGTGATTTGAGGTTTCAGGATAATTTTAAAATTTTTAATTTATTTTTGGACGAATTTTTAGAATATAGAAGGATGAAATTGTGATACTAGAAGTGATTTGAGGATAAAAAAATAGTTTATTAGGGTACGAGAATTTTAGAAAAAGAATTTGGGAAGTTAAATGAGGCATAAATCTTAAATTAGTGTTAATATGGATTATAGATTTAAGACTTTCTAACTATTTAAATTAAAATTATTTATTTTAATGTAAAATTAATATATAGTATTGTGAAATAATTATGTAGATTATATTGACAAAGATAGTGGTGAAAAAGGAGTTGTGAAGGGGAACTTGTTATTCAAGACACAAGGTAACCATTATTAATGTGTTGTGATGAGTGTGTTTGTGAATGGTTATGTGTTGTTTTGTTGTTTGGAAAAATTATGAATTATTGAAAATAAATACTGTATATACTTGTTTGAAATTATTGTCAAGTGGGTTAAAAATTTATTTTTGTTTGTCATGATGAGATATTATTGTTCGGATATATTCCTGTTTGGATATTTGAATGATGCATGACTTGTCAGGGTATTTTAATGTATGGTGTTAATGGGAATTTCTGTTCGGTTAATTATTACCACGTGGTAAGCCCTCATTGGACCCAATGAGTGGCGTGTCGCTTGGTCCAACTCACCTTTGGCCGGGTGATTTGGCGTCCGAGCATGGTGAAAGGAGGATATAAGGTGCAGTCATGCAATTAAATACTTGTTCGGTTTGTTTGAAAATATTGTTCGGTTAAATGTTTTGTGTGCCCACTTAGCAATCGCATGATTAGTTACATCCGCATGCATCATTACATATTAATTTTTGGTTACTGGGACTTTTAAGTCTCATTCCCCGTGGTTAATATTTTTACAGGAGTGAGTCCGACCGAGAAAGCACCAGAGGTGTAACTATGGTGTATGAAACACCATCTTTTACGTTGCCTCTCATTTTGTATTATGCAATGTATCTTGTGCCAACCTAGGACATTTCTTATTTTGACAACATGTAAACTCTAATCCTTTTTATTAAATACAATTATATGACCAAGAGGATTATGTTTGTCCCTCTTGATTCATGACCTGATTTAAATATCATGCCATGAGGATCATGTCTGTCCCTCATGGTTCTAATTATTTTTTTGAGATATTTTAAGACCTGTGGTATATTGTCTTGGATGTATCATGGTAGAAATTTTTCTACCATGATAAGAGTATGATAAGGGTTCAATAAAAAAAAATGATTTGTTGAATTAATAATTTGCGAAAAATCGGTTTGTAAATTTTGAGAGTGTTACAAAAACCAAACTGGTCAACGGTCTAACCATCCGGTCTGGTCCAGTACGATTTTCAAAACAGTATGATTTTATTCCTTCATCTCGCTTATTATTACTGTATTTCATTTAAATTTTCAATTAGCCCAATTTATTCCCACTCTTGAGGCATTTACATTATTGGTTTTTCCAAAGAAGTGTGAAGGATTACCCTCTAATAGGTACGTGCAAGAATTCAAAAGTCCAATCTAACCTGATGTAACTCGATTTGGTCTTGTCTTGAAAAAATTGGCCCGATGCACAAAATAGGCCAACTAGAACGGACTTTTTATTCTAGTTGGAATAGAGAGGGGATTGATATATTAGATTACTTAGTTTGATCTGGCCTAAAGAATATTTTAATATATGAAATGTCTTATCTTTCTATTTGGGCAAGGATCTACATACTTTAAAAAGCCTCCCAACACAAAAGGTGGTCTGCAAAATCATGTTATTAGTTTGCTTGTTTGTTTGTTTGTTTTGCCATGGTAACATAAATTTTTAAAGTATGGAGATTTTGTTACCAAACGCTAATTACCAAAAGAATTGTAGTTGGAATATTTTTTATTGTTGTTGAATGTTGTTGAAAATTATTATAGATTTATTATGATTAGGTTTTAATGTTATGTGATAAGTTTTATATTATTATAGCTATTTTTGTTCTCTTAATTAAGTTTATCAGATTAAGTTGTTGTCTCCCATATAGGAAAATGAAAAAATAATAAGCATATTGAAGTATTGGACTACCTAGACCCCTAGTCTTATAGATTAAGTCTAGTTTAGCTCGATCTTGAATTCTTTCTAAACCATACTAGATTATAGGCTGCCTAACTCAATCCTTCTCATGATAGATGTAACATCCTAATTTTTTTTAGATAAAAAAAAATTGTTGTGAAATTTAAGTTTTTATTTAAAAAAATAAATAAATAATAATAATAAAAATTTATATTATTTGAGATTATTCAAAAATAATAATATGGTTAGAAATTTAATTATGAATTAAAAACTTAGGTTTAAAATTATATAAGAAATATTTTGTTAAGATATAATTTTAAGATTTAAAAAAAATTATTATGTGTGTGTGAGTTTAAAAAAAAAAAAAGAAAGTAAAAAAAAAAAGAAAGGGGGGTGTAGAAGTCCCACATCGATTAGATGTGGGATGAGGAAAGGATTCCTCATGTATAAAAGAAAGCGAGAGCGTGCAGAGGAAGGAAGAAAAGAAAAGTTTATGCAATTGTGAAAATTGCAACTAAGGGCTCAAGATGCAATTTAGAGAAAATTATAAGTAATGGCCCAAAGGTTTGAATAATTAAATTCAGACCTATAGTTTTTTTTAATATAATTTTGGGACCCACAATCCCATTTTTATATTATTTTTCTCTCTTCCACTCACGTTGCTCGGCGTCTTCTTGCAAGGGAGGATTATTTTCTTTTTCTTCAGGTATGTTCTAACTTTCCTGTTTAGATTAACATTTAAAAATTTATTTAATTACAAAATTAATTTTATAGTTATTTTCTAAATAATATTAGCTTTCTAATGATATGATTATTTTGTAGGATAGAGTAAATATTCTGATTAAGATTTTTCTATAGGATAGTTAATCTGATGATATGATAGATTAAAAATATAGGTTAAAGCTCTTAGAGATATAATAAATATTATAAAATATTTTCTTGAGGTTGAAACTCATGTTTAAGAATTTTTGAGTTAAACTCTAGATCTATATGGTTGAATTTATGTAGAATCTAAGATGTAGGGATGAACCTCTAATTATTAAATATTTATTTAAGTATGAATAGGTACTTTTGAGGTTATAGAAAGGTGATTTGAGGCTTCAGAATAATTCTACAATTTTTAATTTATTTTTGGATGAATTTTTAGAATATAGAAGGATGAAATTGTGATACTAGAAGTGAATTGAGGATAAAAAAATAGTTTATTAGGGTACGAAAATTTTAGAAAAGAATTTGAAAAGTTAAATGAGGCATAAATCTTAAATTAGTGTTAATATGGATTATAGATCTAAGACTTTCCAACTCTTTAAATTAGAGTTATTTATTTTAATGTAAAATTAATGTATAGTATTGTGAAATAATTATGTAGATTATATTGACAAAGATAGTGGTGAAAAAGGAGTTGTGAAGGGAAACTTATTATTCAAGACACAAGGTAACCATTATTAATGTGTTGTGATGAGTGTGTTTGTGAATGGTTATGTGTTGACTTATTGTTTGGAAAAACTATGAATTATTAAAAATAAATACCGTTATATACTTGTTTGAAATTATTGCCAAGTGGGTCAAAAATTTATTTTTATTTATCATGATGAGATATTATTGTTCGGATATATTCCTGTTTGGATATTTGAATGATGCATGACTTGTCAGGGTATTTTAATGTATAGTGTTAATGGGAATTTCTGTTCGGTTAATTATTATCACATGGTAAGCCCTCATTGGACCCAATGAGTGGCGTGTCACTTGGTCCAACTCACCTTTGGCCGGGTGATTTGGCGTCCGAGCATGGCGAAAAGAGGATATAAGGTGTAGTCATGCAATTAAATACTTGTTCGTTTTGTTTGGAAATATTGTTCGGTTAAATGTTTTGTGTGCCCATTTAGCAATCGCATGATTAGTTACATCTGCATGCATCATTACATATTAATTTTTGGTTATTGAGACTTTTAAGTCTCATTTCCCGTGGTTAATATTTTTACAGGAGTGAGTCCGGTCGAGAAAGTACCAGAGATGTAACTATGGTGTATCATACATCATCTTTTACGTTGCCTCTTATTTTGGATTATACAATGTATCTTATGCCAACTTAGGACATATCTTCTTTGTAGAGCATGTAAACTCTAATCCTTTTTATTAAAAGTATTTATATGACCATGAGGATTATGTCTGTCCCTCATGGTTTTAATTGTCTTTTTGAATCTTTTAAGACTTGTGTTATGTCTTGAATGTATCATGGTAAAAAATTTTCTATCATGATAATGGTTTTAATAATTTGTGAAAAATTGATTTGTATTTTTGAGGGTGTTATAATAGAGATCTAACGTTAGATTAGGCCGAAGTCCTTTATCCAACGTGCACCCTACCCTCTAATTAGACGTTGATGAAATCTCGTCAAATACATCAAAAATATGTTTAGCGGTCAAGTTAATTAGAAGCCCAAGAAATTTTTTCAAAACTCAGTTTTACTCAAGTAAAATCTTGCTCGAGCAAAATTAGACGTGATGGTCCTAATTAATTTGGCATTTTCGAATTAAACTCAAAGCTAATTAAGTTGCTTTCAGAAAATTGAGTTTTGTAATGGAAACAAAGTTTTGGAAACTAGTGGTCAAACACAATAATAATAATGATTGTTATATCGGAAAATTTTAATTAATGTACGTCCTTGTGCAATTACATACCTCCAATTATTAAAATTTTATTAAAGGAAAAAAAATTGGGGACAACGTCATTCTCAAATGTGTTAATTACCTAGTTTTTACAAATAGTTTACTTAAAACTGGGAATTGATTCTATGTAATATTATATAGGAAGGATGTCAGAGAGATATCAAAAGGATTAATTAATTTAAGTTTTAAGTGTCAAATTTTAAAAATTTATAACTCAATCTCTCAATTTTATAACTTCATTGTGATAAATTTGTAACTTGTATTGTAAATTCTAATAAAAAAATAATTTTTTATTATTTAATTATGTTAAAATTTTAAAAAGTAAGTTACAAATGCATTATAAAATAACTGTAAAATTGAGAGATTAAGTTAAAAATTTTAAGAGTTTGGCACTTGGAACCTAATTTAAATTAATTAATTTTTTTGGGATCTCATTGTTATCCTCCTTGTGAGAGGAAACAATTCAAATTAATTCTGTAAGTAGTGAAAGTAACACCTAAAATTGTATATAATCATTTGTAAATTCTACATAAACCACTTGAAAATGTGATTACCACCTTTTGGTTCTTCAACTCCATTTCGAAGCGGAATACCTAGTTTTCACAATTTAACACCTATAATTTGCAATTAATTCTATGAAATTTTAGTTGTACAATCGTAAGAAAAAAGTTCATATTAAAATAAATCATTTTTTAGAAGCTTTGTTTTGCCTAAAATATAAGATATTGTGTAGGTATTATAAATATTTTTCCAATTTCACCATTACTTTATTGAGTAACTAATGAGAGTGTTTTAAATAAGTTAAATGCTATATTCATTATATTCAAGGACATCATTAGAAAAATGTAAAAATTTTAAAAAAAATTAAGATTTCAATCAACTTTTTTTAAGAAACATAAATAAGTTAACAATCACTTAAGAGTTAAGTCATTGTTTTGAGAGAGTAATTCTATAAGTTGTGAGTGATATTATTAAAATGAAAAATAATCAATTGTGAATTCCAGGTAAATCATTTGAAAAAAAAAAAAACAAGTAACAATGGTGTTGTCTCCTAGTAATTCTTCAATGAAATTTCAACAATTGAAAATCTGTAATTAGAATTAATAGCTTAAAAGTTCTTAATTGGCATTTTCTCTAGTTATATATATAGAAAAGTTAATGAATGAGTTAATTAACTAACCAAGTCTACTAACAAGCTCAATATTTTTTTCCATTAAAAAAAAGGAAGGAGACCCAACTAGAATTTATTATCATAAAAGCTAATTTGGCCCATGCCTAGAGCATCGTCTTGCAAGAGTTTCTTCAAATCATCCGATGGATGATCCAATTTATGCACACCCATATCCATAGCAATAGCATACAATGCCAAGATGTCATCACACTTGTGTGCTTCTCGATAGATGTGATCAATCTTGACTTGCCTCCCCTCTATGTAGTAGAAAATGAATTTGGTGAATCAAGCGATCGTTGGCACCAAAGACACTGCTAGTACACAATTAACATCAAGCTCAACCTTTTTAAAATCCTACTCCCAAGCCATAATTAAGTCATCAATCATAGCATGTAGTTTTGCCTGCAATGAGATTCACACCAATATTGTGACAGCTTTTGACCATACCATCGCAATTAAGCATCACCCAGTCTAGAAAAATGGTTTTTTCCGGCTTATGTTCTACATAGACTTGGTTGATTCCCTACCTTGAGCTTTCCAAAGAACATCTCTCGACTTAAGAGTAAAATCTTGCACTAGCGAATGATGTTACGAATTTTATCTTAAATTAGAGGAGGTTAGGGGCTCTTATTAAAAAAGAAAAAAGAGATGAGGTTAGTGGGTTAGGATAGAATGAGAAGACAAGCCTTTCTAATTCGTCACTTTGTATTTTTCTCCTACAACTTTTTATTAAAAAAATGTCCATTTTATGGTTGACAACTTTCTCTTATTTTTATATTTAATTTGACTTTGAATTCAAATTTATATTACATATTAAATATTTTTCTTTTAAAAAAGTTCAATCCCATAATTTGACTTCAAATCTAGGCTGATATTTATTCACACACACATATAAGTCTACGTTGTATAAAATGCAAGATCCATCCCCACACACAGACACATTATAAATGTCCCTCAAACCCGTTTAGTCCAATAGGATGACCTAAGGATGTTGTAAATTTGTCGAATTGGTAGGTTGTTAGGTGCGGTTTCGAATGATGTTATTTGAATTTTTATTTTTAATTAAAAATAATTTTATAATAGAATTGATAAAATTTTCAATATTTAAAAAATATTATCTTTATGATTATCAATATATTAACATTGAAAATTTTTTATAGTAAATTTTGCCAAAACACTAGTGCAAGAAAAAATAGTAATCTAAAATCTATTTTCTAAACCGCTTATAGTAGATGCAATTTAGAAAGAAGAGATGGTAGCGTTATTGTAATTATGTGACGCGTTATGCAAAGAATATATAAAAAAAGGAAAAACTTAATCATAAAAAAGAAAAACTTATATAATCCATCTGTTTCTATTTATAAAAAATATAAATCACACAGTTTAAAAAATCGATTAACTATATTAATTGTATATGAAAATAAAAAAATTAAATTACAATATCCTTTATTAATTATGTTAATTAAGTTTTCATTAATTATTTCTAATGACTATGAATAATAAAATTATAATGAATAATTTAGAAAATTTGTAATAAATGCCTATTTGAAAATGTGATTTTGCTTATATAACAAAATAAAAAATCATAGTTTTTTCTATAAATAAAAATGGAGGGAGAACTCAATATGCTTGTTTTTTAATTAAATAAATACATGGGTATTCTTTATAAATTATTTATTTCATAAGAAACTCTTGTTATTAATATTATTATTATATTTAAATTCACTTTTTTTAATTTAATTAAATAAAAATATATCAAGTATATAAAGCTGAGTACTTAAGTCTTGTCCTATAAAAATTCATACTTTTATGATTTAGAAAAGTGGTTGACAATAAAAATTAAAAGAAATTAATAATGTATTCATATTTTTATCTATTACTACCTATAGAGATAAATAAAGATAAATAAAAATAATTGAAGTCAAAATAAAAATTTGTTTTATTAAGTGAAAAGGCAACATCAACAAGTGTAGAAAATAAGAAATGTATAGTGAAAATTTTAAGGTAAAAGTCAAAATTGAAAATTCAGGAGCCAAAACAATAATTTGCTCCTTTAGAAACCCATACTGCTTTTTTCAACGAAACCACATCCCAGGATACATACTAAAAAAATTAAAAAAAATCTGGGCCAACCTTAGTCATCCCCTGGTTAGGTGGTTGTGAACAACACTAACCACAAGAAGTTGACTTTTTGTTGTCCTCTTTTTTTTTTCTCCAAAAATTTTGATTGGTTAAAAAAACAATATAGCATAGTATTTAATATGTTTTTAACTAGGAATGAAGAATATGATCATAATTAGTATGAAAGTTGAAAGTTGTTTTAAAATGACCCAAGTCAATTCTTATAAAAACTTAACAAATAGAGGTATGATGAAAAGTTTTCATACAAGATAATACCACAAAATATGACATCTGTTAGAGTAGTGTAATTATGTTAAAATTATATTTTAAATAGTTTCCACTTATAACTTTAATTTGGTTTTGAAATAATTGTCACTTTGACATTTTATTAATAAATCCATATTTTTTATAATTTTAATAGAACATGCAAGAGATAGTGAGAAAAATTTATATAAGAGTATTTTAGCTAATTTGTGTTGTTTTGAAAGTCAATGAATCATATGGCCACGTGGTAACGTCTGCTAGGCCGACAATTGTATGCATTCAAATTAATCAAGAAACGACAAAGCGGTTTATTTTATTTTGGACAAAATAAATAAATGAAGCTCCTTCAATTAAACATTCACTCACTAGTTGAAGGTTGACTGAATTTTCTCCTCTTTTAAGCTATGTTCATGGATGAAAATTGTTTAATTTGTAATTGCAGGTGGGCAAGAAAGTAGAAGTTTTGAAAGAAGTTTGAAGATGATTGTGAATGTGAATGACAATAAAATTGTTTAATTTATGGTTGGTTAAAAGGTATAAATTTAGTCATGAATTATTTTTTAAAGAATATTGAATTGTCTATATCATCAAGTGGTGTAAAATAAATCATCAACTATTTAAAATGGAGCACCCAGTATCTCCCCTTTATTTTTCACAAACCATCATTTATCCTCAACCTTATGCATGCTAAATGCAACATGTTAAAATCTATTTGGCTCTCAAGAAAACACTAGGGAAATAAGAACCAAAGGATTTCAAACCTTATGGTTCTAGCGGAGAGCATCAGATTGTGAAGGAGAAAGCATATTTGGCTCCTTCCTCTTTTGTTGAGACTTTGATCAGAGGCAATGGCCAGCTTCAGTGATTCATCATCCTTCACACTCTTTCTTTCTAGAATTTTTTGTTTTGATTCTTCTTCTTCATTATTGATTTGTTGTCGATGTTTCATTCTCTTCATTGTTTCTCAAGTCTCAACATTCTGCTCTATCATATTTGATCTTTTTAGTCGATTAAAATGTACAGTCACAATTCAATTTCAAGGTTCCTAAATCAATTGTTTGCTTAGCTTCAATGAAGTCTTAGTTCAACATGGATGCTGCTGTGGAGTTTCTCAACAATCCTTGGTTTCCGGCTTGAACCATCACATTGGTTTCGGTTGTTGCTAGCACCAGAAACAACATCATCGTATCGCGAGTGAGAACTCATTGTCATCTTCCTCACGCAGTGGTGGTCACTGATCTTTGTTGGGCAAGGATATTAGCCATGTTGCAGAGAGAAGGATATGGTGACAATAGACAGAGAAAGTGAGACTAGGAATGAAGCAAAGGAAAAGAGAGAAAGTATGGGTCCCATACTATTAAAAATAAACAGATGTTAGTAAGAAATGAACCGCAGGCTATGGATGCACCAATTTTAATAATTGATGGTCTATTTTATATCACTCCATAATATAAACTACACAGTGATTCTCGAAAAATAATTAATTGTTAAATTTGCACCTTTATACTTTATAGTTAGTAAGTGTTTTGGAGGAAGGATATTAGCCATATTAATATTTAACAGTACACTTCAATGGAGATATGTGTATGATATGTTGAGAGAAATTAGTTTCAAAGATAAATTGTATGAAGTGATCATGAAGTGTATATCCTCTCAATCCACTAGTGTCTTGTGGAATGGGAGTAGAACAAAATTTTTTAACCTTTCAAGGATTGTAAGTCTCCTTTGTCTTCTTATATTTTTATAATAATTTCTTTTAAAATACTTCTTAATAGATTAAAATATCTAACACTTTTAAATTATTATTTATCCCGCGCATGATAAGAGAAAAAGACATTTGTTTTCATCAACTTCGCACTTATTCCTAAGGTGAAGAGGGCTAAGTTGGTAGGCCAATTCAAGCCAATTAGCATATATAACTTTGTATGCAAGATTATATTTTAAAAAAATAACAATGAATTATAGATTGAAGGGGTTAGCTACTATGGTACATGAATCGAGACTTAATCAAGTGAATCCTATTTTTTCATACTTCTTTTTCCATATGGTTGTAAACTTTTAAACTACATCTCAATAAAAATCACAAAAGGGATGTGATCTCATGGAATGATGAAGAATTCACCAATAAAGTAAGCATGCTAATGCGAGATGAAGTGAGTAACTTTTTTTTCCCTCCCCAATTAAAGTCTTGAAGGATGCAACTTTAAATTAGTTAATAATATCAAAGATTAGATAGATTGTTTGTCACAAGTTAATAAAATTTAGTCTATTAAGTATAGATGCAACTTATGTCCAATAATAATGTGAGTTTGAATCATGTTACTTAATTTATAAGGTATGTCTAAATATTTTTTAAATTGTGAGACATATCTTGATCTAAACAATTCTCTAGAACTGTGCTCATTTTTTATGAATAAAAAAAGATTGTTTGTTAATTAAAAGTATAGATTAACTAATGAGTAGACGGGCTAGCTTAACTAGTTGAACCAATCCCAAGTCTGATCTAGTTACCACATAAAATTGAAAAATTTGAGAATTTGTTGAATTAGCCTCGAACCAACAAAAATTAGTAAAAATGACAAGAAACTGATTGAACCAAACATATTATTTTTTTATTTTTATAAATTTTTAATTCATATCTTTAAATTATAATTTATACATATTTATACTTAATAAACATTATGAAATGAAAAAATGCAAGAAATATGTATGAATTATGTATAAATATAAAGTTATAAATTATAAAATAATTATATATTCTTTAGATGAAAATGATGTAATATCAATGAATATTATCTTTTTTTATTATATATTATTTTGTTTGAAATTTAAGCATTCATTTTTGTTATTATACATGATTATTTTTTTTATTTTAAATATATAATAGTTAAAATATATCAATTTATTGATGACCGATTGACTATAGTTCAAATCATAGTTCAATCATTGAATTATAATCCAATACCTTAATTAGTTTAATATCGGTTTAATTTTAACAACATTGCTAATGACACAAAGTTGACGGTGACAGAGGAGTTGAGAATATACTAATGGGCAATGGCCTAATGGAAAGGAATCGTTCTTGTGTTTTGTTTTTTTTTTTTTTCTTTTTGGGAATCAAAAGGATTTTTTCGACCTTGAATCATATATATTGTGTGTGTATGGGATGTATCCTTTTTTCCATGATTTATGTGTATTTGTTTGTTTTAATTTGTCATATCAGCCGTCAAAACGCCAACGAGCCTCCCTAAACGGACCAAGTGCCATATGGGCCCATTAGAGATAGTAAATAACTGGGAAAGATGGGTCCAAAAGGTTGGGCTTTCAAATGTATACTGGGCTTACAGTTTAAGTTTGGCAAACTCTCTCTCTTTGTATTGGGCCCAAAGAATGATGGACGCGCGCGCACGCGCATCTAGATTTATGGGTTTCATTATATATACATAAAGGTTCATGATAATATTTGGTATGCTGACTAAGTGTGTGTTTGATTTTTAATTTATATTTAACAAAAGTATATTTAAAGGATTCAATTATTTATTAAATTTGACAAAAGCACATTCCACATGTGATTTGAATGTACTTTTAAATGTTACTCAAACAAGCCCTAAGTAGGATAGGGTTTGGGATTGGGTAATACTAGAGGTGTTCATGGAATGGGATAGAATCGAGACACCTTTATCCTATGTCCTGTCTCAAAAAAAGATTGAAATTAAACTTTTATCCTATGTTCTGTCTCATTCCATTAGAAATCCGGACAGGACCAAGATGAAATTGAGACGTGCCGTCATCCTACTAAATTGAATAATGTGAGAAAAAGATCTAGATCACAACATTCATTAAAATTTTAAATCACATAATTTATTAAGTTTAAAATAAAAATAACATGAGTACATAAATCACAACAATTTAAAGTTAATTATCGAATTACATTAATCACAATGATAAATGTATAACATCAAGTCATTGTTCTTCTTCTTTGATTGAGATATGTTAAGCTAATTACTCTTTTAAAAATAAAATAAGAAACTTGATATAAATAAAAGTTATTAAATAGATAGATATAAAAATAAATTGTGCTAATATAATTAATATATTATCAAGAAAGATATTACCATGTACTGCTTATCTTGTGTCATTAAAATTATCAATATAAAAAAAATTTAATTTTAAATAAGAATTGCATGTATTGAAATTATAATTGATACAATTAATATAAGTAAAAATTATATTAATATAATTAATATATTTAATGTATATTTTGAAAATAAAAAATAATATATATATATATATATATATAATACTCAGGATGGGACATCCTGAGGGCAATTTTGTGTCCTGTCTTGTCCCATCTTGCAAAGTTCCATCTTGATTGTGTTCAAGTCAAGACGAGCCCATTCCGATACGATCAAGATGAAATTAGGTCAATCAGGGCAGGTATAAATTGAGCACCCCTAGGTAATACCAAATTTTTATGTTTGGTAGGTGGTACTGACAAATTTATTTCCAAACTCAATCTCATCTTAGTGGGAATACCTAATGCTACCTTTCCTTGGTATTACAATTTCAATCTCTGGATCAAAATTTTCATGACCGAAATGCCCTCATAAAAAAGTTATAAAAAAGTTACCTAATCAGACTCTTTCCCTCTGCGAAACCACGATTACTCCTCCTTTATCATCGCACATGGGATGTCCTCTAATATCCTCGACCTTACACACTCTTCCATTAAAGATGACTTTGGCGACTGTAAGGATGAGATAGGAGTAAGGGGAGATGGAGACAGCTGCCCTTTGTAACATCCCAATTTAAATTTTAATAGTTAATTTGGGTTAATAGAAATTTAAAAAAAATAAATAATAATATTTAGAGGTAAGAAAATTAATAGAAAATGATTATTAAATCTAATTTAGAAAAATTTGTAACACACCAAATTTTTTTTTAAATAATTTAACTCAACCATAATTGGGTTACAGCCACCCAACACATTTTTATATCAATAATTTCAATATAAAATATTTTATAATTGGCTTCAACTCACACACTATAACATTTCGGATAAATTTTTACCTCCCACATGCCATTAGGCTAAATCACATTTGTCCATCCTTATACTCCTAACAAGTAAAATAAGCAATTTAATAAATTTTCAACACAAGCCAGTTATTTGGCCTTATAATCATGCCATTTTAACCAATCCAAAGTAAACCAAATATTAAAATTACAGTCATCCAAATTGTACCAAAAATAGAAATAGTTTGAAAGGCATGATTACATTTATATATTCATATAATTGACAATAAACAAAAAGCCCTATTATTGGCAATATAACACATTATAAATCATAAATTAAATACCCAAAAGAGACAGTGGATCTATACCACTAAGCCTCTGGGACTCCTCCACGTGTCACTCGTGGCTCTTCTCCTGAAATTTGTTAACCACATAATGAGATTCAAAAGTCCCAGTAACCAAAGCTAATTTATGATTGTGTATACAAACAGTTAAGTGTGTGCTTACTAAGTGAGAATTAAAAATAATATAATTCCAACAAATATAAAAAAATATTACAATACACACAAACAACCATCCTTATATCCCTCCATTAACCTCGAGCCGTAGCCCTCACTCGGTGCTAAATTACCCGGCCAAAGGTAGATTAGCCCTAACCCTTACAAACCACCTATTGAGCTCCAATAGGGGCATACCACGTGGCACATAAATACAACAATAATAGCAAGTCTCCCAACACCTCCCACAATAATCAAATAAATTTATAATAATATTGCACAATTATATAATATTACAAAATTTATAATTTTCTCAATAATCACCCAATTAACATGAAGTAACACTAATCATAAATTAAAAGCATGGTTACCTCGTGGCTTTTTCAATAAATTATTCCTTAAAATTTCTCTCTCACCACAATCTTCACCAGTAATACAATCTACAAATAACATATTATTTATAAATATTAGTTTCAATTTTTAAAACTAATAAAATAATTCTAATAATAGAATTAAAAATATAACATAATTTCTAATCTCAATCTTAATACAAATCTAGAGTCAATACTATTAAGTAAAATTTTTAACTCCTCTTTTAATTATCAATAAACATTAATAATCTAAAAATCAACTTCTAAACTAATTTTTATTATCAAAATTTTCTTTTTATTTCATAAATTCGTACCTAAAATACCCAAAAATTAAAAATTAAGTCTCTAGCTTAGAATCATAATCCTATAGCCATAATAATTCATTTCTCATCCCAAATAATCATCTAAACCTCAATAAATCAACATATATTTTCAGATCTAGTCTAGAATTTGATCCATAAGCCACAGATTCAAAGATCATCAATAAATTTATACTCTAGAACATTTATTATACTACTGACAACCTTAAAAACTATATTTATTCAACATAAATTCATCCCTCTTCCAGATCTTAAATTTTCTACCACTACAAACTCAAAAACTAAAGAAGAAGGATGACTAAGAAAAAATTTTAGAACACTTACTTAGTCTTGAAAAGCTTAAAATCACACCCTAAATATCCTATTAAAAATTCTTACCTTAAAACCCAGCACCGGTGAACTTGGCTCACAGATGCTCTCTCTGTCTCAACTCACGCACGAAAGAAGGAATGAAGAAATGAAGGAACAGGTGAGTTTTTATAAAAATTCAGTGGGTCCCACACATTTTTTTTATTCTTTTCTCTCTCTTCTTTCTTTTTTTTATTATTTTATTTTACTGTTGATGCGGCGGCCGAAAGCGTTCATGTTTTCTTCCTTCTTCTTCCTTTTTTTTTTTGCATACCTTTTCCCTTTTTTATTATAATAATAATTTAATAATATTTTTTTTATTTTTTTAATTAATTTTTTAATAATTTTTTTTTAAATTTTTTTTAATTTAGAATTATATCCTAAATTAGATTTAATAATCATTTTCTATTAATTTTCTTACCTCTAAATATTATTATTTATTTTTTTTTAATTTCTATTAACCCAAATTAACTATTAAAATTTAAATTGGAAGGTTACACCCTTCACAAGTGATGTCAATGCGAGTGCGAATAAGAGCAGAGATGATAGAGGTTGAGCGACTCCTTTCCCTCCGTCGCTTGCTTTTGTCTTCATCATTACTCCTTGTCTAATTCTAGACTCTTATTTTTTTAATCCCATGTCATACTAAACATGATTTTAAAACTTATTTTCACTCTCAATCTCACTCTCGATTTTAGTTTCAATCCCAATTTCAATCCTTTAAAATTCAATATCTTGTACCAAATAAGGCTTATGGGTTTTATTGTGTGAATTGGCCTGAATAACTTTTTATATATGCTAGATTAGGTTGAAAAAATTTAGCCTTCATAAAAACAAGTTTTTTTCTACCTAGACAATTTAAGACCAAGCTTCTCTCTTGGTGGAGAACTATCTTAGTCCCTGTTGTGAGGAGTGGCATAGCATGGTTCTCCACTATGAGAGAACCCATGTCCAACATTTCAAGTTTTGGATCAAATAAGTTTAGGTTGGCCTAGTTAATTCATTTCTTTAACAAAAAATTTCAAGGGGAAAAAAGAAAGGTTCAAATTTTCAGCACTACTAGTTAAAAATAGAAAAAAAATAAATAAATAAAACCCAACTCTTATTCCTAAATTGCATCCAACCTCTTCCACTCTTGTGTTCGATTATTCATGCTCTTTGTACCTTTAAAGTGGTCTAAACCTTAGCTCCTCATTCAATCTTTTGACTTGTGAATTTTAATAGGCATGGCATGACTCATGTATTTTGACATTGTGGTGAATCCTAAATTATGATGGTATTTTATATTTTTGTTACAACATATTTTAATTTTTGTTTTATTAATATAGATAATTATGTTATGATTTGAATTTTAAATTGTATGTAATATTGACATGATTGTTCAGGTATCAATTTTTTTAAAATTTAAAAAAGGAAAAAAAAGATAAATAGGATGGTTAGTTAATCCATTTAATCTATCAACCCATGAGATTTGGGTAGGGTTGGGAAAATCCCAACTCCTATGAAAATAGATTAAATTCAATCCAACCTATTTTTTTTCTAATCTATACTCTCTCTGATCCTATTTATAATATACTTTTTAGAAATAATTTTTAATCTAAAAGATAGGACACCTTATAATAATTAAATCACATTTTTTAATTTTATCCCTTATAGATCAGCATAAAAGTATTTAATGTAGTTGTATTATTATTTAAAACTAATAATAAAAAAGAAAGTACCTTTCACTTTTTTATAATACCAAGAAAAAATTAACTTTTTTTAAGGCATGTAAAACGATTAATAATATTCTATAATAAAGATCAAAGGGAGTATCGACTAATTCATATGATTTGGATTGATTCACACTCCAACTACTAACTCTAATATAGGATTTAGATATTATTGATCTGCATTATCTTATTTAAAAATATAAATTTAAAAGAACCATAATAAATTAAATGTGAGTGAGCTTTGCCTATTCAAATCTATTCAAGTCATTTAACATTAGCTTAAACAATTGATAAAACCTTTATCCCACGTGCTCACCAAACTATCAAAATGGAAATTTATAAATATTTAAACTCGATAAGAGGCTTTTTATAAATATTTTCACTAAAATTTATCTGAAAATATATGAGCAGATAATTTATAAGTATATATATATAAATATTTTTTAAATTGTTAAGTCTATCTTGATCTAAACAAGTCTCTTGAGCTAAGCTCACTTTTTATGCATAAAAAAATGATTTGTTAATTAAAAAAAAAAAAACATAGATGAACTGATGACACAAAGCCGATGGTGAAAGAGGTGTTGATGGGGCAATGGCCTAACGGGAAGGACTTTTTGTTTTAATTTTTTTTTTCTTGAATCAAAAGGAGTTTTTTGACCCTTGAATCTCACACACACACTCACACTTTCTTTCGATTATTTATTTATGCTTGTTTGTTTTAATTTTTTGGCCTTGGAATCATATCAGCCAACGAAAGGTCAATGAGCCTCCGTGAACAGACCAAGTGCCATATGGGCCCATTGTAGATCCTAAAGAGGGGGGAAAGATGTGTCCAAAAAGTTGGGCTTAAATGTATATTGGCCTGACAGTTTTTTTGATAAAAATTGGCCTGAAAGTTTAGATTTACAAAACTTACTTTGTATTGGGCCCAAATAACCATGGACACATGGCCCCATGTACCTAGATTTTTGGGTTGCTTTATTACAGAAAAAAAAAAAAAATGAATGGGTTTGTTTATGTAAATTGGCCTGAATACCTTATTATATATGCTTGACAGGGTTGAAAATTTTTTGCCTATAATAAACACAAGTTTCTTTTAACCAAAAAATGTAGGATTAGGCTTCTCTCATGATGGAGAACTATCTTGGTCTCACCTCCACATTATCAGGGTGATAAAAAGAGACCACATGGTTTACCACCACTAATAGGGGTTAGTCCGAGTGGTAAGCAGTTCAGTTTTGCTTAAGTAAAATCTTCAGTTCGAACTTTGTATATGCAGAAAACCTTTGCTAGAAGACTCATCCACCATAACCATGTGTGCAATGTGGGTTGGATCTGGATTAATTAGGACGAAGCTTTGGATATTGCATGGACAACCAAAAAAATATATGATTTTCCACCAAGAGAGAACTCATGCTTGGCATTTTAGGCCTTGGACCAAATAAGTCTAGGTTGGCCTACTTAACTCTTTTTTTTTTTAAAAAAAAAAACAACCACAAGGGGAAAGAAGAAAAGTTGAAATTTTTAGCACTGCTAGTTACAAAATAGGAAAAAAAAACAAAGTTAAATTGCATCCAATTTCTTCCTACCTTTAAAGTGGTCTGAACTTTACCTTATTACTTAGTCTTCTTTTGACTTGTGAACTTTAATAGATATGGCATGATTTATATTTATTTTGACATTGTGGTGATTGGTGAATAATAAATTATGATGGGTATAATATATTCTTGTTATCATGTATTTTAATTTTTGCTTTATTGATATAGATAATTATGTTATGATGTAAATTTTAAATTGTATGTAATATTGACATGATTATTCAGGCATCAATTTTTTTTTGAAATTTAAAAAATGAATAAGTTAAATAGTTAATCCATTTAATTTATTGACACACATGATTTGGGTGTAGCTAGAAAAATCCCAACATGTATAAAAATAGGTTAAATTTAATTCAATCTATTTTTTCTTAACATATATAAGGTAATTCATATGATCTAGGTTGGCCCATAATTCTACCTCTAACTCTAATATAGAATTTTGATCTTGTTAATTTGCATTATCTTTTGACAAAAATGCATTATCTTATTCAAAAATTTAAAATTAAAAGAACCATAATAAATTAAAGGTGCTGTGTGCTTTGGCTGTTCAGGTCTATTCAAGTCATTTAAAATTAGCTTAAACAATTGATAAAACTTTATCCCACGTGCTCACCAAACTATCAAAATGGAAATTTATAAATATTTAAACTCAATGAGAGGATTTTTATAAATATTTTCAATAAAATTTATATGATTTCATGTATTTTAATTTTTATCCAATATTTATTTACATATTTAAATATGTTTTTTGGTGACACCTATTTAAATATATTTTAAATTTTAGAAACTAAATATAATCTTTAATTCAATTTATTAATTAGTGATTAATTATTTTTTTTTCTGTTTTTTCACTCCAATCTTTCCTCCGCTCTCTCAAAAAATCTTGCAAAACCTCACGGCAGCAAAACGACGCCGCTCCGATCCAGAAACGTGTCTCTTCTGCTCGCTGACCGCTCCATCCTCTTGTCCATCTGATCCACGCTCCTGTATATCCCGAAACAAACAGACGCATATCTTTCATTGCCATTTTCAAACTTCTTCATTAGCATCAAACCCTTCAAACCATTTGGTGTATGCAGTGTCTCCTCCTCACCTCTTTCTCTTCTTGCATTCTCAGTTTCTTCATTTTGTCCTCAAAGTTTTTCAAGTTTCCGGAATCGAAAGCCGCGAGACACCCCAAGCCATGTCTTGGCTGAGATCTGCGGTGAACAAAGCAGTGGAGGTTGGCAATAAGAACAACCTCACTCGCACTGTCAAGAACTATGCTGACTCTGTCGTTCAACACGCCGGTCAGGCCGTCGCCGAGGGCGCCAAGATTCTTCAGGATCGCATTGTAATTTTTTGTATTCCATTTTTCACCAATTGGGGGGTTTCACCACTTTTACATTCTTATATTGTGCCGTTTTTCGGTTTTATTTCAGTTTTGTCACTATGTGCTTTTAATTTCTGTTGGAAATGGACTTGCCACTTACACTATATTTTTGGGTTTATTATTATGCTAATTGCTGGTCATATTGTTTAAAATGGTTGCTAAATTTTAGTTTGTAGCTTTTGCGATTCAGTGGCCCTTTTTCTGTTCCTTCCTTTTGATTTGCGAGAAAGGAAAAAACCTACTTTCTTGACGTTAAACATTTCAAGGGGATAGAATATGAGTCTCCCCTGCGGTGTTAGAGTATTATGACATTACTTTTACTGCCAAATTAAAGAGCAGGAGCTCATAAGGTTTTTGTATTGCATATAATCTAATTGTTGAAATGCTCAACGAGTTATTGGCTATCTCGTTGCAATTAAAATGCTCTTTTGTTGTTATTGTTATAAAAGTTGTTTATTTTAAGATGATGAGAGTGACAAGGTCATATCACATTTTGCTGATGAGTTGATCTTGTATCTTGAGTACATTTATAGGCTGCTCGGAATTTCAGAAGCGCTGTTCAGACGGCTAAAAGACTGGAAGAAGCTGCTATCGCCTATAGGGGCTTGGAAAGAGTACAGTTGCTTAGAAGATGGTTGGTTGTGCTGAAAGAGATTGAGAAATTATCCGGAGCTTTGGCTGAGGGTAAAGAGAAGACTTTGGAGCAGCTCGTTGCCATTGATGAAGCAAATGAGAATCCAAGGAAACCATCTATGGTTAGTAACTTTTTGCATACCGTTCTTGTAATATTTTACTCTGATTGATTTTTGGCCACTACACACTCCCAAGTTTCTGGAAATTTGGTTATAAGTTAAATGATTGGCAGTGTCTCTAAAATTATGGTGAATGCAGCTCTATGTTCTTTTTATGCCTCTATTTTAGCTATATATTTTTACTCGTACCACTGTTGATTGCAGTAAACCTGCATAGTGTGGCTCTTTACAGATGATAATAGGATTCTTGGGTTGTTTGCTCTGTCCATTTTCTTCAGCTATATTATAGAAGGAGCTTTCCTCTTTTGTTATGCTGTGTGGGCAGAAAAGTTGCATTCATTAGCAGTTATGGTATTTCTATAGAATTTGAATAGTCATAGCTTTTTTCACTTTTTATCCAATCCGTAGGGGTCATTTTAAGTTTAAAGTTCACGCACATTATTCTGTGAAGGATGTTGGATGCTGTATCTTGAACGCAAAAGTTTCATGCACTGTAAGAAACCACTTACTGTTGATATTAGGCATCAAGGCATCCTTTTACCTTAGCTGTTTGTCTTTGTTGTGCTGTTGCAATTTGTCAGATGCTTTATTATGATGCTGATGTTGGAGGTGAACCAATAAACTTTCGTGAAGTTTTTCTTCGAAGTCAGGCTTTGGAGGGCATAATAATATCAATGGTATGTTTAAATATAACAATTATGTTTGTAGAGTTATGCAAACCTAGTTTTGCATTTCATGTACAAGTACCATTTTGTATGTTATTGTATTCAAATGCGCTAGTAGGCTACTCATATTATGCAGTCTTACCAATTGCCTTAGTGTTTCTATGGATTTTAGCTGAAAAATTATTCTTAAAAATCGGATGCATAGCTGCATGTCCAACTAAAGAGGTATAATCGTGTAAGTTCCAAATTTTGTAGAGGAAAAGTGTTCATAGATATCTAAGATATGCTCAATGACCAACTAAAGAAGACTAAGCTGAAGATCTTGCTTCTAGAAGTATATTTGTGATGTGATGCAGAAGTATGCTTGTGACGTGAGGCATGGTGTTAAGCATGAAAGCCTATGTGCAAGCTAAGGAATTAGAATTTGCGTGGGCATGAACGAATTTTGAATTCAATCTTTACTTATCAATAAATTATAAATTTAGACAAATATAACATTAAAAAATAATACACTTGATTGTGTTTACAATTAGAGGGAAAATTGTTCTATTTCTTTGTACATTATATATGTATATGACCAGCTGCTGATCAGCAAGTGAAGACTGCAGAAAAGTAAGCAAGCGTATGGATGAGAAGCTTGAAGCTAGTCCTATTAGGTTATTTGTCTTTTTTTTTCTCCCATGGAAACTGATTTATGTGGGAATGCTAAATTTGAGATTCAGGCTTAAATTACTGTACATTAATTATAGTTTTTGTTGCAATAGACAGTTACAGATTTCAATGCCCAAAATAATTTTAATGCATAATTTTTTTGTCCAAACTATTTTCAAATTATGATCATAATCATAAAAGAGTGTCTTAACTAATAAATCATTTTTTTAAAGGAAAATTAGTCTATTGCTCCTTTTGTTTTATATCAGTTTTTATATGATTCCTTATAATTTAAAATCTAGATTGTGGGTCTTGCTTTGCACAGAGTTAAAGGTGAATCTCATTGTTAATGGATCCTGAATAATTTGACTCCTTATAGATTTCATATTATACATATAGATACATAGATTTTCAAACACATCCCTATAGTTTATTATAATTACAAGGTTACGCCTTATACAATAAACATTTGCAAGGCAATCCTGCGGATCCTTATTTGGCTTAATAATGTTAGTAACAAAGCTGATGTGTCCGGAGATTTGTGAGATGTATTGGATGACTTGGTTTATATTTTCCAAATAGAATGCCATGTAAGCATTTAATCACTTACAACCCACAACCCCACAACCCTACATTTGGTGTGTGCATATGTAATTTTTGGTGGTAATGAATATGGAAGGACTGGGAACTGCATTCATTTTGTGAAAACTTAATTGGACTCTAGGCCTTTGGTGATGCAGTCAGCATTTTTGGCATGTCAAGTGGGAAGGAGGGAGAAAGTGTGAGAAAATGGAGGAGTATGAGTTTTAGAGAGAGAGAGAGAGAGATGATAGTATAATAAATTCTAACCATATGTGCCTCGATTGAGTTTTTGTGAGAAATAAGAAATGAGGATGGATTTGTAAGATACTTTCCTTCTCTTTGACTTTGCTTCCCTTCAGTTTACAACACAATATGGATACAAATGATGATTGGTCAGAGGGACGGCAGAGATCCCAAAATAGGGAGGTGCAATAGCTAGGGAGGTTTCCAAAGTAGGAGTATGCCTGCATCTTGTAAGACTGGGTCCTTTTTTCCTTTGAAGATGCAAATTAATCTCCTTTTCGCCACACATCGTACACATCCATTTTTTGCCTCATCATCATCATCATCATCATCATCATTATCTAAATGCCATTAATGCCTCAGATTCATCATAGGGTTGATTTTGTAAGTGGATTTAACTTTGGCGAATAACTTTTAAATGGTAAATAACTAATGGGGATTTATTGCAAAGATTTCAAAAATATATACCAATTAAAAAATAGTGTAAATTATAAGGGCTGATTGATTATTTTCTCTATCTTTTAATTGCTGATTATGGAGGTTAACCACAAGGTTAACTTTTTTTATGCCTCAGATTCTCGAAGCTCCTAATGATGAAGAGGTTTCTCTTCTCCTGGAGATGTTTGGGTGAGTCTGCTAGCTTTTGCAATTTTTGAGTGTTTGATTTTGATGTGAAATTTGATACTCGTATGTGGTATTGTACTGGCTGACATTGTTATGCATACCATATTTAGTTCCATGGTTTTTGATGCATGTAGCATTTTGATTCCATCGACTCCACGATTTTAAACCCTTGGCTGTTTATTGTGTGATTTGTGTGATCAATATTTTTCTTGCTTGCCAGTATGATTTGTAGATTTGATGGAGGCAAGTTTCTTACTCAGCTAGTTTCTGAGTTTCATCTGCAATATTATGGGAATCTGTTTAAAAACTATTACAGTTTCACATTTGTGTTAGGCTGAACGTATACCTAATCATTTTATTACCATCAATTATCTGTAGTCTCTGTCTTTCTGGGGGAAAAGAAGTACATAATGCTATAGTAAGCAGCATACAGGATCTGGCAACAGTTATTTCAAATTATCATGATGAAGTATTGGTACGTAAACTTATTTATATCTCCTCATTGCCTCCAAAAATGTTTACCTAATTTTTAATTTTGTCTTCAGGTGTAACTTTTTGAGATCTTTGAAAGTTGGTTTATTATCAATGTTCATATTTACATCTTGAGTCTCAAATTTCAAGTTCACCCCCATTCTGAACTTCTCGAGTAACATTTACTAGCAGAGTATTGCATAATGATTATGTTAGCTTTTTGCTGCAAGTATTAAAATAACAGGTCCTTTGAAGTATTGTGCTATGAATAATTAGATTTGGAAATTTTGAAGATCTACAGTGCAGATTATCTTGATGATTACACCTGCCATTTAAGAACATATTTATGGCAATAAAAATTCTGAGAGTACTGTGCCTTGAATATTAGATTTAGCAAAGCATTGAAGATCTCTAGTGTTTTTGATTTGTTAATGATTTTTGCTGCTTTTACAAACAATATGCAAGTGGTTTTAGCAGCAATGCTATATTGAATATTGAAGTGCTGTATTGTGCATTTGACTCCATTAGCGCATAGATAGTTTCCTTGTCAAACTTCTTATCTTAGAGAGTGATGACGGTCCTTGGATAGTGCATTCAACGCTCAGAATTATTATAAACTTCAGAACCTAACAACCAGAAAAATTCTATGACTTATGATAGATTGCTGTAGTTCGTACTTTGTAGACTGATATGACCTAAATCTAGTAGATTAATGAAGAAGTGACTAGACCATAAACTGTTTATGACACTACCTTAGAATTATGAGTAAAATTGATAACTAATCTTTGAAATAAAAAAAGAAAATGAACCACATGGGTATACCAGAGATTGCCAAAAAATCTTTGAGCAATATATAACTTTGTAGATTGAAGTTTTTATTTTTCTGTTCCTTCAAAGGAGGCTTTTATCATTCATATATTTACTATTACTTCAGGTGAAACGAGAGGAATTGCTTCAGTTTGCTCAAGGTGCCGTAACTGGGTTGAAAATAAATTCTGAACTCGGAAGGTCAGTTTTACCCCACCTACTGGTATGAGGTTTGTTGTTGTTGTTGTTGGAAGGTCAGTTAAGCAAGTAGTTCTAGTTGTTCTTTTCTTGAGTGAGAAGTGGTAGAGCATTGAGAGATATTATGCTCTCAATCTGAACATTGAGAATTAGATTTACTGATCATATATGGAATGCATTAGTTATGCATACAACAGCAAATGTTGCAGATACACGGGATGTGATGAGTATAAACCAAATTATCACATACAATCTACATTCAAAATTGACATACAAGTGCAAAAATAACCCTTCACTTACCTTTTCGTTCATGCTTCTTTGTACTTTATTCTGCAAAACACTCTTGTTTACATGTTGGTGTGGAGTTTGTATTGCAATACTGGCGTATCAAAAAGTCAGTATGTGATTCAATTAATTGGTTTTATCCTTTTCTCACTGTAAGTAATACTCTTTCTTATATTGTAAAATAATTTACAAGGGCATTTTTTCCCTCTAGAAAGGTTCCTCTTGTAAACTTCTTGAGATCTGAATGGCGCTTAGCTTTGAACTTATGACACTGTTTAAAAAATTGAAGAGGTTGCATTTGGGTGGCTTACTTTGGTTTGGAACGTCTTTTCATATTTCTGTGCTTCAGCTTGGGAAACTATTTTGCATTGATTTGGGTAAAGTTGAGGAATTGGACACGCACACACACACATTTAAACATAGGATGAGAACAGAGAAATATAGATTGTTAATACATATTCATTGAATGAGATTACCCAGTCCAATCTCTCGTTTTTTTTTTGGTTGTTGTTTTTCTGTGTATGCCCTCATGTTTTTTTCGTTGTTTTTTTTTTGGGGGGGGGGGGCTGCAGAAGCTCTTTGGCAGTGCCAGTTTTTGCTGGTTTGTTATGTTTTTCCAAAGAGTGTTATTTCATTTCTGTCTGAGTCCAAGCAAACGGATCCTTCCAGGGGGTTGTTCCTTATGGATCTTCAAAGGACTGGAAAGCTCTTGAGTTAGAGTCTGGTTGCAGTCTTTGTTTTTTGTTTTTTGTTTTATTTGGAGATGATCTTTTGTCCCTTGTCTTTGTATTTTCCTTATAATTTTCTCGTCTTTTTGGCATATTCTTTTTTTTTCCCCCAAATAAAAATTGGTACTCTTTGGATGTTACTTTTAGTATATTCTTTTTGCCCCCCCGTAATGCACTTGGTGGCTTTCTGCCTCACATCGTTTCTTGTTTTTCTTTTTGACCACAGAATAGATGCTGAAGCCTCTAGTCTTAAGAGAAAACTCAATGAGACGACAACATCACAGAAGCCTTTGAATGAAGGTGACGATAAATCAGCTGAAGAAACAACTGCAACAATAGAGGTCTGTGTGTTTGTAATTTCTTGTCATTTTTTGTTCAATAATGGATAAGGGATTTTGGCCAAATGGTTAAAACATTTGAATGGAGAAGTGGTGTCTCTTCTGAATTAACATTAAGTTTAAGAAACAACCAATTAGAGATGCGTGGCTAAATCATGCCACATGAAGTGAGAACTTCCTACCAACCACTTTGAGATGCTTGGGTGACTATTGCAGTGCTCATTTTCATTTTTTCACTGGGAGGGGTACTGTACTTGTTTGACCTTTTCAATGTGTTGAATATATAAAACAGAATATAATCTACTAACCATATTGTAGGCTTTAAAAGAGGCCCTAGCACAGATTCGAATTTGTTCCAGACTGGAAGGACTTTTGCTGAGGAAAAAAGCTCTGAACAGTGGAGATTCTGCTGAGGTTCATGCCCAGAAGGTACAATCCATTCTTTCCTTAGAGCTTCTCGGAGGAGTGAAAATGATGGGTAAAAGTCTTATTCTTATTCTTAGTTTGTTTGCAAGGTAATAAGAAATGAAGAATGAAAAAGATTTAGTCTGCTAAAATTAATTTCTCTTATTATGCGTGAGAAAGTAAAGAGAAAATTGAACCTAGAGTTTCTTTTGTTGTTAAATTGCACCTTTATCCTTTTGTTATTATCATCTAAATAAGAGGTCATGGTTTTAATTTTGTAATTCCACCATTTTCTTTTCTATTTTCCCATTTACATGAAATCAGGACATGTAAAATTTGATTCTATATTTTTCCCATTTTAAGCATGCCAATTAAGTTCATCAGCAGTAGTATTTATTTGGAATTAAATTATTATCGGTCTTTTAATTTTTTATTTCTTTTTATCTATTTTGTTTTGGTAAAGGCTTATTTGTTTCTTAGTTATTTTTTAGATTTTTTTATTGTATTTTAGATTTCATTAAGTTTTCTGTTTCTAAATTTATCTATTGTTTTTTAGTTGTAAGCAGTGGGAAAGTTATTGCATGATCTAATTAGAAACAAGGACCAGAACTTTGTTGAAAAAGTTGTGGATTCCAGTACTCTTGCTCGAGAAAAACTTGTCCTTGAGAAGACTACCGGACATGTTGGAAGAATAACTCCATGTTGAGAATATCCAACTTGAGGAGTGTAGGAAATCATGGGCCTGTTTGAAAATATATGTTTTCCTCATTTTCCCTTCTTCTTCAAAATAATAACCCTAGAATACTTAAAAGATTTTTCGGTTTTTCTGTTTTCCATAACAATATCTTTTTTTTTTTGGATTCTCTAAAACACTTTTTGAAAATACGCAACCAAATAGATTTTTTTTTTAATTTTTTTGTCCTGGAGAATAAAAAATTGTTTTCAGAATAGGTTGCCATAAAGGCCATATGTTATTGTGAATTTATTCTAATTAAGTTGTTTCCTTCTATCTGTTTTGTTTTAGTTAAGGCTTGTTTGTTTTCTAATTATCTTTTGAATGATGCTTTGATGTGTTTTATGTGATGTGGTCTATCTGGTTTGGTATAAAGTTATCCTATTTTTTAGAGTTTTGTCTTTTAGTTGGATCAGGAGTCTAATTTATGTCTTTTAGTCTGAGTAAGATTGTGCTTTCCCTTTTATCTTGGTTCTTCTATGAATGTAACATGGCCTCCTTCTAATACAATAAGTTTAAAGAATCATCCTGAATTTCTACTGTATTCACTAATAAACTGGATGCTTACTCAAGCCGGGGTGCCTGTCTTACTACCTCAGTTAGTTGGAGTTAAACTTGGACTTGTATACGGGGATTGTTACTTTTGAATTTGATTATAGTGTCAGTCTTGTTATATATTTTATTTGGGCCAAATTTTCAGTCAAATGCAGTACTGTAGTCGCTTTACACTTAAAAATAGTTAATCAGTAAACAATTTTATATGGGTTATTGTAATCTCATAATTTTACCAATATTGTCATGTGTAGGTTGACAAGTTGAAGGTCTTGACAGATTCTCTTGCCAACTCTGCAGTAAAAGCTGAAAAGCGAATTGCAGACAACAGGTAGAAAGATGTTTCATGAACATTTGTTTTTTTGCTATCTCTTCCCTGGAATAGCCTGCCCTCTGAAATCATGTTTACAATCATGGAACAAACTGATGTAAGCATTTCATTTTGTTTCAAAATTGACTCATGTTCCGGTTAGTTTTGATGAAAGATTCAGTTTCATTCCAAGGTGGACCTTGAATATGCCGAAGCGTTTGCCCTCTTTTAAAAAAACGTTCATTAAATTTTAGCATTACTGACATCATTGGTTAGATGTAGGCATACAAAACAAACAAGAGATCAACATTAAGAGTACTCTACATTCAGGATATAATTCCTGGTACTTTGATCAATGGATATTTGTGTTGATGATTTCACAAAGCTGACATTGACCAACACCACTAGGAATTTAGTTTCTCATTTGCATTTCAATTTTCCTTAATATCAAATGCTACAATAATAACAAGTCTTATCTCACTAAGTGGGATCGGCTATATGGATTATATGACGTCATTGTGCTCTATCATTTATTAAGTTTTTAGAAATATTGTTAACTAAAAGCTCTCGCTCAACAACCTTCAAAAGTGTTCTTTTCGGTCTTCCTTTACTTTTTTTGATAAGGCTCAAAGTCATCTGTTCCACTCTTCTCACGGGTGTCTCTCGTGGTCTTCTTTGTACATATTTGAACCACCTCAAATGATTTTCTACCATTTTTTCTTCAATAGGTGCTACGCCCACTTTTTTCCATATTCGCTCATTTCAAATTTTGTTTTTACGTGTATATCCACATATCTATCTCAACATTCTCATCTCCACTACTCCAACTTTATGCTCTTATTGTCTCGTCAAAGCCCAACTTCACTACCATATAAAATTACTAGTTTTATAGCAGTTCAATAAAACTTTCCTTTATGTTTATCAGGTGTCTTATAATCACGGATAACTTCTTTAGTCTTTCTCCAATTAAAACACCCTGCTTGTATCATATGTAACATCTCCATCAATTTCCCCATTTTGTTGAATAATTGCTCCAAAATATCTAAACTTTTTCACTTGAGGTATGGTTTGATTATCCAATTTCACTTTCAAGTTACTACTCACTGACCTCTTATCAAAACTACAATGTAAATGTTCTGTTTTATTTCTACTCAGGCAAAAACCTTTTGACTTTAATGTCTTCCTTTATAACTCAAGTTTACAATTTATCTCTTCTCTTGTTTCTGTAATAAGAACTATATTATCCGCAAAAAGCATGCATTTAGGAATTTTCTTTTGAATATGCTTAGTCAAAACATCTAAGACTAGATAAATTCCTTAATATCAGATGCTAAACTGTATAAATTCTTTCCTTACAATTTGTCAGACTACAGAAAGAGGAGGCACTGAAAGTTCGTGTGACTAAAGCTGGTGAAGCTAATGAAAAAGAAAAGGTAACGTATTTTGCAGCATTGCACTGACCTTGCCAGAAATTTTGTGGATGAAAATGTTTCCGTACCCTGTTGAAAAGGCTTCTCTGGTATAAATATATCTGAATTGGCTGTTGCTATTTTGTATCTATGCATTGGCAATGTGAAAATGGAAAACATTTAGCTATTCTCCAAAATTTTGAGCCATTTCCAAACATGTCCTCTCAACATTAAAAGCTAGGAAGTGCTCCCGCCCCTAAATCTATATAATCCTTGAGGATATAGACCCTTCTGTTCTGTCCATTTCCCTCTTAAGCTTGCTAATCTTGGATGCCAATTGCCATCTCAGACTATCATTATTGTTTTTAGATGAATGGGATTGTACATGACAATGGTGGGATCTTTATTTGTTATTTGGCCCAAAATTAATTGCAACCATCCTATAATTACAATTTTAAATATTTTATTAAAAATTTTGAAATATAATTTAAAGTAACCATGTGGATATTTTAAATCATTTATTAATTCCAACAATTTTATGGCAAAGTCATTACTGTGCATGTCTTTTTAGTAATTGATACTTTTTAAAACGGACTTTTTTGAAAGATTGGTCAAACACAAATAATATTGATAAAAATATTTCTTACATGATTATGTTAGACACTAATGGATTCTGTTTTGAAAACTCAAAAAAAAAAAAAAAGTCTTAGAATGAGCAGAAATGTAAATCACTCAAATATGTCCTAAATTCTCAAGAGCCACCCCCCTCCAAAAAAAAAAAGAAAAAAAAAAACCGAAGTTGAAGAATGTTTACAGCTCAGAGTTGACACAGGATATTTTCATTACCAATGATAATTTATGGCCATTGTGATGGTTTAATGGTATCCATATAGGAGCATGGTTGTTTCATTACCTTTAGAATTGGTTACAACTACGCTACATGTCATGTCCTATTAAGAGGAAGTTATTTTAACTTCTTTACTATATATAATTTTATTGTGTCTTTATAGTTTATGTAACTTTCGTGTTTCCATTTTGTGCTGTGCATGCATTCATTTCTCAGAGGTTCAACTGTATTTGGATATGCAAGAGTATTTACCCAATATTTTCCCCCTTTATTTTTTGGGGCCTTTAGAAGCGATTCTTGGTTTCTTTCAAAGGAGCTAAAGTCATGCTGAAACAATGAATATGTACTTGGTGTAGCATCTGTTGCAAAGAGATTAAACTCAGGTTTGTTTATTTTATTCCTTCTTCATTATCAGGAATTGACAGCTGAGATATCAGAACTTCAACAAAAAAAGGATGATCTTTTAGCTGAACTGAACAAGGTATATTCCTATATATTTAGTTTATTGATTTTTTTTATTATTTTTATTTTTGTTTCTTGAGTGGGAGCTTAGGAAACCATATTATGTATGATGTTTTGCAATCATGTCGTTTGATGCTAGTGGCATTTACTTGTAGCTATTTATTATCTTCCTTTCATTCTTTATTTGTTTGCTGGCATACGAACCTGTCTTTTGATTCTCTTGAGATTTATGGTTACCTATTGGCCCCCCCCTTTTTTTTTGCATTTGTATTATGTGTCTCTAGCAATGGTGCTTCGAAGATGATAAATTTTAGATATGGATATCATGAGTAAATTGATTACGAAGAATTTTTTGAAGTACTTTTCTGCATTTTCAAATAGTTTTCACTGCAGAGAACATGGCTAACCAGTAGGCTTGCGGTATTTTGACATTAGTGGCTTAATGCTTTTTGTCTTATTTTGCCATTTTAGTGGCAATATTTGAATTCTCAGTTGATCTCTCACAATATTTTGGTTCCCTGCTATTTCTTATCCTTTTTTTTTTAATTTTTTCTAATCTTTATGATTTTTGTGCAGTCGTTAAATCTTTCTTTTATGACATATTGCCACTTCACTTCAAAGTGACAATTATTAATCCCATCTGTTACTCTTGCTAAGGTAGCTTAGTTTACCAAGAATTTATATTTTAGGTCTCAGAAAATGAACTAATTTTCTTGAAGAATAGATTATTTGAAATCTTCATTGTTAAAATTTATTTTCTTGTCGTATTCTTAGTGGGTCATTATCTGTTTTATCTGCATTCCTCCATATAATTTGCCGCATCTTGTAATATTTATATGTGAATGATGTATTAATGTCTGTTGAGGAAACCTTACGTGGCCCAGGTCAAAAATTGTGTGTGATTCATTACTCTGTGCTATTAAGTTTTTGTCCTTCCGTTTGACTTCTAATATCACAAGCTTTAATTTGTCTGTGTTGTTGATATTGATTCCTTACTGTTTTAATTAATCTCGTATGGATATTATTTTGGAGCTGTCTTTCTTTACATTTCCTTCTAGTGAATAATTGAAATGTGATCTGAGTTGTAGGTTAATACTTCCATGGCTGCTGCTCAAGCACGATTACGGATTGCAAGGGAAGAGCGTGACCAATTTGAGGAAGCAAACAATCAGATGATTGAACATTTGAAGACAAAGGTAAAAATTCTTCACTGTTGTTTTAGGACATGAAATTTTGTTTCACGTTTGATGGTCTTTATGCACTATTCATAATTATTTTCAAGATTTCTTTTGTCTGTACAGCTCATACCATTCAGTTCTCTGAAATAATGATTTGGCTGTTAACAGGAAGAGGAACTTTCAAATTCAATTGCCTCATGTAAGAAAGAAGCAGATGTTATCAAAACCTGGATTAACTTTCTGGAAGATACTTGGGTCCTCCAGCGATCAAATGCTGAGATCAATGAGAAGCAGGTCAAGTATGTAATCAAACTTACTGAGCTTGAGCAACGTTGACGGCACTGATGAATGTTATGATGTCATTGTATCAGAAGATTAATATATGTTTGTGTGTATATATATAAAATAAGTCTGCAATTGTTTCTGTTTATTCATGTGTTATTACTTCTAATTTTTGTGTTTTCTAGCGATGAATTGGAGAAACATGAGGAATATTTTGTGAACTTGGCCATTCAACTTCTTGCCAGCTATAAGGTACTTATTTTTATTTACTTATTTAGATAATACTTGTAAAATTACGAACTTGGCCATCCAGCCTCTTGCCAGTTATAAGGTTCTTATTTTTATTTACAAAGATAATACTTGTAAAATGACGTGATACATATAATGTGCAGAAAGAGTTAGAGCCTTCTATAAACCATATTGGAACATTTGTGGAGAACCTCAAGAATTTAAGTCAGGGGTAAGCTCTTTGTTTTGATTCTGATCTGGCATAATGTTGTCTTATGATAATCGGTTCTAAATTTTCTTTTGTGAATACAATTATTTGCAGCTTTAATACAAATTCTTGGATGAGTGTGTACTTGTGTAACTCACACACGTAAGCTTTTTTGCTTGAGAATGCAGGTCAAATGTGTCATCCAATACAAATACAAATACTAAGGACTCAGAAGTATTAAATCCAAGGAAAAATCTTGAGGAGGAATATTTGGCCTATGAAGCTAAGGTATTGATGCGGCTAGAAGCAATTTGAACTAAATAATTGTATTTTCATCCATGACATTGCGTATATATCCTCTCTAAGAAAAGCATGCATGTATCTTGTTTTATTTTCCGTCTTAGCTTGGTGAATGGTGACTACTTTGAAATGCTTCTCCATTTACCACCGTACTATTTGATAAATATTACTGTTTCAAGGTTTTAACAATAACAATCTATTTGAAATTGCTTCTGATGTATGTTTAATTGTCTATGAACCAAACGGAATTGTAACTTGTGTTCTTGTACTAATTGGTTGTTTTTTTATTTCCAGATTGTAACCACCTTCAGTGTTTTGGATAACATGAAGCAGCAGTTTTATGCTCAGCAGGGGAAAATTTCCAGGTTCTGTAATATTTTGGGTGTGACCTTAATGTGTATTTCCTTTCTCAAGTTCTATGGGTTTGTTATGCTTTGCCAACTTTTGGATTGGTTGAAGAAATTCTGATGTGTAGATCGAGCTGTAATTTTGAAATTTCTTTAGAGATGTGACTCCATTAGGCTTTATAAATTCCAAGTGTTTACTGAAATTTCTGGGAAACTGCCATGTAATGCCATCTATAGAAGATGTTTCTCCATTCTCATGGTTAGCTATTAGCTTGTTATGACTGCTAAACTACCTCATTACTTCCTGTTTGGCTTTGCTGAAAAGTTATACTCGGCTGGCATTTTCATCCAGGAAAGATGAAGAAAAGGTTGTAGAGCTGTTTGATGCCATCAGCAAGTTACGAGCACAGTTCGAGTCCATTGAGAGGCCAAATCTTGAATTAGAGAACCCGGCACCAAAGACTGAAACACCGCCCACTGAGAAACAGCATGATGGTACATCTGCTTCGGTTCAAGGTTCCGCCGACCCTTCAAAAATGCAGACAGGCAAAAAGCCGAAGTCACCTACTGCCAAGTCAGATCAGGTCTTGGACCATGAAGCAGAACTGGCAAAGCTTGAATCTGAGTTTGGTGGAGTTGGTCAAGAATACTCCGCAGAGGAAGTTGGTGATTGGGAATTTGATGAGCTTGAAAAGGAATTGACATCTGGGTAATTCAACTACAACCCATTGACGTATATTAAATACTAGCTGTTGTAATTTTATGACAATGTACAAGTATGATATATATTGACAGGCTACATTATGTGCTGTGATTGTGGTTGCAACTTGTATGAAGCTGTGTAACTGTGAAGAGTATGATTTCTTCATTCTTGTGTAAATTACAATATTACATGATTTGTAACATGCCGACACCAAATTGTTTTTAACTTGGAAGGCAGTTTGTATGTAAATTTTGATGCTATACGATGTATATTTTCAAGATTTTCTGGTGGGAACAAATGAATCCCATTCTCTTCTTACCTCAAAAGAAAATAAACCCCACTGGGAGGGTTACGAGCTACTAAAATTTCAAGGCAGCAAGTTCTGGCTTTTTTTATTTTTAAGAAAGGCAAATTAATAGATACACAAAAAAGATTAAAGTACATGTATATAGTTTAAAAATTGAGGAGAAAAACTGAAAATAGTGAAAAAGTAGTCATCATGCCAGGTATTAATGTCAGAACTGAATTATATTACACTTGATGATATAAGCAGCCTTAAAAATCTCTAATTCAGTAATTTTATGAATGAAATGGTAAAGACAAACGACACAATTTATAATGAGTCGCACTATATGAGTTTTTATGAGTGCTTTTGTCAATTCTAACGGATCAAAAACTGCAATGTTAAGTTATTCAAAATCAAAACCTTGCAAGACTTTTATATGTGTGGCCATAAATCGTATCTTTTAAAAGAGATTATGGACTAAGAAACCCAATGATATACATAGTGTTCTTGATATCAAGAAGGCATTCCAGAGATAGAACTGGGAATTTGTCTTATATTTTGAAGAGCATCATGATTGTGAAGGGCCTGTTTGCCTCAAGTACAAGGGTACAAACCATAGTGGGGATGCAATTTTCTAAACCAAATCTAAAGCAATTTCTATATTGACTTGTGAGAGAGCTTGTTCTTTGATGTTTAACTTGTTCTGTTTTTCTTGTTCTCTTTGATGTTTCCAAAATCCCCAACAATTGAGATTCTTCTTTGATGACCGTTTCAAATATCTCTGCACTAAGTTGCTCTCTCAGCCTTAATTTGTGGATGGTGGGTCAGTTAGATCATAAACACTTATGTATGGTCATATTTTGTCTCAATCTTTCAGTCATAATGTGTCAATTTCCTTTGTCCCAGTTTATAAAACATCTTTTTAATAAAATTATACAAGTTAAGAAAATTCATTGAATATACTTTTTTAAAAGTACAAATATAAATTTCTAAAAATACCCTTAATTAATATAACCTTATTTGTGAAATATTAAATAGAGAGAGAATATAATAAGGAGGGAAGAGTAATATTAAAACAAGTATTTTTAATGAAAGCTTATAAATTGGGAAAAAGTGAGTATTTTAACTTTAATGTCCCACTCATTTAGGTCCTATTTGTACTATGTACTATATTGAATCATATAACTTAAGAAGTTTATATTCTTAATTTTATAAAAGATTGTGCAAAATTAGAAGAAAGAGTTGAAAATATCAAGGGAAAATTTGAAGACAAAAAGATTTATAAATGCTTCACATATGTTTTTTTAAGTGTTTTATATTAAGGATTATGATAAGTTTTCAGAGTAGATCTGGTAAATAAAACCAAACTTAGTATAGAAATTAAGAAAATATAAAATAAAGAAGTCTAAAATATATTATTAATAAGAGTTGAGTTCAGAGAAATGGGTTAGTATTTTAAAATATGATAAACCAATATTTAAATTCTTGATAGAAGTATTTATACTTAGTGCCTGATCGTGTCTCGAATATGAATGACTTTTATAGAAAGACAACAGTGCATGATAAAAAAAAAATTGTATCTAATATTACTAAACAAGTATCCAAAGCAATAAATAGGCAAGAGTCCAAATCACAATAAAAGTAGAACAAAAAAGATGGTTGTATTATGGAATAGCTTGTCTTTGTTGCTTGTGTGTTTGCAAAGAAACATAATAATGGGACATAACAATTGCGACATAGAGATAAAAAGAAGAGGAGGCCATGTTTGTTTTAGCTTGTGACCATAATTAAGTAATATTTAAGAAAGAAGTAAACCCCAAAATGTAAGGACTACGTTAAAAGAAATTAAAAAGAGAGACACCAACAAAAACAAGTCTTCACCTTTGAGAACATATAATGTGGTCACTACTTTCCAACATCCCCACCATTCCTTGTCTCTTGTCTATTCTCTCTCATTTTAATTTTCTGTGCATTTCGTCCAATACTTTATCCAAACACTAAAGTATGGCTGTTATATAACTACCACAAACTAAGTCATGCTCACGTGATGCTTCATTTTATGTCTCCAGCTATTATCTTCTTTAATTTTCTCTTTACCTATGTTTTCCAATACTTTAACCTTAAAATTAAAAGAGTGCACTATGTAACGTTTTAAAAACTTAAAGCTTAATTAGTTTATCAGCATGGACATTAGTACGATAAGATTGTAAGTTTCTCACTAAAAGCAAGTTTAAAGATTATATTATCTTTAAATGGACGTGGAGTCTGGTTGGAGAGAGAAAGATAAAATGATTTATGAGTCTCATTTAATACGAGACCCACCAAATTTTTTTCTCTTTTCATTTTAATTTTTTGCATATGAAGTATTGTCTTTTAGGATTGAGTTCTCACATCAATGAAAAATGGGTGTGTACACTTGTGTACACAAGTATGTTGATATTTCATCACTTTGAGATATCACTTGTGTTGAATAGTTTTTTTCCAGTTAATGTTGATTTAAAAGAAAAAGTAGGCCACCATGAACCTCAACTTTTTGAGAAGACGTGAGAATTAAGTTCTCTGGGCCCCATAAGAAATATTTCATTGTTTTAATGGTATTGATTTAAATTAAACACGAACATATAATCCTACCAATACAAATTAAATAAATAATGCCATACTTAGCCAGTTGGTGCTCTCTCTCTGTTTTTTTATTTTAAATTATGGCATCATATATAATTTTAAAAGTAGTATTTATGCATGTGTACTAATTACCCTAGTGCACATTGTAAGTTTCTCTTCCATAAATAACGTATGCCTGGTTCATCATAATAGAGAACTGTGAGATTAAATTTGATATAGTTTAATTTAGACTTTGAGTTTATTAAAATTTGATCTAAAAAATTTAGGGTTGTATTAGATTCTCTCCTACAAATCGAGAATCATGTTCAATATGATGAGGAGAACTAATTTAAAATGTTAGTATTAAATTAGACAATCCAAATTTAATAATAATATTTTATTTTTATATTTTTATGGGAAAGTCACTACAAAGTTCCTCATAGGATTCTAATTATTATAAGGTCCCATAAAATTTATAAATTATCCTTAGGTCCCAAAATCTTTATTTATTAATAAGTTTTATACATAATTACTAAAATACCCTTATTCTGTTTACTAAAGTAAACCCATCCACCACTGGCAGCAGGAGCTCCAGATAGTTGCCACCTTCCAACCACTGCAGAACCTGTTGGTGGCCAAAACTCTGGGATTGGTGGTGGATGGGTTGACTTTTTTTAAAAACAAAAGGTAAAATAAAGGGTATTTTAATAATTATACATAAAAATTATTAATAAATAAATAATTTAAGGCTTGAGGATAATTTGTACATTTTATGAGACTTACGATAACTAGAATTCCTACAAAATATTTTGTAATGATTTTTTCTATTTTTAATGACTTCGACTCAATGATAATAATATTCGAATCTAAAATAGTTAAATAGTTTTAAATATATATATATATATATATATAAAACATGGAGAATAGGTAGGGCCCACAATTGCCCACACGCAAGTGGGTTTATAAAAATATATTTCTCATCATCACCATCATATTATCATCACCATCACTGGTCCATGATATATTATATATAAAGCCGAGTTTGGTACGAGCTATCCCACCACACATGCCAAAAATGGCAGAAGAAGATGAATTCATCGACATGGAAATCAACTCTTGCTTCTCCAATTCTGAATTTGAGTTCCAAATGTCATCTTCTTCTTCAACTTCTCCAGCTGATGAGCTTTTCTACGAAGGCAAGCTCCTTCCTCTTCTTCACCCCCCTCCTCATCGTCTTCAAATGCTTCAACAACAACAACACCACCACCATCATCTTCCCTTACCACTCATCACTTTCAGCGATTCATCAATCTCCAATAACCAAACCCAAAGTATTCATTATTATAATTACCAGAAAGATCATGATGCCTTTCATGAGTCGGTCTGTGCCACTCCCTGCAATGTCTCATCACCTTCTCATCATGACATGGTTAACCCAGAAGAAGAAGAACGAGAGCAAGATTGTGTCCGTGTTGCTGAGAAAAACCAGATGCAAAAGAAGAAGAAGAAGAAGAAGCAGCAATACATGTCACTGGGTTCCAAGTTGAGGGCTTGGTTTGGGAAGGCAAGCTGCAAATGTGAATTAGCTTACGTGACAAAGAAAGTTGCAGATGAAGGTTCGGCTTCTTCATCAAAAGCTAGTAATAATCTGAGTGATGATAATTATTATAAGCAGAATGGGAAAGCGGGGAAGAAATTATACCCATTTGGACAGATTATTCATAGATCGGAATCACACAGATTTGAATCCTTCTCATCGAGAATCGAGTTCAGTAATAGAATAAGATCATCATCATCATCATCATCAGTTGCGAACCAGATTTGTTTCAATGGTTCGTCTTCGTTTTCTGGGCTTCCAAGCAAGTCCTATGGATTATGTCAGGAGCTTGAGACAGGGAATTTGATCATGGGAGCTATTGCATACTGCAAGCAGTCTCATCAACAGTATTAATTCAATTAGCAATCGTAATAATTTCAAAGTCTGAATCTGGTGTTAGGAATTTGCATTTCAATGAGCAGTTACAAAGATATTTACAAATTGTTTATATCAATAATGTATATCTTCTTGTTATCTAAGCATGATGCAATTTTCATGTTATTTTTATATTTTGTACTTGCTTAGTTAGACGAAGTTTTTGTGAATTACTAAGGTCCTGATTGGTTATTAGAAAAAAAAATAAAATGTATTAAAAAAATAAATGTAGAAATGCGATGATCCAAAGAGATGGTGAATCACATTTATAGGGAAGAGGAGGAATTATATTCATGAGGTTGAGAATTATAATTTATGAGATTTTTAGAGGGTGTGATAATTTTTATATTTGTAGTATATATTAATTAATTTTATCATGCTTACCATGAAAAGAAGAGTAATTTAATTCTTTTTTATATTGATTTTTTTTCAATTCATTCTTTTCTAATAATTAAACGGGACCTAAGGTCGTGTTTGCTTGTTCAAAAGAAATAGAATGAAACTAGGAAATGTGACTCGTGCGTTGCACGGGTAATTTGATGGCCAAAGTAATAAAAAAATTATTTCATCATTTTATTATTATTTTTAAAATTCTTTTATGTTGCATTAAGTTATAACTTTTATAACTTTACTATCTACCGCGAATTAATGTACCCATTCATAGTTTTAATGAATTAAACATAAGTTAAACTATAACTTAACCGGTGACACTGATACTATTGTGACATAATTGCGATCGTATCACTTATATTTTATTTATGTTAGAGTTATGTACTGTCGGTGGTATTTTCCACTCATGTTTATAGATAAAATAAATGGATACAAATAAATTGTATGACGCTCCATGTTAGAGTTAAAATATGGTGGGCCAATAGTTTTTAAGATTGTACAAGACATTTTTTACATAAACTGATGAATTTTTTTTTCTGTGTATATATTCCTTGAGTTATCGTTCCCAACAATGAAGAATCTATGTTAAAAGTAATAGGGAAAATGATACCCTATATATTTGACAGTGTGAAGGAAGTAGAACTTATACGCTGGCCTACAGTGTTTCTTGGAAAGAGTAGCAAGAGTGGTGCACTTGTGGCTATGGGTCACGGTTTTAGATGCTAAAAGAGTGGTTTCAAAGCTATTTCATCACCGCTCTTCGCCGTATTGAAAACAGTATCGTGTTTAGACTTGCAGTGGACGTTTTGTTGTAGGAATCAAGGCTCCAAAAACCCCAGAAATTGTCACACAATCTGAACTAAATCAACCTTTCGGAAGGATGGTAAGTTGATCAAAAAATTTCAATGATTCAATACCTAAACCTAGAAAAATAATAGGATGCAATCCTTCCTTCTGTTGTTGATTGATTTTATTTCAACCAAAAGAGCATTGCGGGGTTCAAGGACATACCAATTGTTTTAAGGGCATTGATCATTGGTCATAATAGAGGTCACATCAGGGTATGAGTTCTTCGTATAAATGCTAAAAGGGAACTGGAACATGACGCAGGCAAGCAATGGATTTCTCTAATTTTAGTCGACGAAGAGGTTAGTAGAGCTCCATTTCTTATCTTTTTATACCATGGAATACGTTGCCTGACAGATTTTATGGATCTGGACTTCTTTGAAAACAAAACCTAGCAAACTATTATACATGGTCGGTGGCCAAGACAGCCGGATTCACGTAGCATTAGGAATGTCATGTGTATTATATACAAGGTTTTGTTGCACAGGAAAGCTTGTATTATGGGAAACCAGTAAGCAACCCATTGATGTTAACATTTACTGGGACGACACGATCAATCGAGTGCAGTGGCAAGGACATTCCAGAACATATATTGGACATTACAAGAATAGTTGATGTAGTTAGAGGTGTTGTCAGCCCTGAAAAATTGATAAGTAAGATATACATCAATGCTGTAGGAGATCTTATATCATCAGTTTTTTTGTTTATTTCTTTAATATTGTAGTTGACATTGTAAACATGTTTTTTTAAGCCGTCTATTTGAATTCTATATATTCATAATCTTAATGATATGCAGATGTCTACAGGCTAATAGTAGATCTAGGTCCGGGCAAAGAATCAGAGGGGGGTGATGGCTGAGTAAAATAGTTTGGAATGCTGATCAAAGACCTAGAGTAAGTTTCATGAGAATAGTTTTCAAAACTTATTTAATAATGTGTAATTAAGTGGTGAATTATGAGTACTATTATTTAAATTTAACAGCAACACATTACTGAGGTGTCTATTTCATGGAGGTGTTGTTGAAGAAGCTTTTCAAGGTTGGGTAAACTGTGATAATAGGATGGAATGTATTGAAAAATAAAGGTAAAAATAGAATAATCAAAAAGGATAAATGAACATATTCATAAGGGAGAGGGGTAATTTAGTTGATAAAGATGAAAATTATGATTCATAAAATTTTTAAAAGGTGTGATGATTCTTGTAACATATATTGATGAGTTGTGTCATATTTACTATAGAAAGAAGGGTGATTTAGTTCATTGTTATCTTAAATTTTTCAATCTATTTCATTCCAGTAACCAAATGGGAGCTAAATGATGAGATATTTCCAATTATACATATGTATGTACATGTAATTTGCTTGCCCCATACAGATTTAGATATTTTCACTCTTGGATTAAAAATTGAACGGTTAAGATTTAATTTTTTATGAAATTATTATAATACAACATAAATAAATAGATCTAAAATATGTTTTGATAGCAAGATCTGAAATGTTGAAATCTGATTTGAATAGTTCAAATTATAAACTAAATATATACTATAATTAAAATGCTTAAAAGAATTTGATTAAATCACAATCATTGAATTTTTAATCCAAAAGTTGAGATGAGATAAGAAGAAAAAAGGAAGGTAAAATATAATGGGATGATCTAGATGCCATACATGCATCCATGTCTATCTACATATGATGTATCATACAAAGACGGCAATGTAGTCAAGCACATCGAGTTACTCGTTTAAGTTCATTTTTTTTAAGCTCAAGCTTTGAAATTTAAGATATTTTAACACTCTCTTTATCTGAATTTATCAGACCTTTTTGGAGAAAATTTGGTATTTTAAAATATAAAACACTTGGAGAAACGTAATATTTCATTAATTATAATTGTTCCAATATTATCTTTCCCTCTTTATTAGATTTTCTTTCTCTCTATATCTAATGCTTCCACAAATAAAATTATATTAAATTAAATATATTTTTAAAAATTTATATTTGTGTTTTAAAAAATAAGATTGTAAAGTATATTTAATAAACTTTATTGGTATGTGTAATTTTATAAAAAAATATCTTATAAACTAAGATCACAGGAGTATTATGAATTATTACATTGAACTGTACATATCCTAGTTATATTGAATTAATTAATAATATATTGAATTTTATCAAAAAAATTAATAATATATTGAACTAATGGGTCATTTTTGTTTAAACTATAACATTAACTCCACTATTAGTTCCAACTAGAGTATACAAGAAAAACAATCAATTGTTGTTGGAAAATGGTTTGCAGAAAATATAATTTGTGCTTGAACTTCTTTTGTAATGCCTGTCGAGTTAGAAAAAAAAAAAAGAAAACTCTATTCTTTAATTGTTCAGATATAAATTCTACAAGAATATTAAGTCTTAATGCAGAAACTAATCTCTTTTATAGGTTAGATTGGGAAAATGATAATTTTTTATCAATTATGTTTGCTTCATATATATATATATATATATGGAATTGAACCCCGGCCACTTGTTTAAAGTATAAGAATTTCTACATACTTCTTCCGTTTAAAAATATAAGATATTTTTAACTGAATTTTGTCCCCTAAAAAAATAGTTATCTACTTTTTAACTAACCCTATCTTTTCATATTTATCTTTATTAAACACCCTACAATAAATATAAAGTCATTATCAATAGGGGTACTTTTAAAAAAATACAATAATTATACATTGAAAGACTAAATATGCCATACATTTGTGAATATTTAACTTTTAAAAAATGCCTAACATTTTTGAACGGAGAGAGTATGAATTAGTTTGCCATTCAATAAAACATACCTTTTTCAAAAATTTAATTAGGCTTCATTTTTCAATTATAATATGCTAATTTTGTACATTTATAATTTAGAGTGAAAAAACATATGAGCATTTCTAAGAGCTAAATGATCAAATTAGAATGAATAAAATTATTAACAAAAGTATAATCTGAGGTAAAAAATTCATGTAGTAAATTGAAACTAAATAAGGTTAAAAATAGAATGAAATTTCAAATAAATTTAAAAAACTAATACACACACGTACGTATGGAACCAAATAAAATTAAGGGATAAAAATAAAAATATGGAAGTAAAGTTCACTATCACATTAAATTAATATTAAAAATATAAATAAAAATTCAAATAACATTAAAAATGACTGAAAGGAAAACTTGAAAAAAAGGTCTAACTTTAAGTATGTGATATTTGAGTATTCTTAATTTTTAATGACGCCCCACGCTCACATGAGTTCGCTAATACTGATGCATGATACAATCTCCCTACATAAAATTGACTCAATCAATATTTTCAATAAATAAAAAAATCTGAATCTAATATTAATTACTTTACATAGAGGGTCACTTGCAGGAGGGGATCTAGTATTGAGCATATGACAGACAAGTTGATTCATTTTTCTATCATTACTTTGTCATTCTACAAATTAAATACAATTTAGGTACACTCATATGTGGCGACCCTAAGAAACCATTTATTATTTCAAAAAAATAATGATATGCATGAGCAATTGAGCATAGAGAGAGAGAGAGAGAGAGAGAGAGAGAGAGAGAGAGAGAGAGAGAGAGAGAGAGAGAGAGAGAGAGAGAGAGTACAATTACATTAACTAACCTTTATCTTTCATTTGGATGAAAAGAAAAATAAAAAAGAAAGAAAATAAAAAAAAATAAAGAAAAGAGAAAACAGGAAAAAAATGTTGTCACTCCTTCTGTAAGAGAAAATAGAGAGGAAAGAAAATAAACAAATATAATAATGACTATAATATCCTTTATGTTAAAATATATCATGTTTCATATAATCATCTTTATATAAATAAATTTAAAAAATAAATTATAGTAAAATTAACATAATCAAATTAACTGTGAAAAATATTTTTTTTCTTGTTATTATATTTTAAAATTAAATAATTTAGTAAAAATATGTTATTTTTACTTCTTAAAAATCAAAACTGGGCACATTTTTAAAACTAAATATAATAACATAAAAAATATATACTTTACATTATCATACTGCTTATATAAATAAAATCTCCAACTCTATTAAAATTAATAAAAAGACAATGTCACTATAATACCCGAAAAAGCCATCGTCAACATTGGATTTGGTTCTTGCTCTATGATTCCTTCCCATCCTCTCTGCACACTCTATGTTGCTACCAAAATTTAAGGTCTAATTTTAATCTTAAATTACTCGAACATTTCCATTATTGTAGCTTTATTATCTTCTAGTTTCAGTGTGACTACTGGTTTGATCCAATGAAAAGATTTGTTAGAATATTAAATCGATACTCTGACTTAAACTCCTCGAAGAAGAATGAAATCATGGCAGAAAGCAGGAAATCTCACAGAAGATGCAGAGAGAGAAGAACACGCCTGAGGAGAAGAAGAAGAAGCAACAACTGAAGACGATGCTCTGCTATGGCTTGAAGATGGGGGCTTGCGCGAGAATGAAAATAGGTGAGAGTTCAGCATGGAGGGTAAATGGTGTAATAAAATTTTATTTTAAAAATCTCTTCACTTTTAAAAAAAAAATTGGAAGGAAAATGCGATGGTCCTGCATCCTTTTGTTTTTTTAACTTTTTTCTCTCTTGCTTTTTATTTCTCATTCATATTTTCTTTCTTATTTTTTTAAATGTTTTCTTTTTATATTTTCACTCCATCCAAATAGAGCATTAGTTTGTTTTAATTATAATTTTTTTGTTTTTATTTTAAAAACTTATTTAAATCTTTCTTAAAATGAAAATATACGTTACACGAACTTTTTTTATATTTCATCTATTAGTTGATTATTAAGTTTGAATTTAATTTTTTTTTACAAAAATACCCTCTTTGAAGTAAGAATTATATCATCTAAACGTTTATGTTTACCAAAAATAGTTTTTTTTATACAATCAATAAAAATTCTAATATATACTTCTTGAAACTTTATTTATATTATAAATATATTAATTTTTTGAATATTATAAATTTTATATTTTTAATTTTTATTGAAACTTATTTATTTAGATTTCTTTTAAAACTAACAAAATAACCTCTACTGCTATGATTTTAGCACGTTTATATTTCTGTTAAAATTTTTGAAAAAGTCACCGTATGAGACGTACTTTAAAAAAAAAAAAACAAAAATCCTGTGTTCGTACCTTATGACCCTTTTGGCAGCAAGGAATCAGAGAAAGAATTGGAAGTCAAAGTGGAATCAATATTTTATTCATTTGGTACCGTAAAAACTAGTTCTCCATAAAACCGGGTTCCATCAAAATCGGTGAAAGTGAGTTTCATTCCTCTACCTATAGAGTGGGTTCCATTTCTTCTTTGGACTCTTTTACCCTTACCTTCTCCTTCCCTTTTCCATGTTGTTGCCATGCCATCGTGTGTGTTTGGAGAACTTTTCCAACCAAGGTTGAGGGCCCCCAACTCAAGTTGGGAGGCAAAAAACCCATTGGCACATATTTGGAATAAAAGAGAATATTAATGCATGTTGGAGCTAAATGGGCGTTTTGGGTGAAGTTCATGTAAGAAGCTTTTCACCGAGCATTGGGCTGGGAAGACCACATTGGGGGTATTAAATGCCATTTTAAAGTTTGTTCTTCCCTTTCTATCCTTATCTTCATGAGAGTTTGTTTATTTTTCAGAGTTCTTATCTCGTTTCCTTGGTCTGCTAGTCTTCAAAAATTCAAAAGTTTCATGGATTCTTTTTTGAGTTGGACCTTCTCGTAAGGATTGAAACCTTGCTTGAACTTCTTCAAAACTTAGCACTCATCTTGTTCCTAAGCTTGCTCTAACCTTAATGCATTCACCTTTGATGAAGAAGCAATATGAGCCATTGGCGTAGTAGTTGCACAGATCAAAGGGAATAATTGTCTATTATTATATTATAATTATATAATATCTTGTTAGGATATTAGTATAATTATATTATGTATATATATTGTTGGCAATTTATAATAAAAAAAAGACATTGAACATAATTAGTTTTAATTTTATCAAATATTTAATTAATATTTTAGATTAATTAACTAAATCACTTTATGCCGCCTAAGTCAAATTACTATATATACACACATATTTTGTTGGCAATATTAAAGATTAAGATTTTTTATTTGTATTCTAATTATTTAAAAATTTATAATTTTAAGTTTAATATTTTTTTAAAAAAAATCAAATGAGTCACAAAAATACATACAAAAAATTTCATGTCTATTTTTATCATATTTTAATTAACTTTTGAATCAAATCATTTAAACAAGTTTCAGTTTATTCGACTAACTTTTAAAAAAAGAATATTCAAACATATATCATTTTAAAATTATGGACTTTTGTCATAACCTTAATTTACTAATTTCAGTTAAATCTTAACTTTAATTATAAATTTTTTAATTCAAACACGCGTATCAACTCACTGGCCCCCCATTAGTTACGGCAACGATCCTCCACTACAACAGTGACGACAGTCCTTCTCCTTGTACAAGCACGGCCAGAACACTTGCTCTGACAACAGCGATAGGTCAAACCTCTAACCAATCAAGGGCATTAATGAGCTCAAAATTGTGCAAATTAGCTTGGGTGGAGAAAATTGACTCACTTGCATATTTTCATCTTTGTCTCGTCACAAATCGAGTTGCAGATCTGGTTTAAATGAGTTCCATGATTTTTCGATCTAGTTTGCAAATCTAATCTTATTCTTCTATGTTTAAATGTTTTGCTGATTGAATATTGTCATCTTCCTCAGTTTTTCTTCTTGGATGATGGTTTTTTTGTTCTCCAATGATGGCATTCTCATGGCAGTTGCCTCGTGCATGTTGCTGGTATTCAATGGCTTTTTTTTTAAAAAAAATTTCCAGGGTATATTAGTCTTTTTAAAACATAAATACAATATAAAATAAAATTTTTCTGCCACTTTTGTCTACATACTAAGCAATACTTTTATACTCCAGTTCCATAGCCACCAAAAACAATTCTTTATACCAAACGATCTATTACTTTTTCTGTAATTAAAAGGTCATGAAAAAGCATGCAGATGATAAAAAGTTAAATCATATCAAAACTTCACAAATTACTACACCTTAAAGGTGCATCATGTAAAACAATAATATCTAAGGTCTCATGTGAAGCCCAACGGGCTAGTCTATCTACACATTTATTTGCTTTCTTATAAATATACTCAAAAGTGGTGAACTAATTATGCATTAATAGGTTTCTAATTTTCTTGATGGCATTTAAAAGAGAGTGATTTTGAGAAGGGCAAAACTTATATACTTGACATTATATACTTAATATTCTTTTATACAATCAAATGAAGACATGTGAATTTTAATATGTTAATAATATTAGTAATAAGAATTTGTTATAGATTAAATAATCTATAACAGATATAAATATTTTAATTTAATTGAAAAAATACTTTAAATATATAAGGCTAGGTATATAAGTATAAATTATTGAACCCTGATTTTGATAACTACAAAAATAGAGAAGGTTGTTATGCAGATAAGAGTTATTAATGAATTTAAGGGAATCAAGTAACTATATGTAACATTCTCTAGCTTTCTTGATCCTATTCTTTTCTTGAAATAATTGTTTGAATTATTTCCTGTTCTTAAATTGGTTTTGCTCGAATTAATCTTGCTTCAATCTATCGTTGAACAAATTCATGAACATACCATTATCTGTCATTTCTACGGTGTATCTTCTTCATACCAGTATAACTCTTTTCTACCCAAATGCCTTAGAACTTAGTATGCTTAATATTTCTACTCGTAAATATTTACTTCTGCCAGTATGACTGTCTCCTACCCAAAGATATCTCTTCTACCGAAATGTCTTAACCTCTCTTCACCACATGAAATCTATCATTATATCTCCATCCACACCGGTATCTCCTATACCTACCAAAATGTCCAAGTTCTACCCAAATGTCCCACTTGATTCTCATACAAAACTTTCACCAATATATCCTTCATCTACCCAAATGTATCTTTCCTACCCAAATATATTTGGATCTACCAGTATATGTCTTAAAAAATCAACGTTTTTTACATTGATCATTTTGGTATATCTCTTTTCTACTTGTATGAAAGCCTTTACTATCTACATCAATTTATTCATACTTCTACCAATACATCTTTAAAGGGTTTTGCTCTATTTCATGTCTTGAATAGAGCATCATGAAGCACTCTTGAAATCCAATCCTTTCCACTTCAAAATCTTGTGATTTACTTTCTTATCATTCTAGAACACTCTTGAATACAATCCTAGAAGAAAGTTATTTCTATTAAATCTTTGATCAATGCTTTCTACCTGCACATCTTTGTTCTAATGGTATCAAGCTTTCTTATCTTTTTTGTCAAAGCAATTATTACATATAATTGTTACTTTACTTAGGCACCAACAACGCACAAACTTGCTAGAAAAGCACTATTTCATGCCTCAAATGATGAAAAACTTAGGAAATAAGATAAAGTGCTTAATCACAAACACATGAGTCTAACGGTTATATTTCAAGAAGTTACTATAAGTTAGATTTATTTATAAAGAAAAAGATATTGTAAATTAATTGAGCCAACTACTTGCATTCACTCCCTAACTACTTTCTATTAGTATATTTGATATTCTGAATGCTTTATTGATTGTATATACATTCTAAAAGAGAGATTTATTATAATAGTGATTCATTATTGAATTCACTCTATTTTTTTTCTATATTTCTCATTTGAGATAGAATTACTTAAGCTCAGGGAGCTTAAGGAGATTTAAGAGTACCTTTATATGTGGAAAGTTATAAATTCAAGGAAGAGTCTGAATTGTACAATGGTTACCAAGAGCCTAGATTGATTTTGGTGGAGTTAGTGAAAAATCTCAAGTATATCTCAAGGACTGGACGTATGTTCAAATGGTTAGAGTTAAACTAGGATAAAGACTCTGTGTAAAGCTTCTCTTCCTTATCTAAACTCTAATTGGTGATATTATTCCTTCCATATAATTATATCTACTTAAATTATCTTAAAATTTTAATTAACTCAATTCACCCTCTTTTCAAATAATTTTACAAAAATTCGTTACGAATGATAGCAAGAGTGCCGAGGAAATCAGAGTAGTTATATTGTGTTGCTCATGTGGCCTCCATTAATTCTGTAATTTCTCTTTCTTATTCATTTCTTTCTTTTTTTCTTCTTTACTTAATGAAATTCTTATAAACGTAAAATTAATATTACCTTCATCTTAAATTATAAGATATTTTTGAGAAGATTTAGTATTATAAAATATAAGATATTTTGAGAAGATTAAAATTTCATTAAATAGATTTATTCTAACATTACTTTTTCTCTTTATTTCATTTCTGTCACTATTTCTTCTCAATATATTAAATGAAAGATATTTTAAAAATTTATATTTTTATTCTAAAAAAAAGTTAAGTATATTTAATAATATTTATTGATATATAAAATTTTATTTAACAGTCTCTTATAATTTGAGATAAAAGAAGTAATATAATATCATTTAATAATTTATTAGAGTGAGGCTAAGTCAGTAAATAAGACATTATCAGTATGTTTTTAAAAAAGACATGAGATTTATGTAATTAAGACAAATTGAAAGGATCATCAAGGTATTTTACTCTAAAAGAGATGATCCCTTTGAATTGGGAAAGACGTTTTTCTTAGTCGTGATGATTACAACCCTAATGGATCCCAAGACCAACTTTTTTTTTTTAATATTTTCTCCCTAATCAATTAAGGGTCAATTTAATTAATGAAATATTAAAGCATCACGAGATGCTATATTGTAATTTTGATTACGTGTAAAGTATGACTTTCTAATAGCCCTCAATGAAAGAACATATAATTTATGCGTAGCACGTGTTCTTGGAAGATTAAAAATGTTTTTAAAGACTTCTTGCTCATTAATTAAGTATTTAATTAAGTCCCTTCAAATAATCAACTATTGAAAACGACAATTATCAAATGCTAGCACTAGAATTCTATTTATCTCTCTTATAACTTCTTATTTTCTGCGACCAATCTGTGCTGTGAGTGCTATAGTTTATTGGGAGGATGACAATTAGTTTTCAAAATACTGAATTAATGACAGTTAGATTCTTAATAATTTTTTTAAAAAAATTAGTTAAAAGTATTGATTCAAATAATTACAAATATAATAATTTTAATTGTAGATAAATACTTAACCATCAAATATAATTCTAGATTGTAACAAAAATTTTTATTTATAACTGTTTGAATTAATATTTATAATTCATTCCATAAAAAATTTAGTGAAGACTTAAAAAAGTCATTAATTGAAAGTTTTGAAGTCTAATTGTCAGTCTCCCTAGTTTATTTCTCTCGTATTTCAGAAAATCAAATCCCTCTTTTTTGCTTTCCAAGGCTAATGAGACGTTGTTTAATTTCTTTGGGGGTGAAAAGCACATTTATCCAAAGACGAATGCAAGGGAGCCAAGGGGGTGCTACCCCTCACAATTTCACTGCCTCTTTGATTTTTTTTTTAAATTTTGCATGTAAAAATTGTAAAAATTATAAAAATTAGTGTTAGCCCTCATATTTTAAGTACTTTTTAATTTTGGCCCCCATACACTTGTTTCTAGATTTGTCATTGCATTTACCCCCTAATTATAGGCCTAGAAGCAACTACGACTCTAAATTTATGTTTTATGCAATATCTCAGTTTGACTTTTAAAAATAATATAATTTAATTCTTATTGTTAACAAAAATTAGCTTTGATCGTTAGTTGACTAGAAAATAATAAAAAAATATTTTAAAATTATAGAAAAGGATAAAAATTATTAAAAAAAGGATTAAGGTTCACTTTTATCCCTGCATTTATTTTTAGGAGCATTAGGCATCCTATAATCTTAAGTGAGGTAATTTTATCACTGAACTATTTTTTTGAAGAGCAAAAAACCCCCTCCATTAGTGAACCGTTAACGCTGCCTTTATATGTTAACATGGCATGAGTGTGAGGCCCACGTATAGTAACATGTAATAATTTGATCATGTTTTTTGGTGCTAATTTGTCATTAAACTCTTTGTTCAATAGCGCTAAGTACTCTAAAATATTTTTCTACGAGCGTTGTGTGCTCTGAAGTCTTGTTAAAATAAAATTTAATAAATATTGTCAAGATATTAAATATTTTAATATTTAATAAATTAAATATTATTATTTAAAACATTACACCTCCCAATTTAATATTTTAATATTTTAAATATTTTATAATTTTGTATTAAAAATAAAAGGAATGAACCTCTAAATTAATGAAGGAATTTTTTCTTCTCATCTCTCCATTTTTTTCTTGTTGAATAACTTTTCTTGTTGAATTTATAAAACGCTAGTATGAATTTTTAATATTTAAAAAATAATTTATAAATTTTGAATGAATATTTATAAATGATAATATTTAAATTATTAAATATAAAAATATTTAATATTTTGGAAAAATTTATTAAATTTTATTTTAATAAGACTTCAAGGTGCCCAGTACTCTTAAAAAAAGACTTTAAGATGTTCAGCGCTCCTGAAAAAAAAGTTCAGGGACAAATCAAACATTAAAGGACATGGTTAGAGTTTGACTTGTCATTGTGCATGGCCCCCATGAACATACCATATTAGCATATAATGGTAGAGTTGACGGTTTATTAATAGAGGGGATTTTTTGCTCCTCAAAAAAATAATTTAAGGGTAAAATCACCTCATTTAAAGTATAGAATGCCCAACACTTTTAAAAAAATAAGCATAAGGACAAAATTGAACCTTAACTCTTAAAAGAGACCCAAAAAATTATAGAAAAGGACCAAGGAAATTTTATTGGTCCTCTTTTTTTTTAAATTTTTTTTGAGGTTCTTTTCTATAATTTTTTGGTCAATTAATGTTTAAAATTAATTTTTGTTAATGACAAGGATTAGATTGCACTGTTTTCAATAATTGAATGGAAACATTGTATAAAAAATACATTTAAGATTATAGAAGCTTTTGGACTTATAATTTAAAAGCTAATTTTCTTTTTTACCCTTCGTTTTTATTACTATGAACACCAAGGAAAAAGTTTTGGAACATATAAAATTGTTTCTTTTAGTAGCATTCCATTGTGTGATATTATTTACTTCAGTGATTTAAGGTGTATCAACCCTTTTAAAAAAAATCATCTTGGCCTCTGTATTCTTAATTTTTTGGTTTACTAATGATCTTCCTCCAAAATATTACATTATCCAAATTTAATACTTTCTGTATGTTTTTATGTTAATAGTAATAATAATATTCAAAATTATTAAATATTAAATTACTTAATATTTTAACAATACTTATTCAATTTTATTTTAACAAGATTTCATGGTATCCAGCACTTCGAGAAAAAAATTTTAAGATGTTTAGCGCTCCTAAAAAAAGAGTTTAGGAGCAAATTAGCACCAAAGGTGGGCCCCACACACATGCCACATTAACAAAAAATGAAAAAATTAATGGTTGATTAATGGAAGAGATTTTTTGCTTTTTCAAAAAATAGTTCAAGGAAAAATTTGCCCCATTTAAAAGTATAGAGTACCCAACACTCCTAAAAAATAAGCATAGGGGTAAAAGTGACCTTTAACCCTATATATATTGTTATATATGTGTAAAATTGAATATAAATATATATGTTACAATATTTATATTATATTGGTCATATATATATATATATACATAATTTTTTTTAATTATTATATATACTTTATCATCTTGGCCCTTTTAATAAAAATTCTTGGCTCCACCCTTGCTATTAACTTTGAAAATAGTGCAAGCTAACCCTATCATTAACCAAAATTAATTTTTTTTAGGGTTAAGGTGCAATTTTTCCTTAAACTATTATCGCAAGAGCAATATTGTCCCTAAACTATTCATAATAGTAATGTTGCCCCTTAACTAATTAAATCAGAGTAATGTTGCCTTCACTGTTTAAATGTTCATTACTGTAACTCGTGGAACCCACTTTTCATAAGTTAAGGTACAATTTTGCTCGTAAATTATTCCTAAAGGATGAATGTTGCCATCACCTTTTAAAAATCATAAAAGTAAATAAAAATAAAATTATAATAATATTAAATAAAAATAATATTAAATATTATATATAAAATAAATATAATAAAAAATATAAAATATAATTTTATAAAATAAAAATAATATTAAATGTATATAGAAAATAAATATAAGAAAAAAAATATAAACTATAATTTTATAACTTATCAAATATAAGTGGATATTGATTAAGTTAAATATGAATAGACTCAAAAGTATTTGTATTTGTACCTATAGTTATCAACATCTTTATAAAAAAATAGTCTCAAATCATATTATATATATATATAAATTATTAAAAAATAAAGTTCACTTTTAGTATGATCTAATTTTTAAATTTTTCTATTTTTTAAAATTTTTAAGGTTTTTTTAATATTAATTTAAAATCGTCTAATTTTTTGAAAGCCACCCTGGTTTCTAATTCAACTTTGGTTTTCAGCTTAGTAGCAGCTTAAGTTTTATCCGATCCAGCTCAATCATGAAAATGATTTTTTGATCTAAATTGAATAGTTAACGACGGCTCTAATGATAGTTATAGATGCAAATGCAAATACTTTTGAGTCTACTTATATTTAATTTAATCAATATTCACTTATATTTGATAAGTTATAAAATTATAATTTATATATTTTCTAAAATTAATTTTATATATACATTTAATATTATTTTATTTAATATTATTTTATTTTTATTTTTATTTAATTTTATGATTTTTAAATGCTGAGGGCAACATTGCTCCTCTATAAATAGTTTAAGGATAAAATTACACTTTAACTCATGAAAAGTAGGTCCTACTAGCTACAGTAATAGGCGTTTAAATAGCAAGGATAACATTGCTCTAATTTGATAAGAGAAAAATTGCTATGATGAATAGTTTAAGGATAACATTATTTCTCTGAAAATAGTTTAAGGGCAAATTGTTTCTTAACCCTTTTTTTCAAAAAAAAAAAAAAGAAAGTGGCAAGTACAAAACTTGAAAGAAAAATAAAAATGGAAAAAAAAATCTAACACAAAATAAAACTATTAGCTAGGTTCCAAATCAAATTTGCCTTCTTTGCAAGAGCGTCTACCCCTATAAGTATATCTCTTGTGGCATATCTGATAAAAAAAATCCCAATCAGGATAAATTAGGTTCCTGATTTCAATTACTTCCCAGTACCAAGGGTGATTTAGTGAATTGCTTCCAATGAGTCCATGCACATCTGAATCTTCTCCCGTCCATACTGCTTACAAACATGCAAACCTGCTCTCATCGCTAACTAATTGCTATTCATTTATATTGGGGGAAAACATTAATGCTTCCTTTAAAAACATATTATTATTAGGTATTGGATTAAATTAAATTATAATAATTACAATAATCAGAAACGTCATGATCCCTTTCATGATCACTCCTTGCAATGTCAACTTACCTTTTGATAAGTCATATATTAAAAATCATGATATGGTTAACCCAAAAGAAGAAGAGCAAGATTGTATACTCCATGTTGCTGAGAAAAACTAAGCAACGAAAAAGAAGAAGATGAGAAGAAGCAAAACTTGTCACTGAGTTCCAAATTGAGGGCTTGATTTGGAAACACGAGTTGCAAATGTGAATTAGCTTAGGCATGCATGGAGATGGATTTTGGGGGGCAGGTACAGAATTTTGGTTCAATTTACTTTGTTTTTGCTTTTTTTAAAATGATAGTATGATCTTCGGCCCCCCATTATAATATATTTTTGCATTTTAGCCCCTCCTTGAATGGGTTCTAAATACGTTCCTGCGTGCACGACAAAGAGAGAGTAATCTGAGTGATAATAATTAGGAAAAAATTGCTAAAAAACATCTCACCACAAATTTATTTGCCAGGAAGAGGTTGGGACAAATTCTAAAAATGGGTCCTTCACTGTTGAAAATTTAACTTAATTATAATATAATGTAGTTGAAAAAGTTAAAAAAAAAAAAGACAAACATAAAATTTTCTAGTTCTTTTATAAGGGAAGGTAAGGTTACTGTAGGTGCAATAATATTTACTCCCTCCGTTTAAAAATATAGGATATTTTTAACTGAATCTCACCCTAATAAAATAATTATCTACTTGTAAACTATTAGAATGAAAACAAATTAGATTCTTTACTAGCAAAAAGGGGGCAAAGGGGCACAAATTTACAAAATGTATATGTGTTAGCCCTGGATATACCATATGTGATTCTACTTTGATACAAGTATATATATATATATATATAGATTTAAAAGAATATTTTATGCATTGAAAATATAAATGTGCATTACCTCCTTTTTCTTAAAAATATTCATACAATTTTTGTATATAATATAACAAATAATCACTGCAATTGGTAATTATGGCTGCGATCTTATATAATATATTGATCATTGAATGATCCAGATACAAATGTGCGTTTGGTGTTCACTATACAAATCAAATTTTGGCCATTAGATGTGCATTTCTTTTGGACTGAATTTCATGCCTGTAAAAAATACCTATGTATTATGTATTTATTTAGGGATATATAGAAAAGAAACAGTGGATATAACAATGGGATAATAACATTCTTAATCCCTTAAGTTTGTTTTAATTATTGATTTGACCACTACAATATTTCTTTTTGTAAAAATTTATACTCCTTTTGGTATAACCATATATAAAAAATACAAAATCTGTTTTATAAAAATTCTTATTTGTCTATACAATAAAAAAAAAAAATCTGTTTTAACTTTTGAAAAGATCATATTATATTTTGTACCTCTATATGACTTATCCTTAAGGTGAATTTTTTTTAGTGAAACGGACGAAGTCCTTTGGTTAAATTTTACGAGAAATGACACATTAATAATTAGAATTGCATAAAAACTTCAACCCAAAAATTCAAATAAAATAAGTTTTATAGATCAAGAACAAGAACTTGGCAGAATAAGAATACATATGTTTTACAAGATAATTGATCCATGCGTGTATCATTGTGTTGATGTATGAAACTGTCTGTTACAGAGATCCAAAAGAATTTTGTACAAGAGTAATTGATATAACTAGCAAAATTTACAATTTGCTTCTGAAGTAAAAGATTCCCATGGCATCATTGTCCAGTTGTATTTGAAGTGCAGCAGGTATAGGGTTGCTCCACATGCAATTGGATTGATTTTTAGATCCATACTTCGCAAGAAAATCAGCACATTGGTTTCCTTCCCTGAGAACATGGGCAAATTCTATGCTTTCCCATTCCCTTTTATGTATTTCTTGAATTTCCTTGATAACCTCTCCGTACATATGATCTGCATTAGCCCATTCTATTAAGCCGAGAGCTTCCGTCGAGTCTGTCTCACAAATAACCTTGCGACATCCTACATCCCATGCAAGCTGAAGTCCTTTGTTGATAGCTAAAAGCTCGGCATGAACAATATGTTCAACACGAACATGCTCTGAGAAACCAAGAATAAGTTGGCCATTAGAGTCTCGAATGAGTCCTCCTATGCCGGCGTCCCCAGAGTTGATATGCAAGCTTCCATCCACATTTATTTTGTATGTGTCAAAAAATGGAGCCTCCCACCTCACTAGTCGAACTAATTTAGGTGGTTGAGTAGGATAAGAAAACATTCTCCTCGCTTCTATGATATTTGATATCAAAGCCATCTGCATTATGTAAATATTTATTTAGAAACTAGAAAGTATGGCATGAGTAAAGCAAACAAATTTGGTGAAATTATTGAAGTAAACGGCAAGTTTATAAACAAAATATTATATTTTCCAAATTCTTAAACTTAAAACATTTTTTCATGTTAGAGTCAAAGTATTTAGACACAACTCACCTAAATTTCTTACTTAAAAAATTTCAAATTATTTAATTTCATTTATTTACTCTAAAAAATCTTTTTAGGTGCAATATATTTTGTTCTTTCATATCACTTTTTCTTTAACCTTAAGGTTTGTTGGGACGAAAAATTTTCATGAATTTAACTGTCTTTAAAAAAAAATGAACGAACAAGATTATAAAATCTTAATTAAAAAAATTGCTAAACGAAGAGTAAGAAAATTGCTTAAAAACTTTTAACTCAATTTCTCTGTTGTTGAAAATTCTATCCTCTATTTACCTCAAACCACACAAACATGTTGCGAAACAAAGGAAAACAAATTAAAGAAGCAAAGAAGTAAAATGCAAGAAGAAAGTTTGATAGTGTTGTTACTTACTTGATCTTCTCTCTACGTTTTATATTCAATGTTCTCTTTCTCTTCGTTTTATATCTCTTGTAGTTTTTGTGACTTCTCCACTCTCATACATCTTTGAGCAAAATCAACACATATAGACTTAGTCTAACCTTTATCATAATCAATTAAAAACAGCTAATAAATTTAAAATTTATCTAACTCTAAACTTTTATCCCTATCAGATTTCAAAAAAAGTATTATAAAGGTAAATAAGGTAAAATCTAAATCACTTACCTAATTTTTAAAAGCAGCAAAATAGATGAAGTAGATTTTTGGGACTGAAGAATACTCAAATGAAATTCCCACGCTAATAGAAAGTACAGTAACTGTCGGTTATTTGCTTGATCTGAATAAATTTGTGATGGCCAAACCTCTTATTTATAGTTATGATTGAGAGATAAGATAGAGCATATCTTCTATTTTAGATTTAAATCCTGAATTAAATCTCTCAAGATTTTTTTTAACAATTTATTCATTTATTTCAAATTTAAATAGAAGATTATTATTCTATCTCAAATTTTTTTAAATTAATTGTTGCTTGAAATAATAAATTATAGTGATTATTATAGTTTGGTGAGAGTTATACTTAATAGAATCACGTTGAACGATTTTGACTATTCCATGATGTGCGTGCGTGTGTGTGTATTATACGTATATTTAATAGAATCTATGGATATTTATATATCTACTAAAATATTTTTCGAGATTATGGAAATTTGCAGTTTACGGTAAACTTATTATCCATTTTATTTAAATAAAAATTAAACTTATTTTAAATCTCTCTTTAATCTCAACTAACCTTATAAACTTTATCTTTCCTCTAAAATTATATTTTTAATTAATTTTTAATAAAGTATCCTTACTCAATTAATTACATAATATATATCAACTATCATTAAATCTCATCCTAATGTTAATTAAATACTAAATAAAATTGGAATGTCATAATTCTTCCCTCATAGGCATTTTATTCACAAAATTCAACACCTTAATTATCACACAGTAAGTTTCTTTAAATCACCCTCATTTTGTGTGTTCACTTACTAACTCCCATCTTTAAATGATAATCTGGTTTCTGAGAGACCAAAGTCCTCATGAATTTTTCTATTATTAATGAATTTATATAAATGATCAAATTACCCTTGTTAGAAATGAAATGATCACGAGTTTTGTAAATAATTAGAACTTTCCTTCTTATATTCACAATATAACAACAAATTATAGCAAATCATAACTTCGTATGTTAAATTCCTGATATTACTATAAGTGATTATTATAAGTTTTGTTTAAATAATGACAACTTTTTTTCTTATATTTGCAACAATGCAATAGCCACTAAACTATTTTGTGACTTAATAGTGAGACTTCATATTATATTGATCCTAATTTATAAATATATCAAATTTGTGATCCTTAAATAAAATTCCACCCTTTTCAAAATTAGAACTGCAACATAGTTAAAAGAAAAAAGAATGAAAAAAATTTAGATTCTTTACTAGCAATAGGAGACAAAGGGGCACAAATTTACAAAATGTATATGTGTCAGCCCTAGATATATCATATGTGATTCTACTTTGATACGAATATTACCTCATTTTTCTTAAAAATATTCATACAATTTTCGTAAATAATATAACAAATAATCACTGCAATTGGTAATTATGGCTGCAATCCTATATAATATATTGATCATTAAATGATCAAGATATAAATGTGCGTTTGGTGTTCACTATACCAATCAATTTTTGGCCATTAGGTGTGCATTTCTTTTGGACCGAATTTCATACATGTAAAAAATACCCATGTATTATGTATTTATTTAGGGATATATAAAAAAGAAACAGTGGATATAACAATGGCATAATAACATTATTAATCCCTTAAATTTGTTTTAATTATGGGTTTGACCACTACAATATTTCTTTTTGTAAAAATTTATACTCCTTTTTGTATAACCAGATATAAAAAATACAACATCTGCTTTATAAAAATTCTTATTTGTCTATACAATAAAAAAAATTTGTTTTAACTTTTGAAAAGATCATATTATATTTTGTACCTCTATATGACTTATCCTTAAGGTGAATTTTTTTGAGTGAAATAGACGAAGTCCTTTGGTTAATTTGTACGAGAAATGACACATTAATAATTAGAATTACATAAAAACTTCAACCGAAAAATATGAATAAAACAAGTTTTATAGATCAAGAACAAGAACTTGGCAGAATAAGAATACATATGTTTTACAAGATAATTGATCCATGCGTGTATCATTGTGTTGATGTATGAAACTGTCTGTTACAAAGATCCAAAAGAATTTTGTACAAGAGTAATTGATATAACTAGCAAAATTTACAATTTGCTTCTGAAGTAAAAGATTCCCATGGCATCATTGTCCAGTTGTATTTGAAGTGCAGCAGGTATAGGGTTGCTCCACATGCAATTGGATCGATTTTTAGATCCATACTTCGCAAGAAAATCAACGCATTGGTTTCCTTCCCTGAGAACATGGGCAAATTCTATGCTTTCCCATTCCCTTTTACGTATTTCTTGAATTTCCTTGATAACCTCTCCGTACATATGATCTGCATTAGCCCATTCTATTAAGCCGAGAGCTTCCGTCGAGTCTGTCTCACAAATAACCTTACGACATCCTACATCCCATGCAAGCTGAAGTCCTTTATTAATAGCTAAAAGCTCAGCATGAATAATATGTTCAACACGAACATGCTCTGAGAAACCAAGAATAAGTTGGCCATTAGAGTCTCGAATGAGTCCTCCTATGCCGGCGTCCCCAAAGTTGATATGCAAGCTTCTATCCACATTTATTTTGTATGTGTCAAAAAATGGAGCCTCCCACCTCACTAGTCGAACTAATTTAGGTGGTTGAGTAGGATAAGAAAACATTCTCCTCGCTTCTATGATATTTGATATCAAAGCCATCTCAATTATATAAATATTTATTTAGAAACCAGAAAGTATGGCACGAGTTAAGCAAACAAATTTGGTGAAATTGTTGAAGTAAACGGCAAGTTCATAAACAAAATATTATATTTTGCAAATTTTTAAACTTAAAACATTTTTTCATGTTAGAGTCAAAGTATTTAGACCCAACTCACCTAAATTTCTTACTTAAAAAAATTCAAAATATTTAATTTCATTTATTTACTGTAAAAAATCTTTTTAGGCACAATATCTGGTGTCTACCATTTGAAAAGTTTCGGCCGTTGATGGCCATATTTATATATGGACAAATCACAAGTCCATTTGTTTAAGCTTTTTTCTACTAACAGAATCAATTATTTTTTAAAGTTATTGGGAAAAAAGTTATGATGCTTTAAAGATTTAAACAAATGCAAAAAAATATTTTGAATTATTTTATAAATTTAGTGTAACTTCCAAAAATAACCGGATATAAAAAAGAAGGGAAAGCGATTTTAAAAATACAGAAATTTATAAAGATATCGTTAAATTAAAAATTTTATGAATATGTAAATACCTGATGATATTATACAATTAAGGGCTCTTTTTTCGCCAAATTTATAAAAGAAAAAAATATTTTGTGACTTCTTATAATGTCTGTTTAAACATTTAAAAATAATTATAATTTAAAAAATTAATTTCAGATTATTTTTGAAAATAATCTATTGTGGATGGTAAGAGCGATCATTTTAAATAAGTAGGATATGCAAAAATGTATTAAAATTTTATAAGAATAAAATAATAAATTATTTTATAAAACGGACATCAATAAAATATTATAAAATTTAAAAATAATACACTTTTTATTATTGTAAGTAAGCATAAAATTATTTCGATTTTTAGAAAATTTATACAAAATAAATCTCAATTTATACAATCTCTAAGATATCCAAAAATTATTTTTTTAATCTTAAACAAATGGGCCCTAAGAAATAATTGAATGATAAATCACTTTTTAATCTTACTTATAGAAATAACATCTATTTAAAATTTAAAATAATTTCTTATTGTTAAAAATAATTATTTGAAAACATAAAATCACCTGCTATCTTTTGTATTTTCTGTTAAATAAAGTATAAATATTTTTAAATAGGGATAAAAAATAATAATTAATTTTTATAATGATTGGATTTAATTTAACTGCATGCATGTCAGATTTTTTGTGCAATCTTTTATTATCTTTTATGTAAAAGTATATAAATACATAAAATGGATAAATCGCCGGGAAAAATTTTATATTCCCCCTCAATCTACTTTCATTTAAAACAATTTTATTTTTTTAAATATATATAAAAAAACATGTTGAAAAGAAACAGTCTTTTCAATGTGATTACCACTTTTTATTTTATATCATTTTGACCAGTAATAGTGTTAAAATTAAGTACAAGAAAAATGTTTTATATGTTACTATTATAATGAAGATTAAAATAGTATATATGACATTTAATTACTGAATTAACTAATAAATAAATAAAATTATGTTTAGTCATTTTCAATCCAATTGAAAACAAATTTTATATTCCCTTATGTTATAGTATCCGTTTAATTTCAAAGAAAAAAAATCTTATTTGTCCATATATATAAATAATACAAAATTTATTTTACATTTTGAAAAGAAACAATTATATTTGGTTCTTTCATATCGCTTTCTCTTTAACCTTAAGGTTTGTTGGGACGAAAATTTTTCATGAATTTAATTTTTTTTAAAAATGAACGAACAAGATTATAAAATCTTAATTACAAAAAAAGCAAAATGAAAAGAAAATTGTCTAAAACCTGTTAACTCAATTTCTCTATTGTTGAAAATTCTATCCTCTATTTACCTCAAACTACACAATCATGTTGCGAAACAAAGGAAAACAAATTAAAGAAGCAAAGAATTAAACGCTAGATGAAAGTTTGATAGTGTTATTACTTACTTGATCTTCTCTCTACGTTTATTATTCAACGTTCTCTTTCTCTTTGTCTTATATCTCTTGTAGTTTTTGTAATTTCTCCGCCCCTATACGTCTTTGAGCAAAATCAACACATATAAACTTAGTCTAACCTTTATCATAATCAGTTAAAACAACTATTAAATTTAAAATTTAACTAACTCTAAACTTTTATCCTTATTAGATTTCAAAAAAAGTATTTTGAAGGTAAATAAGGTAAAATCTAAATCACTTACCTAATTTTTAAAAGTAACAAAATAGATGAAGTAGATTTCTGGGATTGAACAATACTCAAATGAAACTCCCACGTTAATAAAAAGCACAATAACTATCGGTTATTTGCTTGATCTGGATAAATTTGCGATGGCCAAACCTCTTATTTATAGTTATAATTGAGATATAAGATGGAGTGTATCTTCTATTTCAGATTTGAATCTTGAATTAAATCTCTTAAGATTTTTTTAACAATTTATTCATTTATTTCAAATTCAAATAGAAGATTATTATTCTGTCTCATAATTTTTTTAAATTGATTTTTGCTTGGAATAATAAATTATAGTGATTATTATAGTTTGCTGAGAGTTATATTTAATAGAATCACGTTGAACGATTTTGACTATTCCATGATGTGCGCGCGCGCGTGTGTGTTATACGTATATTTAATAGAATCTATGGATATTTATATATATTTACTAAAATATTTTTTGAGATTATGAAAATTTGCAGTTTAGGGTGAAGTTATTATATATTTTATTTGAATAAAAATTAAACTTATTTTAAATCTCTCTTGAATCTCAACTAACCTTATAAACTTTGTCTTTCCTCTAAAAATTATATTTTTAATTATTTTTAAGTAAAGTATCCTTACTCAATTAATTAAATAATAAATATCAACTATCATTAAATCTCATCCTAATGTTAATTAAATACTAAATAAAATTGGAATGTTATATAATTTTTCCTTCCTTATAGCCATTTTGTTCCCAAAATTCAACAGTTTAATTATCACACACTGAGTTTCCTTAAATCACCCTCATTTTGTGTGTTCACTTACTAACTCCCATCTTTAAATGATAACTTGGTTTCTCAAAAACTAAAGTCCTCAGAAACTTTTTTATTATTAATGAATTTATATAAATGATCAAATTATCCTTCTTGAAAATAAAATGATCACGAGTTTTATAAATAATTAGAACTTTCCTTTTTATATTTACAATATAACAACAAATTATAGCAAATCACAATTTTATATGTGAAATTCTTGATATTGCTACAAATGATTATTACAAATTTTGTTTAAATAATTATAATTTTTTTTATATTCACAATAATGTAATAGCCACTAGTGCAAAATACAAGTTTAACTAAACATTTTTAACTAAAGTTATAGAAGTAACGACGGTTGCAACACATTTAGGGGCACAACTTGTAATTATAGGCAGCAATTTTGAAATTATAACAACAATTAGAAAACTATATGTCGTTATTTGACATATTTAACTCATAAATAATCAAATATTTTCAACAAAAAAAAACATGACACTATCTCTCTTCATAAAATTAACTTAATCAATATTTTCAATAAAAAAGAATATCTTAATCCAATATAATTATTAATTACTTTAAAACATCAGGGTCGCTTGCGGGAGGGAATATATTATTGAGCATGTGACAGACAAGCTGATTCAATTTTCTATAATTGCTTTGTCGTTCTACAAATTAAATATAATTTAGGTATTCTCACATGTGGCCATAATCAAGAAACCATTTATTGTTTAGGCGTAAAATAACGACATCCATGAATGTTGAAAAAATAAAATACATTAAGTTCTTAATTACATAGAGATTTTTTTTTATTTTAACAGCTTATTTACCCCTTTTTAAAATGAAGATATGTGTTATATGAATATTTCTTGTATATTTGAGATTCTATTTTCATTCATCTAATTGTTTGTGACTATTAAATATATTTTTTTACAAAAATACTCTCTTTAAAGTATTAGAACATAAAAAAAACTCTCAGATTTAAAGATTAAAAGATAAATTATAAATATATAAGCTTAAAAAATATTTACCCAAATGGCTTAAACTATTTTGATAGAGTATACTATCCATAAGCATATTTAATATATAAAATTTAACATGATATCATGGCCATTAGATCAGGGACAAGAAAACAAAAAAGAAAAAAAATGAAAGAATGAAAGATGAAAAAAAATATAAGCGATTTAAAAAAGAGAGAGAAGAAGAAAAAATGAATAAACTTGAGGCTTGTGAGATTAAAAAAAAGTACAAGTCTAGAAAAAAATGAATAAAAAAAGAGAAAAAATAATAGAGAGAATATTAGAACATAAAAAAATCTTACATCTAAAAATTAGAAGATAGATTATAAATATATTACCTTAGAAAGTATCTAACCAAACAATTTAAGTTATTTTACTATATTATAATATCCATAAACATACTTAATATAAGAAATCTAACATAAAATAATAATTATCTAAACATTAATTAAAATAATTATCTCAACATTTATATTTTCCAAAAATATTTTTTTATATAATCAACAAAAATTTTAATATATACATTTTCAAAATTTTATTATGTTATATAATTTATTAATTTTTAGTATATTATAAAATTTTATAAATTCATTTTTTATCAAATTTATTGAAAAATTATCTGTTTAGATTTCTTTTAAATTCTAAAACTAACACAATAATTTATACTTTCTTTGTTTAAAAATGTAAGATATTTTTTGATGAGTTAAACGTTAAAAAATATAAAATTTTTTTATTATTTTAAGATCTAATCATTACATTTTTCTCAAAAGTATCATTAATGAATAAATCACTGTATATTTATTTTAGATTGAAACACCCTAAAAAATAGAAGTAAATATGAAAAGATGATATTAGTTTAAAGACAAGTAACTATTTTATTATAAGGTGAATTTCAATAAAAAAATATTTTTTATTTTTAAATGGAGGCTGTACAAAAAATATATTGGTGGAAAGGTGTGTGTATCATTTTAGCAATAGATAATTTGTAAATATTTTCATAAATACTTTTGAATCATGATAACTCTGTTATTTAGAATATTCTCCAAATGTTGTATGATTATTGTATATATATTTCAATTATTATTAGGAGATATTATTTGATATTATTATATAATTATTAATTACTATTAGGTTGTCTTTTTCTTGATGTACATATTATACCTTTCAGCTCAATAATAAACAAAATGTTCCTCCATACTTCTCTTGCTTGTTTCATAATATCAGAGCCGTATTTTTCCCACTCCTTCTTCCAGTACTGTATCTCCATCCTCTGCTCATTTTATTCCTCACACTGTCTTAAGCTACCTTTTTCTCTTGCCTTTAGATTTTTTTCCTTCACCTTTTCACAATTTCAATGGAACCCACTATAGCTTTTTCTCTTATCTTCACGTTAAGTTATTTTTTCACAATTTCGATGGGACCCACTTTCTTTTTTGTTATTCCTCAATTTTGTCTTCTTCCTCATTGAATTTCTGAACCTTCTCCTCCATCTGATTAAGCCAACTCAATCACTCTTTTACTTTAGGATTCTTGATTTGCATTGGAATTCTCACTTAATTACTATCTCCTCTTAGTCTCACTTAATCACCATCAACTATTTTTCCCCTTATTATTCAATGGAAAAATTCAAGATTGCTCATATGGATAGAGAGTATGTGTGGTTTTTTAAAAGGTAAGAAACTTTGGCGATATATTACTGAGGATGTCTCATTTCTTGTTAGATCATCTTTTGAAAATGACCAAAAATTTACTGATCGATTGGATGATTGGGATAATAAAAATAATCAAATCATAACATGGTTTCAGAATACTTCTACCACTAGTATTCATCAGTAGTTTGCACGCTTTGAAATTGTTAAGGAGGTATGGGATCATTTTGCTAGCTGGTATACCTCTTTTATTTGTCCAATCAATACCAACTACAAAAGGACTTGGCTGTTCTCAAAATGGAGAAAGATCAACCGTTGCTTGAGTTTCTTTCTAAGATAGAGGCTATTTAGGACCAACTAGCTTATTATGAGGCTTCTTTTAAAAATGATGAGGATGTTAAATTTTTCTTCAAATGGCAAGATCAACTTCATCTTATACAATTCTTGATGGTTCTTACTGATGATTTTGAGCCTATCTGTGCTTTTCTGCTCCACCAAAGCCCACTTCCAATCCTTAAGGATGCTTTTCCTCGTCTCCGTTCCAAGAAAAATCATTTGGGTCTTCTCCAACAATCCCCTAACATGGCTTTCACTGCTCCTATAAGGAATTCTAAGCTCTTTTGTCACTATCCTCAATCTACTCATGCTTTTAATTAGTGTCTTTATATTGAATGCAAAACTTGCCAAAAGAAGGGACATATTTCTACGAATTGTCCTTCTTTGACTAGTCATTATTGTAAAAAGCCTGGGCATCTCATTGATCCACTTGACTTCCCAAACCTAATCAAGGAAGGTCATTCAAGTCTGGTTCCTCATTATTCAAGACTACTCTATCTGTTATTGATAAGCTACCTATTTTTGCTACTTCCACTTTGGGATCCTCTACTTCTGAACTTGAGTCTTTACTTCACAAGATTATCTCTAGTTCTTCTAGTCCACCTGCTGCCTTAGCTACACCTTCAAGTGCACCTTCTTGGTATTTTGATTCTGCCTATTGTAATCATATGACCAGTCAGAAATACTTCTTTTCCTCTATGTCACCTAATACCACTGCTCACCCTATATACACTATTGATAACTCCCAAATGCCTATTAGTCATATCGATACTATTCCTTTGCCTTCTTTATTCATTCATGATATTTATTTGGTCCCTAGCATTAGTTTTAATCTCCTATCTATCGAACAATTAGTTGATGTGGGCTATGATGTTTAATTTAACAAACATGGTTGTGTTGTTTCTAATTCTCAGACAGGACAAGTTATTAGGATTAGGCGTAAGATTGGTTGAATGTATAAGCTCAATTCCCTATATCTTCTTGAAGTCACTTCTAGATTGTGTGCTTCCTCCACTTCTGCTTCCTTTAAATTATGGTATCATCATCTAACTCATCCATCTTTAACTACTTTGCGTCCTTTACTTTCCACTATTTTTCCCAGACAAGTTGATGTTGAGACTTTACATTATATCTCTTGTCAAACTGTTAAACAGCTTGCTTTCTTATTTAATAAAAATGACTCTATTATTAATGAGTCTTTTGATTTAGTTCATTCTGAAGTTTAGGGCCCAATACCCACTCCCTCTATGAGAGGCTCATGATATTTTATGATTTTTGTTCATGATTTTTCTTGTTATACTTGGATTTACATGATGAAAAGTCAATCTAAGTTGCCTAATATCTATGTTAAATTTGCTACTATAGTTCGAACTCAATTCTTTAAAGTTATAGAAGTTTTTCATCGTGATAATGCCTTAAAATAATGTGATTCTAAACTGCTCAAATTTTTTGATGCTTTGGGTACAATCTCCTAATACTCATGTCCTTACAGCTCTCAGCAAAATGGCTGAGCTAAATGAAGACACCATCATATTCTTGACTTAGTTCGGGCCCTCCTCATTTCTTCTTCTTGTCCTAAATGCTACTAGGAGGAAACTACCTTAACTGCTGTCTATTGCATAAATAGAGTTCCTACCCTAGTTCTTGGTAATATTTCTCCTTTTGAGTGCTTTCATGGTATTCCTCCTAATTATAGTCTTTTGAAAGTATTTACCTATGTCTGTTTTGTCCTCTCCCTCCATACAAAACTACCAAATTGCAAGCCCGTGCTTGTGTTTGTTGTTTCCTTGGTTATGACCCTGATCATAAGGATTATCGTTACTGAGATCCCATATCTCTTTGCATTCGAATCTCTCATCATGTTGTTTTTTGGGAACATATGATGTTTTCTTCCTTAACTAATTTCTCCTCCGTTTCTCCTCCTTCACCTTCTATTTTCACAAATTTCTTGACTGATCTTTTTTCAAGTGACTTTAATGCAAATTCCCCTGTAGAGCCCACTATTGATGCTATGCCTGCTCCTAATATGCCTATTGCCACGACTCGAGATGTTTTCTTACAAGTCATATCTCTTGAGCTTGTATTGTCCAATGATACTTAGCCCCACCGTGTAAGAAACCCTCCTTTTTACCTTAGTGATTACCATTATTTTTTCATTGTTCTCCAATTACAAGAACCCAAATCCTTTAAGGAAGCCTCTTATGACCCCTTATGGCACCAAGCTATGAATGAAGAATTACGGGCTTTAGAGAAAATGCACACTTGAGATCTTGTTGATATTCCTTCTAGTAAAACTCTTATTGGCTATCCATGGGTATATAAAAACAAAACTCATTCTGATGGCTCTTTAAAGCAATGTAAGGCTTACTTGGTGGCCCAAGGGTCTAAATAGGAATACGGTTGTGATTATGAGGAGACTTTTGCACTTGTTACATGCATGACTTCTATTCGTAGTCTTCTAGCCATTGCTGCTGTTAAGCACTAGTCCCTTTATTAGATGGATGTTAAAAATGCTTTTTTAAATGGAGATATAGAGGAAAAAGTGTATATGAAGCCTCCACCCTAGTATTAGCATCTGAAGGACAAGGTTTGTCATCTTTATCAAGCTTTATATGGGCTCAATTAGGCTCCTCGTGCATAATTTGCTAAGTTTAGTAACATTATAGATCAACTAAGCTTCACTTATTGTCCTCACAACTTGGCTCTTTTTAATCGATCTACTACTTCTGATATTTTTTTTTTGTTATATGTTGATGACATGATTATCACAGGCAATGATGATATAGGAGTCCAGGAGCTCAAGATATACTTGGGCCAGCAATTTGAAATGAAAGATCTCGGTAACCTGAACTATTTTCTTAGACTTAAGGTCTATCATAAAAGAGATGGTATCTCTCTCTCTCTGATCAAGTTTGCTATTGATTTGATATCTCAAGCTCATCTTTCTAATGAGGAGGTTGAAAATACTCCTATTAAGCCAAAATTTTACTGTACTTCCATTGATGGAACCTTATTGAATAATCTCACTCGTTATCGCCAGTTGGTTGTAGGCCTCATCTATCTTACTGTAACCCACCTTGACATTGCTTATGCAGTCCACATTGTCAGTCAGTTTATGTCAGAGCCTCGAACTACTCATTATGCAACAGTTCTTTGGATCCTTCTGTATGAAGGATCATCAAAGACACCCTATATCATGGGCTTCCCTTCTCTACTAGCTCCTTTCTTACACCGCAAGCTTACTCCAATGCTGACTAGGGTGATGTTTGTAATGATCGACGATCTATGATTGGTTTCTGTATCTTCCTTGGTCATTCCTTTATCTCTTGAAGAAGTAAGAAGCAGATGTTAGCCTCCTGCTCTATTGCTGAATTGGAAGACCGTGCACTAGTAGACACAACTGTTGAAGTACTTCGACTTTATTGGTTACTTGACAGGATAGGAGCATCTCAAAGCTCCTCCACAGACACATATTGTGACAATCAAGCGGCCATCAAGATTGCTCACAATGATATGTTTTATGAACAAACCAAACATATTGAGATTGACTGTCACTTTACTCGGTAGCTTGTTGTTAGGGGCACCATCCAACTTGTTCCAATTCGAACCAAACATCAACTGATAGACTTGTTTATGAAGTCTTTTCATCCGGGCTGCTTTCATTTTTTAACAGACAAACTCAAGTTGCTCTCTGTTAAGCCATTTTAAGTTTGAGTGGGGATATTTCTGTTAAACTATCTTAAGTTTGAGTGGGGATGTTATATAAAATATTCTTCAAATATTCTATCATTGTTATATATATATCCTAATCATTATTATGAGATATTATTTGATATTATTATGTAATTATTAATCATTATTAGGTTGTTTTTTTTTCTTGATATATATATTATACCTTTTAGTTCAATAATAGATAAGATATTTCTTCATACTTCTCTTGCTCGTTTCACTAACCTCAACGAACCCTTAGACTAATTTTCTTTTTTTTAATAAATATTTTCTCCTTAAAAAATGCATATTGCCTAAAACCCAGATTTCTGCTATGTTATCACTTTCACGTCTATGTACTGTGTTGTTTTTGTTGGTCTGTTTGTTTTTTTACTTTGGTTGTAATATTTCTCCCCTAGAAAAAAAAAGCTACTTATTAGTGACAACAAGAAATAATCAATTAAGGATCAATTTAAATGATAAAATATTCAAACATCACGAGATGCTGTATTGTAATTTTGATTACGTGTAAAGTATGATTTTAAATTTTAATAGCTCTCAATGAAAGAATAACATATAGTTTATGCATAGCATGTGTTGTTGACGATTCAAAAAGTTTTGAAATACTTCCTGTTCACTAAGTAAGGGCAGTTTGTTTTAACTTATTTTTATAAAAAAATTACTTATTTGTTGAAAGAAAATTTATTTTATAAGTTTTCATTATGTTTGTTTAAACTTTTAAAAATAATTTAAAATTGATAAAAAATTTTTTAATTATTTTAAGAAGTTATTTTGAAAGTAATCCAATGTAATAGATGACATGGAATGTTTTTAAGAGATGTGATACGTAAAGATATTATAAAATTTTAAAATAATATAATAATAAATTATTTTTATAAAACAAAAATAAGGGAATATATGATAAAATTTAAAAATAACTAATTAATAATCAAACATAAAATAATATATGTTTTTTATACAATATCTATAAAATAATTTTTTTATAAAATCTCTAAACTATTTAAAAATTACTTAATTTTTAATCTTAAACAAAGGGTCCCTAAGCCCTTTTAATAATCAACCATTGAAAATGACAATTATTTCTCTGCATTCTAGCACTAGAATTCTATATTTATTCGTTACAGTGATTTAAAGTCTATCAACCTCTTGAAAAAAAAAAAAACAGAAAAATCTTTATTGTTGCCTTTGCATTTCAAAAAAGGAAAAAAAAGAGCTCAAAATGAGAGAAAAATCTTTTAAGGTAATTTTTTATATTTTTATTAACATATTTGAATTTGAGAACTTATTTAAAGCATATTAAACTCAATACTTCAATTCAATCCCATCAATATGAAAAGCTAAACTAATTTATTTAGCTTCACAACAAATGGAATAACCTTTGAAATATCATAAGAGAAAATATATATCTGGTACACCATGTCATTTATATTTTGTTTAATAAAAACATATTATGTTAAATGATTTTAAATATAAATTGATTCTACAATTAATTTTGATTAAAAAAAGAAATCAAAGATTCTATTATAAAAATAAGATTATTAAAAATAATAATTTAAAACAAAATAACACTGATGCATGACATTTTTTTTATTAAACAAAACATGAATAACATGATGTATCAAATACATACAAAAATTTCTTGAAATCCTTGAGACCTTTCTGGATGATTGGTGAAAGATTTCCTTTAAATTATCTTGGTGAAGATTAAAGATTGTGTTCCCATAAATCTCATTCTCAAAAACAGTATAGAAAATGACAGATAAGTCCTACAAGAATTAACTAGAGTATGCTCCTGCACGACATATAAGGACACCTCAGCATTACTGATATTTTAAATATATATATATATATATGTTACTGTTTCTTTTACTGTAGAACAAACATTAATAAAAAATTATATTTTACAAAAAGAAAAAATTCAAATAAATTCCAACCAATTTTAAAATACCAAACTTCAAAAATTTACAAATCCAATTTTAAATTTTACAACTTTATTTTAATAAATTTTAAATTTATTTTTTTAAATTTTAATATGATTGAAAAATAAATAAATTTATTCTCTCTCTTAAAATTTGAAACAAGTTATAAAATCAAGCCAAACTTACAAATTTTAAAATTAGTTGAGACATAATTTGAATTAATGTCATTCTCCTTCCATTAATCCCTCTATCAGCTCTAACACCCTTTAAAATCCAAACAAATCATTTAACTCCATTAATTTAAGCTGATGTAGCACCAGATCATCATCATCATTACCTGAACTTGGTAACCAAAAGGGGGAAATAAAAATCATATATTGCAAGCTCGGATTTTCATCTCACATCACAAATTATTACAATGAACACATCATGCATCATGAAATATTCATCCGTGTTGATTAGCCCCAAGATATCTCCAGTTACATCAGAAATCGAGAACAAGATCATTGTTTGATTTCTTCTTTCTCTGCAAATCACAGTATCAACAAACCATAAATGGCATCTATTTTACCTGGGCGATCAAGATGCACTATAGGCTCTGCAACACACAACTAGAATGAAGACCAAGCTTTAACAACATATTCCAGCATAGTGAACAACACAGTTTCTTATTTCACTCTAGAAGCAGTGATACGGTGTGGCGCGCAAATATCGAACACCTGTCAGTTTTTCATCATAACTTGGTCTGATGTTTTCAGCCAGGACCACGAATTTGAGATTAAAGAGCGTAAATCCGTTCAACCTCTGAATTGGAGAATTCAGAATGATGCCATGAGTTGGATCCACTTCTTTTGGCATATTTCTGCTTCCTCATTGATCTGACTCTCTTGGACTTCACCACATAGTAAGTCATTGTGCCAATAACTCCAGATATTATCACTCCCCCAACTACTGTAACCAGAATCGCTGCCCACACATTCCTCCGACCGACGACTATGTAAGAGGAAGCGATAAATGCAACAGAAGTACAAACAGAAGCCAACCACATCAGCTTGTTAATCACCTCCACCACCCGTTTCTCAGCTTTAGTTTCCCCTCTAACCAAGGTAATTTGAACAACGACAACAGCCAAGGATGTAAAAAGTGCAATAGCATTAAAGATGAAGAAGATTTTAAAAGCCGAACTGCTCGCTACCACTGCACTGCCATCATCATCATCACCACCTGGTACAGTGAAAATAGCAGCGAAAGCAACCGTAGCAAACAACACAGCCACAATAGTCACCGAGTTTGTGGCATTGTTAATTCCTTCCCTGTGGAGTTTTCTTAACTCTTTAGAAATATTATGAACATTTTTGTTGGTTTTCCTGGTTTGTTCAAGCTGGATGTGAACATCTTTCTTGATCTGAGTAACAGTGTTCCTCAGTTCATCTCTTGGTTGGTTGAGATCGTTAGCTCTAAGGGCCCCAAAATGAGAGAGGCATTCCTTTATGTCCGTAGATTCTTCTGAGAGCGGAAGACCTTCAGCAATGTCAAGAGCTGTTTTGTGGTCTCTGGTTAGTGCATTAACATTGGTGTCTGGTAGTCTCAATAATTCATTCACTATCTGTGAAGGAAAATGAGAAGGCACAAATTAGAACTTTATCCATTGAAAAACTCACAACAAAAGCTCATATAACTTTTCTTTCAGGGGAAGTAAGGTCACTACATATATATATATATATAGTTTAAGATGCGCAAATATGAAATATCCATAAACTTTTTCTCCAAGAATTCCTAATATCCTTAAATTAATAATGATGCATGGGTGCCCATTAACTTTATAAAAGAGGCCAACCTTATCCAATCCATTAAATGGTCAATGTCAGAATATCTTAACGAATTGTAAAAAGTTGGCCTCTTTTATAAAGTTAATAGATGCCCATGAATCATTGTTAACTTAAAAATACCCAAAACTCCTAGAGAAAGTTTTTGAACATTTTTGCACCTTGATCCTATATATATATATATATGAAGCATGTAATGCTCAGCAATTAACAGTGTTACCTCTGCTCGCTTTTTTCTGGTAGCTACATGTAACGCTGTGTTACCAAATTTGTCGGGAAGCATAACAATGGCTGCATCTGCCTCAAGAAGCAGTTTAACCACATCACAACTGTGTCCTTTCACAGCCATATGCAAGGCAGTCTGTCCTTTCTTGTCAGTCCGCCGTGCCAATTGTGGGTCTTTACCGAGCAGTGCTTTTACAACTTCTACATGGCCCTGACGCGCAGCTAAATGCAATGCGTTTTTGCCATTGGACCGAGGGATTTCCAACAAGCTACCGTCCTTCGACAGCAGTTCATTTACCACTTCCGTGTGCCCTCTTGTTGCTGCAGATATCAGTGGAGTAGCATTTGATGGGCCGAATGTTTTGCTTAATCCTTGATCAAACTTTAGGAGAACCTGGACAATGGCTGCAAATAAAATTGCCAGCAATTACATTGATGACCAGAAAATATAGCACTTCCATTACATGGAAACACTAAATTATTTCCAAAAAATAGAAGCATTTGATGTATTCTTTTACAGCATCTCATCTTCTAGACTGTATAATTTATGTTGACACTATCTCATCCTTAACACCTTCTTACCTAAGAACAGCATGCTCAAGGAAATGAAAACCACTTTAAAAGAAAAAGATTAAGAAATTAAAAAGGCTTTCGGCTTCTCAAATCTCCAGTGGCTAGTTTATACATTGATAAGTCCGGTGACTGATAAACAAAACAGTGACGTCATACACATTTGCATACTCATGTTCTTATAACATCCCAAAATTTTCCTCCCAAGGATTTAATATGAAGCCTAATCATTTAGATCTAGCTTCTAAATGACAACTCTTCATATATGCAATTTTTAGAAACATTTTTGTTTTCCAATAATAGTATGTTTTAAAATAACTAGAAAATAACTTATAGAGCAAATATAAAATTTTATCCCTAAAAGACATACTACCTTTCACCCTAGTCCTTAACTCCTCTACATGAGCTAAACCCTCAAAGTTCATAACTTACCACAAGTTACACTCTCTGTTGAACCACAGAGTATAATATCTTACTCCACTTTGAGGGACTGAATCTGGTATCAAACCACCCTAAACCTAAAAGCCAGATTTGATTGCAACTAATCTAAGTTGCAGTCAGGTAGGATCACAATAGTGGCAAAACTCTCCCAGCAAATTTTTATCGCAGCTGCATACTCAAAACTCAAACCAAACCCACCAGTCAAACTAGCACAAGCCTCTACCAGCTAAGCCATGTGCTCATTGTTGTGGCTAATTCTATTGCATACATGTCTTAGAAGGTACAAACTTTGAAGTGATGAATTCATACAAGGGAACAAAACAAGAGGTGACATACTTATGTCCTTGAATCCTATAACAAAGTCAATCCTTCAAGATAACTCACCATAAGTTAGTCTCACTGTTGCACGGTTGCACCAAATATTATGCATACCCTAATTTGAAAGACAGCATACATACATGTTTTATAACTTGTGAGCTTTGAAGGGCTAGTTCATACAAGGGAATAAATACAAAGACTAAAGTGTAACAGGGTATTTAGTAAAATGTTTCTACAACCAAATTTTTCATTTACCCATAATTCTAATACCCAAAACTAGAACAGCCAAATCAGAACAAGAAAATTCTCACAATTAGAACAAAACTAGGAGGCCTGGTGATGCAGGAATATGAGGAATAAGCCATATTGTTCAGTACTAGTAAATATATAGACATATGTATAGATCCTTATACCATGATGGCCTTGACTTGCAGCAATATGCAATGGATCAAAGCCTGAGCGATTCTTCTTGGAAAGAGTCTCCTTATTTGAATACTTAAGCAATTCCTCGACAACATCAAGATGTCCTTTATCCGCGGCTGTGAACAGAGCAGTCTCTCCCAATTCATTCTCTTCATTCACAACAGATGCTCTCACCTCAGCTATCTCTGTGTCCACATCATCGCCACTGAAAGTCCCCATTATCTGAGAATCGATGTCGCCGAGGATCTGCTTCACGGCAGCGAGATCTCCCCGTTGAGCCGCCAAGTGAAGCTCGGTATCGTTGTGCCGTCCAGTCACTTGCTTCACGTACTTCTTCTTCCCAGCTTGGTCGATTCTCTTCCCGGAGTTCGACAGCACCAAAGCCGGCGCCGTCGTGGACGACGGAGACGGCGATGGGGATATTTCCGAAAGTGGGTTCGGAGTTGAACTCATCGGACCCTTCTTTGTTAACCTCCTGTTTATCCACCAATATACAACACAATTAAGAATCGAATTATCAAAAATTCAAGAGAAAATAGCAGCCATAACTAAAATTTCCCATCAGATCATCACAAAGCACACACAAAATCTCAAGGGAAAAAAATTACTAACCCAGAAGAAATCCCAGACGATTGCGCGGTATGCGAACTAGAAAGACTTTGGTAAACAGATAAAGCAAGAAGCTTGAGAGCTAAAAGGGAGTGAAATACTAAAATCCAAAGCAGTAGGTAAAGAGAGTGAAGGAAGGTGATGTTAGTTAGACGATTGGATGATGTTGAAGAAGGAAAAGTGGTGGTAGAGAGGGAAAAGCAGGAAAGAAGAAAGCGGAAGGAAGAACGAAAAAGAAGAGAAGACAAGTTGAGATTTTTCACTGAGAAAAAAAAAATGAAATTGAAATTGAAATTATATATATAAATTTGTGTGTAATAAATGATGGATTATTCTTATCCCGATGCTGTGTTGCGTTATTTTTCTTCTTTAATCTGTGTCGTTTTTCTCCCCGAGATTGGTTTCATTTCACGTTGCCTGACAAAACATCTTGATTTCGAGATCGGTTACATCTCACGTTTCAAATTTCAAATGGATTTCGGATTCCTTGACTATGAAGGAAGAGAAAGACGGAGAATAATGAATAAGAAGAAGAATTTTGTGAATTAGATTTTTAAAATATAAAATATTTTCAGTTTTTTTATAATTAATTAATGAGTTTTTTTATGGAAAAAAACTCTTAATAAATAAATAATCTACTCCTTTATTTTAAGTAGACACTTTATTAAATAAAAATAAATATAAAAAATATATCAATTTAAAATAATAAATTATCTTATTGAAAATATAATTTAATTAAAAATATTTTATATTTTTTAAATGACTGAATAATACTTTTTAAAACAATGCATTTTAATTTTTTTATATTTTTCAGATTTTTAAATGAAAAATGAAAAATATATATAATTTTTGAACCTGAAATAACTCAATCTTTTACACAATCCTATCCTTACAATTTTTTTATCATGATACAACTAAGTCTTCATAATTTTTTTTAACTGAAAAAAATTAGAACTATACATGTACTAAATTTAAGAATTAAATTGATATCTGAAGGAAAAAACTTAGATACTTAAAAATATATTACCCCTAAGAAAAAGGTTAACTCTGTTTACCAAGACACAATCCTCCACGTTGCCAACTAAATGAATCTTTGTTTTTCATAGAAGGATTATCATTATTATGAGTATTAAGGTTTGAATTTTGTATTCATTGTATGTGATCTGAATGAACAGACAAGTTGATGGGCCAGGACACGAGGAAGACGATATTTTCCATATCGGAAATTGCCGAGAAGAGAGACTTGTTAGTATTGTTACGTTAGGTGTGCTTGTGGATGGCGGGTTTCACTCTGTTGGGATGTTTCCAGGAAGCTCCCTCGCTTCCAAAAGCAACAGAGATTAAAGGACCCCAGATTTGGAAAGTGATATTGAAGGACTGGGATCCTTGTTTGACTGAATATTACAGGGTTAAATGATAAAAATATTCAAACAAATTTTATTTTGTATCTTTATATCAATGATAATACATGAATACCATGAAATTTTTTTTTTTATAAAGGCATCATTCCCCCATCCGTTAAATTTGCTTAAAATCTGTTAACAGTAATTGTTAAAATAAAAAAAGAAGAGGAAGAAAAATAAATAAATATAAAATGCAAAAATATTTAGAATTTTTCTTTTTCCCAGGTGCAAAAGTATCATGCATATTTGTTAATTTAAGAATATTAAAAAGCTCTTTAGGAAAAGGGTTCCAGGTATTGTTGTTCCTTAACCCAACACTTGGGGGTCCATGTTAAAGGACATTAAATCATTTTAACGGTTTGGGAGAGGGATGAAAAAAAAAACAGAGAGAGAGAGATTTTTTCTAGATGCAAAAGTATCATGCATCATTGTTAATTTAATAATATTAAAATTTTCAACAAAAAAAGTTTTTAAATATTTTTACTTCTTAACCTAAAATTTGGGGTACATGTTTAGATGTTAAGTTATTTTAATGGCTCAAGAAAAAGCGCCCCCTTAAAAAGAATTAATAAATACTTCTACACTTTAATTAACTTAAGGATATTAGGCTCTGCGAAAAAGTTCTTGAACCTAATAATATAATATTACAAACAAAATGTGCCTTTTTGGTTGGGAAAATATCACTTTAAAAATTAAAAGTTTAGTTAAAAAATTTAAAATACATGGAAATAATTAACAACGCAATTGCAAGACATAAAATTTCTATTATTTATAACTAAAATTTCAGGCAACAAAATTTGACCAAGCGTAAAGGTAGTAGGAGAGTGTTCTCTCCAAGTTGGTGAGCTTCCTTCCTTTCGCCAATGTTTTTTTCCAGTATCTGCTTCTTCTTGTCTTTACCATTAGATTTGTTTTCATGTTGTTGGTCTGATCCTTCGATTTTTCAAGCCTTCTCTCGTTTTAGTTTTCCTTCGGTTCCTATTTACAAGAAGGATGCATTCAACTTGGTCATCTGATTCCTATAATTTTCACCAAAGACAACATCAGTTATGTTGTTAAAGCAATGTCAACTTTTTTTATACTACTCTGATCATATTTATAAGTTACTTCCAACATATTTTTTCAGTATTAAGTAAAACTTTAAAACTTATTAACTCTGTCTTAAAATTTAATAAGTTCTCAACTTTGCTTCTATTAAATATACACCTTCAATAATATATTTTCTCTCTCCAACATTCAATAGAGGGTAAAAAAAATTTATGATAAAAATTTAATGACATGGCTTATAAATAGGACCAAATAAATTATTCTCTCTTTGCACTATAAATAGGATTAGAGAAAATATTAAGTATGTTTAAAGATAGTTTATCTCATAAAAATAACTTAAATAAACACATTCTAAGCTTTATATATTAATAGTTTATTTTTAAATTTCTCAATATAGGACTTCTTTTATTTTTAATATTCTCCCTATTACTTTTTTTTTAATCATTTTTCTTCTTGATTGAGGTTGTACTTTTTTTAGTGTTAGAAACTTTAGGCCAACTCAATTTCCTTTCTTCTTCACTCTCATTTTAAGCTCTTGTTTTTCCCCCCATTATCTTTCATTTCTTTTTTTTTTTTTTGTGTTCTTGTTTTTTGTTCTCAATCAAATGGCCCTTGATACAATATCTCATTCTTTATATTAAATATGCTTAATGATAATTTATCTCACCAAAGTAACTTAAACCATATGATTAAACATATCCCAGTCATTATATATATTTATGATTTATCTTTTAATTTCTCAATGTGAAACTTATTTTATCTCTAATACACTATCACATGTTTGCAAGAGTACTAGACAATAGAAGAATTCATCCAAGCAAGTTCCTTGCTCTTATTCATAAATGATGGAATCTTAGGAGTGATACTCAAGTTGTTCAATACTTCGGTAAATAACCACTTTGTCTTGTTTTTGTGTTCTTCTATGGATATTAAATTCATGAACTCAACAAGGCCATGGATATCCCAAGGCAATTTACTTGTCCTTCAACGATGGTCTCTTTATTTATCCTTTCATGTCCCTATCTAGGTTCATGTTATTGGGTTACCACTTGATCTCTACACTTCAAAGATTCCACAATCACTTGGACAACTTATTGATTGGGATGAGGGCTGTTTATTTCATTCCTGTGGATCAAAGTCAAGACTTTTGTTAAATTTTAATCTAGTGAAAGGGATTAGATTCTCACAACATAATGAATTAAGATACTTAATAAACGATATACTCACATTCTGCGTAAAATATGATTGCCTTCAATAAAAGATATCTATAGATAAAACAAATTAGACAATTCTTTGTGTATGAATGGTGTCTTAAAAACAATCATCAAGTCTCTCTGCAAATATTTCCATCCATTATGAATGTATCACGATAGTTTGTTACAAGTGTAATGGCATTAGACATGTTGCTTGTTGTGCTTTTCATAATTCCTGGTTCAACAACCCTTTTTCCAAAGCATTCCATAATTATGAAGGCAATGAATCTTCCATTGGAGTGACATTCGATTAGGATAGACTGTTGTATCTTGTTAAGACCACAAACAAAAAGAATGTGTGCATTTCATTGGAACACAACCTAAATATACAGCAATCGAAGCCACTCATATTTCTTCAGGTTGGTCCAATCGAGTAGTTGAAATACCATCAAGTGTTTTCATAAAAGAAGAGGATCATCATTAAACAAGGATTTGAACTTTAGCTTGTCACATTATAAGAAACTAATCCCTTCTATTAGACTCGATCCTTGTTAGTGATACAACAAGTTTTATCCCACCAAATAAAGTCGGTTACACGGATTGTAAGACACTATTATGCTTTATCAGCCCAACCCCCATTGGTGATACTTCACATGTATTTTATTTGTGAAAAGCTTTGCATTTGTTTCTGCATTTTGTTATCTGTCTTCTAGTTTTCTCGAATCATCTTGTGGTAAACTAAAGAACTTTGGGACTTTGTTTTATTTCCCACAGACACTTCGTGTACATGCTTTGGTCAAGAAAATCAAACTATGAAGAACAAATATAATTATCCATGATAAATAAATATGGCACAGTTTGCTTTTTCTCACGCGAAAATTCTAATTCAACGAGTACAAGAACAAGTTGATAACTGCTTATGATACATGCGCAATGGAGAATTAAATGTCATTAATGACCGACCAAGGCTAATAAAAAGCCACATATTTTGTGGTCAATTTCTCCATCAGAGCTAGCAATCATATGAACAAATGGCTACAAAGAGAGACTACAAATAAGATACTACATCTGAAATAATTAGAAGAAAGTCCTATTTTACATGTGAAAGGATCCTATTAACAAATGTGGGGGCCACAAACGGAGTCATATAATGGAGAAAGAGATGAACTTACAAGCTTTTTCACACTTTCCAACTTGTAGCACCATGAACTTCAGAAAACTGCAATGTCAAGATGAACTGTAATTAGTGTAGGTAATTTAAACAAGACTAAAATATACAAACTCTCCTAAATTTTGAGAGTTACACAGAACCCTTATCATCTTTAAGAGTTTAAAATTAACTTTCCTCACTTTTTATTTTTTTCACTACAAACTCCCCTGCCGTAGTTTTTTAGTTATCTTATTGATAGAAGTTTTCATATCATGTTAAAAACAAAAAAGACATATAGCAACTTATGTGACATCTAATGAAAGCTAACAACAGCTTTATAAAAATTTTATCCATAATTTTTATGTTATTATTAACTCACATTGACCGTCACGTGAGCTGCTATATATCTTTTTTAAATATATGACCTGATAACTTCTGTTAATAAAATAACTAAAAAATAACAGTAGGAAAGTTTGTAGTTAAAAAATCAAAGGGAGAATTATAATTAGGTCCCACACAAGGGAATTAATTACTATAAGATTCATTGACAACTGAACTAAACTGCATTAACAATTGGTTGTGTTATCAATACAATTTAGTTCAGTTGTCAATGGACCTTGTGGCAATTAATTTCCTTATGTGAGACTTTAATATAATTGTTCCAAAATCAAAAGGTTAGGGAGGTCAATTTTAACTTTTAAAGGCGAGGGGGGTAATTTTTTGATGGTAATTTTTCCGTAAAATCTGCACATTCCTTTCTTTTTTCAGGCACATATGGTGAGGAAGATAGCTTATGGAAAAGGATTTGGCAACTTGCGGTTCCTGAAAAGCTCAAAACGTTCAGGTGGCTGCTTGCTAAGAGCAAAAACAAATTACACACTGCTGATCTTTGAACGAGGAGAGGATTTGGAAAATCATGTTCCTGCCCCTTCGGATGTGATGATACTGGAACCTGCCTACACATTGTCCAGGACTGCTAGATAGCCAAAGAAATCTGGACTGATCTTGAGAAGCAGGAGCATTGGAGCGACTTCACAACAAAAGGCATCCAAGACTGGATAAAACGGAATCTGAAGAATGAACTTGGTACAGATCACACTAGAAAAATTTGCTGGAGTTCACATTTTGCCTATATATGTTGGGACCTTTGGGTTCTAAGATGCAAACGCCTTTTTGAGTTAGAGGAGGATATCACTCCAATAACTGCCTCCAGTTGCTTATTTAAAGCTGTTTCAGACTTACATTTTGTTGGAAAGTAAACGTGTATCTCTGGGGCGGTTTTGTCAGGCTTGAAACAGATGGTTCAGTTATGCCAAATGGGAATGCCACATGAAAAGGAGTAATTAAGGACTCTCATAATAGATGGCTTTTTGGTTTTCACAGAAAGCTTGACTCAGTCCAGATCCAAGCCATGGTAAGAGGATTAGAACTCTGTTGGTTTCATAATCTAAAGAACGTGGATCTTTTTAGTGATTCATCCCTACCAGGACGTTGTGCAGCAGCTTGTGAATATGCTAAATAGGGATTGGAACGTGCATACTACTTTTACGTATAGAGAAAAGAACTATCAAGCTCATAGACTAGCTAGTCATGCTCACTTGCAAACTCCATTTTTTATGTCTTTGATCATCCTTCCTCTTTTATTGGAGATGGAGAGTGATGAAAGATTTTAGGTTTTCTCTTTAGCTTTTGTCCGTTGTATTTGACTTTTCATTTTTTTTTTAAATAACGTATCCAGTTTCTACTTAAAAAAAAAAAAACATTGAGAGAGAGAGAGAGAGAATTTTGTGCAACTGCATTAAAATCTAGGAGAGTTTTGTATATTTTAACTTCTAAACAAATTATATATAGGCCTTCAAGACAATGCAGGTCTAAAATTACTATGTATAGCAACAAGTGAAATTAAGCCTTCACAGTAGTTATACATACCTAAGCTCAAGATAAATCAAATCGAACGACCAAACAAGTAATGTTGTCTGAACTTCCTCGTGTGTAGGCTTCTTTAATAAGTTCTCTGGATGCCGCTTCAGCATCTGTTATGTTTTGCACCAAAGACACAGCTTCCTGAAAGATAAGGGACAGGATAAACAGATTTATTTCAGTTTATAATAATAAAACACCAAAACTGTCTCATCCATATCCATATGTGTTGTAAGTGTATATGTATAACAGGTTTCAAATGCAAGTCAATTAGTTCATGCATCAAAATCATAGATGAGAAGGATAGAAGGTTACGAATTTTGCTCTGGGAAATGTCAAAGGCTAAATTGAATCTGACAACAAAAGGCTACAAATCAATACACTTCCCGGATTGACCAAAACAAGTCCCTACCGTTTTGCCTCTTAAATTTGGAAGCAAGCCCTTGAAAGTAGCTTCTACACCAAATAGTCACTACTCCCTCCATTAAAAAATATATAAGGCATTTTTAATCATATTACACCGCCAATAACTTAGTTAATTGTTTTTAAACTAACACCATCTTTCCATATCTGCCTTTATTTGATAAAGTGTCTCACTTAAAAGTGAAGGATTTAATAATTTATTTATTAAGGGTATTTCTAGAGAAAACTCATTAATTACATTTTAAAAAACTAAAAATGCCTTGTGTTTTTAAACAAAGGGAGTGGATATTTAAGCAAACAAAGTACAACATTTGAACTCTATAAACTATTGACTATGACATTGTATGATTTATTCTGGAACAAGAATAAAAAGAAAAATTCAAAATGCATGCAAATTCGCACAAGCAACTGGCAAGGTAGCATGCAATGAAAAATTGAAGATACTATGAAGCTGGCAAAGCATAAAGACTACTAAGTGAAAAGGTGATTAGTCCTTATATGTTAAAAGATTTTGATGGGTACCTAAGTAGGATAGAAAATCCTACCCCAAAAGCTAGCTACTAAAGCAAGAGAACCAACCCACTTGTATTTCACATTGAACATTCCATACTACTCTATGTGGGATTTTGGTATCTCATACTACTGAGTCTCCATTAAGTGGCCCCCCATAGAAAGCCGATGTCCTGGTGGTTGCACTCCACAGCCCTTAACTCAACCTCCTTCTAGTCAAAACCCTCCATAGCTAGCCCTCTTTGGAACTGTTGACAACAAGGTTCTGATACCAATTGATGTGTACCCAATTGGGATAGGGAATCCTACTCCAAAAGCTAACTATTGAGATGAGAAACCAACCCACTTATATACCACCATGGAGCGTCCCATACTACTTAATATGGGGCTTGGTATCCCATACTACCAAGCCTCCATCAGATTTGCTTAAGAAGAAGTAAGTGATATGTGCAATTAATGTTAAGACGAAGTCATTGTTAAGAGAATTGGCTGGCTGAAAATTTTATGAAGTAACTATGCACATAGCATTGTATTACATCCAGAGTTCAAATTGTAATATACTTTAATTCTATGATAGTTATTTGTTATTCTTCATATATTTTATTCCCCTTTATATATATATATATATATATATTATTATACTTTATTATAATATAACTTATTTCTATTGAAGAATTTTTTTACTTTATGTGCTGGGGGAAAAAAAGCCCTGCACACCATTTACTTAAAGTGATTTTAAATTATTGTGATAATTTTTGAAAAAATCAACACTCAACAAATTTTATCCACTTTTCTTAATTTAAGTGATTCATTAAAAGCACATGATAAATAGGATCAAAGGGAGTGTAGTAGTTCACAAAATCAAATTCATTCTATTTTCCTTTTTTAAAACAAATGATTTAAGTTTAGCTAATAGTTAGCGTGTAAGATAAACTGACCTTGTTTGATATGACATTCCAAAGTCCATCACTAGCTATTATTATAAAATCTACACCATCAATCTCTTCTTCCTAAGCCACAAAAGTAATGAAAAGGGTGGGAAGTTAGCAGACTAGATAGGATATATACGACAATACAGGGTTAACAAAGAGAGGTCAAGCTTATAATTTTAGACAACCTGAATTTCTGGATCAGCAACAACATATGGCTTGAGAAATTTGTCACCAAATGCACGGGAAACAGCTAGAACACCACCAACCCGCCATGTGCCTGTCAAGATATGCAGGAGGGTGAACAACTTTTGGTGGCGTTTGGATTGATGAATTTATATTTCAATTTTAGATTTTAAATCTTGCATTTCAAATCTCACATTTGAAATCCATGTATTTAAAATACTTTATTTGGGTAGTTTAAAAAATTTCAAATGAAGAAGAGAGATGAACTAAGATTTGAAACAAAAATAAAAAATTAAAAATGACAAGTTTATTTATACTTTTTAATCAATAAGATATGAGGAAAGATATGATGGTCAAAGAAATATCAATAGTAAAAATACAAAAAGAACATGTTCAAAGTGACTAGAATTTTAAATGACTAGAATGTAGAGGGAATTTGAAATTACAAAGGAATTACAATTTAAAATAGATTTGGATTTGAACTCATAAATTTTTGTGTATCCAAATGAAGGATTTAGTCCAAATCCAAATCCTCATTAATCCAAACATACTATTAGTGTTATCCATGAAATGAAATTCTGCAGAAATTGCAAAAAATACAATCATACTTGCTTTCTCTATAAGAGCCAACCAGTAAAGTTTTACTTCCATGAAAGAGGAAAAAAAAAATTCCCAAATTTGCATCACATGTTCGACCAAAACATCTTCCCTCTAAACTAAAATACTTGACTCCTAATCAGTTCATCTTATTGTTTACCTATAATTCTTAAATCCTTCACTGCTAAAGATAATTTCGATAGAATAGAAATATATCTATGAACAGTAGGTGGTTAAAAAGTTCCTAGTAACTAGCAGTCTCCTATTTCACCATCTACGCCTGTAGCTGGACAGCCTACTCTTTTCAGAAGCATGGCTCTAGATGAGCTAGGCCAGGCCAAGCTTTTAGCACGACAAAACTTATCCAGTGAAGATGGAGCAAGCCCAAATACAAAACCAAGCTTTAAACAAACAAAAACTTGTGGTCAAGTTCAGTTTATTTGATAAATGAACCAGATTGAAACGGATTACAATTAATACAATAAATAGAAGATTATATTTACATACACATATTAAGCAAAACTAAATTAAAAATCATAAACTTTTTATGCAATATCTATGTATTGTATGTAAAAAAAAAAATTATAAAATATATATATATGATGATAAACTTTTGCAATTCTATTCTTCAATAAATCTACATATGATTGCAGTCAATCAGATAAAATAACAATTTATTGCTAATCTAGCTGTTCCCATGCTTAACAAGTGAAATAACAAATTTTAAAACTAGGCTCGTCTAATTAAAAAGCTTGGTATGTTGTTCAAGCTTGTTCATTTAATAAATGAGTTGAGGCTAACCCGAACACAGGACCAGTCAAACCTGAGTAGTTCACAAACAGTTCAATTCATTAGCATGCAACCCTCCTCAGAAAGCTTACTATTGCCAAACAGAGACGCTACTAGAAATTTCCTTGTCCTAGTACGGTTTACAAGCCATTAAATTAACCCACACAAGGTCTCTAACGTGTAATTGCTTCCAACTGCACTGACTCCAGAATCAAATATTAGATACCCATAACTCATAGATGAAAGACAAGATACGGGTCAGTAGAGCACTGGTAACAACCAAACAAAAATAATATTTAAAAAAAAAGATACAAGAGCAAAAATACCTGCCCAAATGATGAATCCCCCAGCCTCTTCGATTCTATGACGTTCATCAGATCTATCAGGTTTGTGATCAATTGACAAAGGGACAGCTACAACAAGACCCAAAAAATTCACACGACAGAAAAGAAAGAAAACGGGGGCAAACATCAAATTGAATGTTGATGTGTGTATTTTATAACATTTAAAACAGCACAACGCCCTAAACTTAAGCCATCCTAAACCACCTTTGCAGGACAACTTTATGTTTCCATTGATCAACATACTGGGAATATTAAGTTTCTTCCAAATTCAAACCTAATTGGTTCTGCATGCCAAAAACTGAGAAGGCACCAACCTGAACCAGCCCTAGAAGCAACTACTCTAGAATCACCAACATTGGCAACAACAATTCGGTCCCCCATCAATACAGCTGTTGATGCAGTGGACCCAGCATCTCTATGATGATCCTTTTCCTCTTTTAGGTAATCGACATCTGTCTGTTTAAATGCTTCAACTGCAATAACGAAAAAATTATAAGAAAGCGAACAAATTTCTTCTTCAAGATAGCCCAGGTAGGAAAACAGCATGGCCATGTACTTTACACCATATAGTAAGGAACAGAGAACAGAACTGATAGCCTCAAGCATCCAAACAGATTTTGTATGCATCAACAGTTAATCTCATCATTACTAACCCTTATTCACACTGTTCAGGTGGATTAGCAGGTAATAAAATAAGCTAGTTATCTTAACTTGCTTCCTTCACTAAACTAACCATGACAATTAACTGACAATTAATAATCCCTTAAAAAAACTCTCAAACCACATTAGCCATGGCTCACATGCTGTGCCATTTTTTTCCTCCTTGCCTTATCTCTCTTTTTATTCTTCTTTCCCCAGCCCCCTTCTTTTATGACTTTTGTGCACAGCGTGAAGCCTGCCTAAAAAACATGATATAAAAATGTTGTTCATACAGTCATACCAATAGCCGTCTTTGTGTCTTTGATAAAGTCAGGATGGCTACTTATATTCTTAAAGAGATTCTTTTTCAGGTATTCAGCAGTCCGAGAACCTCCATGACCTGATGAGAAACAAAAACAAGTAGACATATGAATAAACGAGGTAAAATAAAGAACAATCATGAGAAAGAATGACAAGAGGCAGGTAGATATACAGATTTTAGACATCTAGATCCAAATCCAAAGCAAATATCCATAATCCAAATACTAATTGAAATTTGATAAATTTTTATATTTCTAATACATGTTCCTAAAATACCTAAATAATTTTACAAGGACAGAGCATTAGGCATGGGACAAAGAATATCGGAAATAGAGATGAATATAAGATATAGGCTAGATTCTGATACAGCTCTGCTCTATATTAAATGCTTTCAACAGAACCTTAAATGCAAGAAGAGAATAAATGAGGGAAATACTGAGGTTTTGATATTAAGATATAAGTATCGAATCAGTGTTACAAAAGAGAAACTCACTAATTCTGGCCAAAACCCTATTCCCTATGAATGAAAATTACAAGCAAAAGGAAATAACACAGAAATAAGAACAAGGTCTCTCATTGGTGCTCAAGAGACCAGCACTCTCCTCACTTCTAACTTACAAAAACATTCTTGAGTGCTAACCAAAACAGCAACAGCAAAACAAAGCAAGCAAAAGATGACCCTCGTATCTGAACTGAGTCTAAGCCACCATACCATACATCACGGCTTAATCCTTAATTTCTGGATCCTTAGGATATTAACTCTGACCCACTGGGTATTTCTTTTCTACACCCACCCACCCCCTTGATCTCCTCTTGTAGGTCTGACCATATCTCACAGTTACATCAGATTCCATTCAGATATAGTATAGAACTAGACATTTTTTCTGTGCGCTGCATGGACTCTACAGTGAGTCACATTATTCATTATGTTCAGTTCACAGATTAGTTAACTTGATAGTAGTAGGTAACCAATTCATCAGTCTAGGAGATCAACTGGATTCTAGGAATTACTATTTCATATTTATTTGCAGCCGTGTGACGGAATCTCCAGTTTCCAATAATCTATATAAGCCAAAAAGAATGGCGTAAAGTCTCTCTAATTTGGAAAAAGTAAATTCTAACTTACTGATTTAGGAATTCTAGGCTAATACAGTATTTGTGAACTGACTTTGGTTATCATGTTTCTGTGTTACTTGAGCTAAAAGCCCAACCCCCACCATCTTAAACTCGTAATTCCAAAAGGTAAAACCAGAAGATAATCCACCAAACCCTTGTGAATTTTTGTCTTTTTTTAAATTTAATAACTTTAAGAATTGTAAGAATCCATCATGAACAAAAGAAGTAAGTTTCCTAACTTTGTCTCAAGCCATATAGCAGCAGATGAAACGTGACAAAAGATTTTTATTACTGATAAGTTAACAACTAAAGAAAAATATAAGAGATAACAGATTATTTAGAATTATATATTTTCTGATTTTTAAGTATTTTCTTACTTTTATTATTTCTATCTCTTTATCCTATACGCTCCCATATAAAGGCCTGTGCTATTGTATATACAGTAGTTTTTTGGGGGAACGAAAATGTTGGTTCAGAATTTTGCCCAATCCCTCATATTCTTCCGCTCCTCTCCTTTCTCCCTCAGATCTCCCTCATCCCTCGTGTTTCTCCCTTGTTCTTTCATTTATATCCCTCTTTGCAGCTGTGTTCTAAATTGCTATAAGTTGAAGCAGACAAGAAAAGGTAACACCCTTTTCTCAATTTTATTCCACAAAATATTAAAAACAATATCATAACACATCTAGATAACGAACTGCTTTTTACTTTTTACCGAAAAAATAAATAAATAAATAAATAAGAAACTTGTGTGCTGGAAAACAGGAGCTTTCAACATACCATCAAAAACAGCAAAAAAGGCAACCATCTGACCATCAACCTCTGATACCCTTGTCTCATAGAAATCCTCCATTGAAGTCCTTTTACCCTTGAAACTGGAATATCCATAACTGAATCTTCCATTTCGACTTCCCGAGAGACAGCTAATAAAAGATAGACAACTTTAGTCTCTCATGTAGTTGATTGTTTTAAAACCAATAACAACATAAACAAACTATTGAAGGAAATCCCACATATCCTGGTGTTTTTAATCAGTCTTAGGAACTTCCAAAGTCCTAGTAATACAATACTCATGAAATATATCCTTTATCAAAAAGGGGTGGAAAGAGAAATCTTTCATACCATCACACATTTTCATGATATCCCTCCTCTAGCGTATAAAAGAGTAAGAACAACTAAAAATACTTAGTACGTGGTATCTTCTATGATAAAAATAGCATAAATATGTTCATAACCCCCTCAAATTTTATTTGGTCAGTGATTAAAAAACGGTTTCTATTCCAAACCTCAGTTTTACCTAGTTTTAGTTTCTGAACACAAATTGTACTGTTAAGAGATTATGTCAGTGGATTAATGAAAGGAAGATTTAAGTATTAGGGTGGTAGTCAAAACTTCTAAGCAAATCAGCTGAAAGACAGCAGGTAGAAGAAGCTATTGGAAAAAATTTCAAGGCCCGGAAGAAAGCATTTATTGCCCAATTGAAATCAACTGGCAAGGCTACTGTTTGTTAAATCCGGCAAGTTACTCTGAAACTTGTCCAACAAAAGGTTTTCAGTTTTTTACATCAAGTTTTAACCGAAACAATGGAGATACATAAAATAGTAGGGGGGATAAAAGAAAATTATCAATCAGTAATTAGTAAGGGCAAGATCTACACACCAAATTTGTCCTACTTACCATAAAAACAGTTAAATTTTGGAGGTCCAATTTTCCGAACAATTTCAAATGAAAATCAAAAAAAGGTTTGCGATAACTTTGCAAATCCTCAAAGAAAACTCCTCTTAAATAACCATTTATTGACTGGACGGCAAGACAGAGGCCAAGAAATAATTCTTTGCCAAAGAACATTTGCTGAGAGAAATTTTTATTGAAAACACAAACATTCTGTTCAAACCATAGACACTATAAGCCTGCAGACACAGCACCATGCCAAGAGACCTTTTGCACCTAATGACTCTCAAAACCTTTAAACACAACAGCTTATAAAGGTCTGCATCCACTGGTGGCTTTGTGGAGAAATACTACATAATTAATAGATCTTTGGAAAGAAGCGGATCAGAAATTCTCCCTCAATTGACATGTTTATCTAAATCCTTTACCTTTGTGGCATGAAAATTGTAGGTGCGCTCAACCAAATCATTAAACGCAAATTTGAACCAATATCACAATGAGCTAGAAACACTTAGATATCAATCATTAGACACTAGTATTAACGTTAAAAATATTTTCAAAGAATGACTAATTCACAACTAGAAACACCTAAATGCTGTCCTATAAGAGCACTGTTTGACCTAGAGGATGCAAATAAAAATTCCCACACTTACAGAAACTTAACACACAAAAGTAGATCTCCGGAATATCAAGTCAATCCCCTTTAAAGGCAATTTGGTCTGTATAGAAATATCCCATGATTATTCATTCAGAATTGCATGGATTCACAGACACTAAAATGTTGAAACCACCATTGAATGAATTCCTGCCTTATTTTTTTATCTACAATAACAACTACAACAACAATAACAACAAGTCTTATCCGACTAGGTGGGATCGGCTCCATGAATTGCATGATGCCATTGTGATCTATCAGCAACTAAACTTTTAAAAAATTTTGTTAATCAAAAGGTCTCATTCAACAACTTAGATGAGTGTTTTCCTTAGTCTTTCTCTATTCCTCTCTACAAAGCTCAACACTATCTATTATACTCTCCTCATCGAGGCCTCTAATGGCCTTCTCTATGCATATATAAACCATCTCAAATGATTTTTCAGTATTTTCTCCTCAATAGATGTTCATTATGGATTTTATCTTTTTATGCATACTCACATATTCATCTTAATATTCTTATCTCTATTACTCTAATTTCATGCTCTTGTTGTCCCTTTAAAGCCCAACATTCACTATCATATAACATGGTTGGTCTTATAGTAAACAAATAAAACTTTCCTTTAAGCTTATTTGGTATCTTCCAATTACAAATAACTCCTTTAGTATTTCTCCATTTAAACCACCCACCTTGTATCATATGCACAACATCCCCATCAATTTCACCATCATTTTGAATAATCACTCCCAAATATCTAAATTTTTTCACTTGTGATACGATCTAATCTCTCAATCTCACTTTTAAATTACTACTTATTGACCTCTTATTAAAATTACAATTCATATATTCCATCTTATTCCTATTAAAGCATTAATTTCTTCTCCTGACTCAACAAGGAGAACTATGTCATCCACAAAAGGCATGCAATTTGGAATTTTCTTTTGAATATGTTCAATCTGAACATCTAAAACAAGGTCAAACAAGTAAGGGCTCAAAGATGATCCTTGATGTAAGTCAATCCTTATAGGAAAGTCCCTTGTCTCACCGCCAAATATTCTTACATTGGTTGCTGCCTCTTCATACATATCTTGTATAAATTTAATATAAGCAACCCGAACTCCTTTCTTTTTCAAGGCCTTTCAAAGTACTTCTCTTAGTACACCATCATACTCTTTTTTTCCAAATCAATGAAAACCATATGTAGGTCTTTACCTTTGTTTTGATACTTCTCCATTAATCCCTTTAGTAGATAAATTGAATCTTTCATAGGCCTTCCCGGGATGAAATCAAATTAGTTCTCAAAAATAACAATCTCCAACCTCAACTTATGTGCAATCACTCTTTCCCACAATTTCACTGAATTACTCATAAGCTTAATCTTTCAATACTGTCTCCAACCTCAACCTCAACCTCAATCTATCTCCACTAACAACTGATTTCAACAACTTAATCACAAAAGTTAACAAATTTATCTGGTTCGTACAGACCATGATGCAAAATAAGATTCAAGAACAAGAAGAAATCTTTATATGAATCTTAATATATTCAAGATGTTCCTGACAAATCCTTGAAAACCCAACATACAGCCAAATGATGAACCGAATTCACTAATGTAGGAGCAACATTATACAAATTGCTATGCACAAATCCCCCACTTGCCATGTACCATGACGAAGATATGCTAACAACATTCAGGCATGATAAGAGACCTCCATCCTATTCATAATTCCCCCATAAAAACTTGAAAACCCAATATGCAGTCAAATCAAGCCCAACAAGGAAAGGGGAAGACCGAATGAATTTGATAGGTTGAAAATTTCAAAGAAACAACCGAATTCAACGCACAATCAAGAGCGAAAAGTGGGACCCACCTGATACCGCCACCGCTGAAGATAGAATTGGAATCCATGGAGGAAATCACAAGTTTCGGTGCCGGCGGCTGTACTGCTTGACCGGAATCGGCGGAAGACGAAGCGGAAGCAAAGTGGGATGATGAGTCCGCCGCATTGGAAGAGGCTGAAGCAGAGTCTGTAGAGGCCGAAGCAGTGGGAGGGGCAGGAAGGTCCGTATCTGTAATCATTCTGCCATTTCAGTGTCAACAAGCGTACATTTCCTTCGAATTCTTCCGCCTTTCCGTCTTGCTTTGTTCTTCAGACCTGCTGTGTTTTTAGTTGCCTCGTTTATTTCGCTCCTTTTACCCCTTGTCGTCTTCGCGAAGTGTAACTTACACTTCTTGTATTTTGACTCAAAATATTTGGAGAATCACAGTAAAGACCAACTAATTTTTTTTTTTTTGAGGCCAATTAAAGACCAACCAATTTTAAAGTATTAAAAAAGTTTTTTTTATCTTAATGAATCTAACCATTTTAAAAGTTTATAAATGTGATTCCTTATTTTATAATTTTATTATGGTATATTTGTAACTTTTTTTAAAATTTTAATAAGAAAGGTAAATACTCATTTTTTATGTTCAAAGACATGCATAATTCAAAAAAGCAAGGTCTTTTGTAAATTTATAAAACTATTAGACTTAGTATGTTTAAAAATAAACATTTATCTTTTCTATTAAAATTGAAAAAAAAAGTTATAAATATATCACAACAAAATTACAAAATTAGTGGTCAAATTTATAAATTTTTGAAGCTATTAAACTTAATAATTCCCAAACTTAGTGATCAGTTAGTTGAGAGGTTTTTGCTCATCTAAAAAATAATTTTAAAAAAATTTCCTACTTATTAATATAGGATATATAGCGCTTCTCAAAAGAAAGTATGAGGGCAAAGATGTACTTTAACTCCATTTAATTTAGGTAGCAATTGTTGATATTTTCTTGCCCTAATAGAATTTAAATTTCATGATTAATTATTTGGAAATTTTTAATCAATAAAATTGATATAATTCATCCAAATATTTCCTTCTTTCATATACCAATTTTCTTAAATTCTTTCCAATTGAATAATTTTATATAATTACACTTTAAGACTTCATACTTTCATAAATTACATTCAGACCTTGATTAAGATTGACATTTTCGAGTCAATGTTTACTCTTGTTCAATTTTAACCATGGGCACTTTCTCATAATCTCATTACATCTAGTTGAATATAATAACCTTTAAATATTAATAATTATTATTTGGTCTTGAATATGCTATCACTTTTACTTGCTTTTCTTCCATTTCCTTTCTTAGCCTGATTACAATTAAGCCATCTAAGAAAAAATTAAAGATACCCTCTCTATAATAGTTAATCAAATTTAAGAAGTTTATGCTTTCTAAACTCATCTCAAGCCATCATCTTTCTAGAGAACTACCATATACTTTATAACTCAATGACTTTCTATTAGGTCTACTAAAATTATGAGATTTGACTGCAATCTCAAAATTTAACTACAATTTCACTAAGTCTTTTTTAGATCTATTACGATATATATGATTTAACTATAATTCTTCTTTAGGAAATTTAGGACATAAAGATAAAGTTATCAAATAACTCTACCTTTATTTAATCTAGCAATTTTATTAATTATTCTTTGAGATTGATCTTTAATATCTTTTTTACTCTCCTAGGCCTTGTTTATTCTTGTTGTCTATCCTAGACATTATTTAGATTTTAACTTGCTCATTTCATAGTTTCAAACATCTCCTTAAAGTTTTTGAAAATGTTATACTTTTGTCCTAGAAAGCCTTTAAAATTATGATTTGATCCCTAAAAACTATTCTATCATTTTAGGGCACCTTAACTTGGACTTAATATCTTACTAAATTTTGGCATATTTTTGAGATTCTAGACTAAAAATTTGGAATGTTACACCTTAAAAAATAGAGAATTTTAAAATATTATGATGCTTTTATAATGTAGAGACAAAGTAATTATTAACGTGGATTTTTTTGGCCAAAATTATACGTGTACATTGAAATATTAGAAAAATTATAAAATAAATAATAGAAAATTTAAAATTATTCAAATTTAAATTGCAAATTCCCCAATGACAAATATGAAAGTAAAATAATATAAATTAATATATTATAAATAAATTTTAAAGGGAAAATGAACAAATTACTTGAACTTTTAGTTCAAATAGCAACATAAATCCTAAACTTATTTATTATGTAAATTTTTTTCTCAAATTTTGAAAATAATACAATCTAATCCCTGTTATTAGTAAAAGTTAGCTTTGACTGATAGCTGACTAAAAAACAAAAATTATATAAAAAGAACAAAAAATACAATAAAGAACATAAAAATTGAAAAGCAAGGACCTAAAAAATGACCAAAAATACCAAAAAAAATTTCTAATCCTTTACTGTAATTTTTAGGTCTTTTCTATCATTTTTTGTTGATTAACAATCAAAATTAATTTCTGTTAATAACCATTTTTAAAAAGTTAGGAAAACAATTTGCACAATAGATGAATTCAAGGTTTATGATATTATTGAACCTAAAATTTAAGAATAATTTACTCATTTATTCAATTTTAAATTATTCAGGGGTGAGATGACATTCATTTTATATTCCCATTATGAATTGTTATGAAAATATAACAACGAGGAATTTTTAGTTGTCTTGTTTTGTCTGTTTTGTTTTTGCTTTAGTTCCGATTTTTTCTAAAAAATTAAATTATAATACATATCAAGATTGATACAGTATTATACTATTCTAAGATTTAATGAGATAATTAAAAATACATATTTTAGAATATCATATTATTTAAAAAAATTTACTATTTTTTGACTCAATGAGATAATTCAAACTTGATCTTTTAAAAAAAAATCATTTTTATGTTTTTGACCAATCATATCACTCTAGTTGATTTAAAAAAAAAAACTGTAAATAAGAGATTTCGTGGATGATAAATCACATTGAAAACAATATAAAATAAAAATTTACTCAATTTAAGATTATTCAAATTTAAATGACAAATTTTAACTTAAACTAAGATAGATTAATATATTATATATAAAATTTAAAGAATGCAGGGGCGAGATGAGCTTAATTTTATATTCAAATTATGAATCTTTATTAAAATATAACTAATATAAAAGGCAATACAGTATCATTTAAGATTTAATAAGATAATTAAAAACTCATCTTTTAGGTATATTATATTATTTAAAAATTGATATTATTTTAATATTTTATGAGAAGTCTATAAATAAGAGATCACATGAAAGAGAAATCATATTTTTAAAAAAATTATGAAATAAAAACATTACTGAATTCAAAATTATTCAAATTTCAATTACAAATTTTCTAATAACAAATATTAAAGTAAAATAAGATAAATTAATATATTATATATAAATTTTGAAGTATCGAAAGTGAGATGACACACACACATATATATATTATATTCAAATAATGAATTGTTATTAAAAAATAAAAAATATCAAAAGTAATAAAATATTATTTTAAGATTTAATAGCATACTTTAACACTCATCTTTTAGAAATATTATATTATTTCAAAATAATTTTTTTAAGATTTAATGAGATAATTCAAACCTCATATTTTAAAAGTATTATTTTTATTTTTTGACCAATCATATCACTCTAATTGACTTTGAGAAGCCTATAAATAAGATTTTTCATAGAAGAGTAATCACATCACATCACATTATATCTAAAGAGTGAAGATTTAGACTTTTGGCAACGATAAGCAAGATTTAGACATCTGGGAACGACAACAAGTAAGTTTTTTCTTGCCCCTTAATCTTATGCTTTTCTTGTTTAAAAGTTCCTTTGGCGTAATTGTTATGTTCGTCTACTTAGCTTGCAAGCCTCAAAAGATTTCATCTATGATAAGCATATGCTGATATTAAAAATGTAGGATATAATACGTTTCTAATACAAGCTCTTTACAGTAATACTAAGTAAACATAATCACTAAGCATATGTTTGTTCAGTGTAAACATAATTGTCTACCACCTAATTCCTATTAATACATATGTTATGAGTATATAAAGATAGTTTCTATATTTGATTCATCAAAAGATTTTTTTTTTTTTTTTTTTTGCAAGAACCAAAAGATAACTTTGCTATTTTAAGTACCAGCAAAGTTATCATTCCATTCATCTCCACTAAAAAGATACTAATAATAAAAACTTTAATGTCACCATCTCTAATAAAATTTAATTTTTTTAAAGTATCGACTTTGAAGCATTAACTCATAATTTAAAAATATTGAATGTGTATCAAAAAATAATTTTTTTTAAAATTAAAAATAATATTTCGATATTTTATGAATACATATAGAAAAAGCATAGGCAAGTATCAATACTTAGGATTTCACCATATGATGTCAAACAATATTTTCTCCTATGAAATTTAAAGATTTTTATTTTATTTTTAATAACATCCACAAAAATATAAAATTCAAAAAATATAATAAATTTAGAATACAGAAAAAATAACTATTCCAACTAAGATTGAATGTGAGTGGTAAATTCAGATTCATTATCCCATCACGTTAGATGATACAATTTGCTTAAAGAAGACGCACAGCACCAGACCCTCGACAGAAATTTTTCAAACACAAACATGCATGATGCAATAGTATTGTATTCAAGATTTAACCAAAAAAACAATTTATATCCATTAATTTGAGGTGAGTAAATTTTCAAGATTGAAATATTTATTATCTTTTCAATTTTGGTCATTAATTTTATGGATTAGGTTGTTATATATATAAATTCTCTACATTAATTTTCTATTTTCTTCATCATATTGTTGATTTATTCTTTCTCATATATAATTAGTTTATCTTGTCCAGGACAAATTAATATTTTCCTTCCAACCAACATTTCAATTCAAAGTTGAGATTTGAAGTGATGACAACCATCCAAGACGACATGGAAGATTATTTCGACATCAATTTTAGAGTTATTTCTTCCATGATCTCACCTGAGACAGGACTTCAGGAATCAACATCATTTCTCGTGTTTGAACCTCCTTTCTTAATACAGTGCGAGGAATTACTCGAAGATGTTTCAGGATTTCTTCACAGAAATTTATCCAACTATCTCAATGAGCCTGACTTTCAGCTGCTGGGATCTCAAATCATAGATTATTATCAAGAGACACTCCGACGTGCTCCCTCTATAACTGCAAATGCTCTTATAATACCATTACATATTGATATATTACTACCCTCTCAAGATCATGAAGAACATCAATACATGATTGAGTCTGGCGACGATGATCCTGAGTTGATAGAAGTGTATGAAGCTATAGAGCAATCCATGCAGCAATTATCTATCGTTCCAGCTTCAAACAAGGCTATGGCATCGCTCAAGAAATTGAAACTTTCCAATGACGAAGTGAAGGCAAACCTGTGTAGCATTTGCTTGGAAAGTTTTGAAGATGGTGGAGATGCTTCAGCAATGCCATGTGACCATTTTTATCACCATGATTGCATTGAAAGATGGCTAAAAACAAATCATACATGTCCTTTGTGTCGCTTTCAAATGCCTATAGAATGATTTTATGTACTAGACATGTTATATCCTCAAAGAATGTATGCAAGCAAATAGTTGAAACAATTTACGTTTTGCAAATTGTACAGTATGTATAATCCAAATTGTGGTGAGCACCCCACTAGATGTGAATATTTATTCAATATTATAGCTTACTCTGTTCATTTATTAGACTTCTTCCAAAAGCTTTTTATCATCTTACTTGGAAGAAATGTACTTGACTCTGGGAGAAAAGATGTGAAAGCTTTAACAAAGAACAATCTTGGAACTTGGATGTGGAGGGGTCATCAGTAGCAAAGATGCAAGACTTTGTATAAGGAGCCTTGGAGAAACAGGATGTTTTGTATGTGATCTCCATCCAGAAAGATTCTTTTAGCATAGAATTGCTTCTTGTTCTTCTTGAATTTCTGAAATTGTACTTGCCATTTATGCATATTTGTTCTTCAACCATCCGCATGATCCAGTTTGCAAGTCCCCCTTTAGCAATTTCAGATGAAACGAATAGATAGTGAGCCAAACCAAATTGCCCTTGAAAAAGGGTGGTCACAGAAAATGTGAGAAAATGACTCAGAAGTGTTGCATCTGAAAACACAGAGATGACGAATTGAGGTGATGAACTCTAAGAATATCTCCCATGAATGATTTTCTAGATAAAAAGCCTTGGTTCTGAATGTTTGAAGGCAGAGCTCTGTTGGAGAGACAAGAGAAGCAGTCCTTGACCGAATAGGCACCTTTTCCCCAAACAAGTTTGTCTGGTGAGCTACAAAAAGATAAAGGAGATTGTAGAATCTCCTGCCCCACCATATATGCTTTTAACTAAGTCAACATTTCAAATTGTTGAGCACCATGGATTAGGATTAGAAATGATGAGATCCAAGACCCTTGAAATATAACGATGATTAGTCAATCCAGGATGAGTAGGATGCCACCAATTTTCATGATAAACTGAGATTGAAGCACCCGAACCTAACTTCCATTTGAGATGTCTCATAATCAAGTTAGATGATGCACATATCCCTTTCCAATGCCAGGAGGCATTATAAGGCAATTTGATAGAGCAATCCATAGGATTAGCAAAATACTTCAGTTTCGAAGTATTGCTTAGTAGAGAATTGTGCTTATCTTAGGAGCTTGCTTTATTGGATTATGAACTTCTGGATTGGTCAAAACAGAGGCCTTTCAGATATTGGCTTGTCCCATCTTCACTGGTATGGCATGAGAATTTTCATCCAAGTTTAGGACTTGTTGCAGGCGAACTGTTATCTTAGCAAATTGAAGTTTTGCTTATTCTCTTTTGCATGAAGATAATAATGGGAACTAGGTGCCCTTGGCTTCTAAAAGACTTTTTCTCGCTTTTTCACTGTTGTGATTTAATGAGTCATTAGCTTTTCTTAGACAATGACACAGTTCAAAGATTCACAAATTCCACTCTCTCTCCCTCTCATTCTTTCATTTAAGAAAAATTGCACATCATGTTCTATTTTTTTAAAAAAAAAATAACAAACGCTTGCTTCAATTTAACGCTGAGGTAAAAATTATCTCAATTTTAATTATTTAGAGTTCAGAATGTATTAAATACAAATGTAGGATTCAAATTACTCTTAAACCTATAATTTAAAGTTTAAATTGCATATTAACCCAATAAAAACTATATTTATATTAACCCAATTTCTATGATAAGGTAGCATATTGAAAAATAGAAATTGTTGCTTGGATTTTAATTTACACGAAACAACCAATAATAGATTTAGGTGTACTTCTATAGATCATTTTTTTTCTTTGATTAATTATGGGGGGCTTAGTAAGAAGTATATTTTTTTTAACTGGATTTCAAATTTTTCCCACATATAAATCAAAGGAAAAATGCAAATATATCTCGAGAATAACATACTTTAAGATAAAATGAGTACTTATTTTTATATCAAGGATAAATTGGCCCACTAGTAAAAAAAAATTCTCAAAAAATATGGACCAAATTTTTAAAATTTTTGGGAATATGGTTGATTCATATTAATATATAAGAGGTTTATTATTGAAAATTTAAAAATTTACAATGGATTTATCCTTGATACACAATCTTATATCATCAACAAATATAATAAATCAGCTATAATGCAAATTATAATAAATGTTGAGCTATTTATTTGATTTGGTCATATAATATGAGTTATATTTGCAAAAGCCTCTATTATCTTTAATATGCAAGGACAACTTTTTTTTACTATATAATAAATTATTTTTTAAATTTTAATTTATATAAACTAACAAATTATGCTATTTTGAGTACATAAAAAAATTATTTTTTATTTTTATCTTTTAAATATCAAAATATCCTGTGCAAATCTAGTTCAAATAAAGTTCCATATTGATTCTCTGGCAAAAAAACAAAAAAAGATTGGTTACTTTATGCCAATTAGTTTTCTAACAGAAATTTTTCAAATTAACTAACTCAATTGAATTATGAGAATAATTTCTTAAGCAGAATAAATTTTATTTGAAAAATTACTTTTTGAAAATTTTAAATTGCGCTAAATGAGATTTATGACTCATCGTCTTGTTTTCAAACTGATAATATATGTTTTGGAGTCACACCCATTAATAAATCTTTTGGTTCAAAAAAGTGTTCTTGTCACACTTTAAGATAATATTGAATTATCTTGAAGCATTATTGAGAAAAAGTTTCAATTACTTTAGTCAACTCATTTATATGAGGAAAAATCAAACTTTTGTAAATATTTGATATTATTTTAAGATTTAATGAGATAATTCATGGCTCATCTTTTAGGAATATCATATTATTTTAAAATTCATTTGAAAATATTATTTAAAACTTAATGTTATTTCAAGATTTAATGAGATAATTCAAAATTCAGCTTTGACAAACATAATATTATTATTTTTTCCAATTATATCATTTCAATTGACTCTGAGAAGTCTACAAATAAAAGATATCTACTTAAAGCATTCGGTGCAGATTAATTGACCAATAAGTCATCAAAATCTCTTAATTATATAATTACCACTGCTAAAGAGCAAATTGGAATCCTTGAATGAGATCACAAGTTTCACTAGGAGAGTGGTAAAAGCTCTCCTAACTTAAATTAGTAATTAGATAATTCATTTTCAATATATATATATATATATATCAATTTACTTAAAAAAAATCTATCTTTTATCCATGATATTTCGAAGAAGATTTTTTTTTTTCTTTGGGGGGCCAATGAGGGAGATTAGATTCACATACAATTATTGTGCTTGAATAAAATTGATTCACATGTATACTGAAATATTTTTTAAAAAATAAATTGATGAAACAAACAACATATAATTTTTATTTGCAAGTGTCCTCGAGTGAAAGTCGGGCGATGTTCAAGATTTAAACCAAAAAAAAAAAAATCATATCCATTAATTTGACACGTAAATTTTAAAGATTTATTATCTTTTAAATTTATGTGATATATATTTATGGATAAATCATCTATATATATTCTATATTTTAATTAACTATTTTCTTGATTATATTGTTGAATTATTCATTCATATAGGAGTACATGCGTTCATCTTTTTGAGGACCAATTAATATTTTCCTCACAAAAATATCCTAATTATAAAATAAATAAATAAATATTACAGAATTTAAGATTATTCAAATTTAAATTACAAATTTTCTAATGACAAATATTGAAAAAATAATATAAATTACTATATTATAAATAAATTTTAAAGCATTCAGGGGAGATGGCATTCATTTCATATTCAAATTATGAATTGTCATTAAAATATAACAAATATAGATAATAAAGGGATATTATTTTAAGATTTAACGAGATTATTAAAAACTCATTTTTAGGAATATCATATTATTTCAAAAATTGATATTATTTAAAGTTTTAATGAGATAATTCAAACATGAAATTCTAAAAATGTTATTTTTGTTTTTTGACCAATCATGTTTCTCTAGTCAACTTTGAGAAGTCTATAAATAAAATAAGAGAGTAACCGAAGGAGAAATCATATTAGAAAATTTTTTAAAAAATAAAAAATATTATGGAATTTAAAATTATTTAAATTTAGATTACAAATTTTCTAATGACAAATATTACAGCAAATTAAGATAAATTAATATATATTATATATCAATTTCAAAGTATCCAACGGTGAGATGACATTCATTTTATTTATATACAAATCTTGAATTGTTATTAAAATATAATACATATCAAGATTAATACATTTTTATTTTAGATTTAATGAGATAATTCAAAACTCATCTTTTAAAAATATCATATTATTTAAAAATAGATATTATTTTAAAATTTAACGAGATAATTTAAATCTCATATTTCAAATTATTATTTTTAATTTTTGACCAATCAAATTACTCTAACTGACTTTAAGAAGTTTATAAATAAGATATTCAAAGAAAAACCACATCGTATCAAAAGTATACAGTGAAGATTTAGACTTGGGCAACATCAAGTGAGGTTTTTTTTTTTTTACTTGTTGCGTTCATCTTCCTACCTTGCAAACTTGAAAAGATTTCCTCATATGATTTCATACTTTATTCTCTTATATTAAATTCATAAACTTTTATTTCTTTTTAATAACATCGTCAAAATTTCAAAAAATATGTATATATAATAAAGTTTATAACACGGAAACAAAATAATTACACCAACTTATATTGAAAGTGAGACGTAAATTCAAATTCATTATTCCATCATGTTTAAAGCAAGAAATGATGGGCCTTATCTTATGTCATTCATTTTTCTATGGATCTCATATTTTATTCTATTTATTTATAAGACTTATTCTGAGAGCATTTTATCATCTTACATGGAATGATATATTTAACTTTGGGAGAAAGATGTTAAAAACTTTTTAACTAAGAACAATTTTGAAATGTATAAAACACTGCACTTCCCAAAAATTTGCTTAGAAAACTACTTGTTGGACTTTCAATATTTTCTATAGACTTTAAAAAAAATATTAATTACCTTACCAAAAAAAATATTAATTAGAAGCAAACTATTTGGACATAGGACCTGTTTGGTTTTTGTTCTCATTTTTTATTTTTAAAAATTGTTTTGTAATATGGTTTTCAAAATTATTTGTAAAACAAAATAAAATGAAAATTTGTTTGGTTATGTCAATTTAAAAACAATTTTAGGATTAAAAAATAAACTGATAATGATGATTATAGTCAGTTAACGGTAATAATTAATAATAAAATTGGTTAAAATAAATATAATTTTTAATAATCAATGGTAGTCTATTTTAAAAGCAAGAAAAATAAAATGAAAACAACTTAAATTTATTTTTATTTTTTTAAAAAAATAAAATAAAAACAGTTTTAAAAATAATTAAATGAAAACCACTTACCTAACTAAATTTTTAAATTTTTTTATTTTTAAAAATAAAAATAATTTTTAAAAATAGAAAACAAACTGGCCCTATAATTGCACTCCTCACTTTCCAATGCCAACAAACAATAATCCCAAGAAGCACATTAGTTGGTGTATTAGCTTAGGAAACTATGGTCACGTTTAGTTTACTGGAATTTTGAAGGAGGAAGAGGAAAGAGATTGGAATTTTATATTTTCCTAAGTTTGGTGCACATCAAATTAAATTCTTGAGAAATGATTTTCAAGTGAGAGAGTGGGAATTAATTTCCTAAGCTAGTCCTCTGGAAAATATAATTTTTATTTTCCTGAGAAATTATTTTTAGGGACCAAAATGCCCCTCATTTTTTCTTAAATTTTCCAACATCTCCTTCTATCTGAAGCTTAACGTCACTTCATCCCCTCATCAACGTGATCTCACCCACCCTCAACAAGTCGTGGCTTACTCTCCTTCTTTCTCTCCTTCGATCTGGACTTCAAGTCATTAGCGCCACCGATCTCCGTCAATTCCATAGATCTTCAACGCCTCACTGTGACCCCTTTCCTTCCCTCCATATTCAACTGAAGATGCTTAACTACTGAGAAGAACATGTCTCTTGCTTTCCGACCATTCAATTCATACCATGATTGTGAGAATAACAATGATAAAGAGTATGCCAAGGTTGTGAAGAAGAAATTTTCTAGATTTCTCCCTTTCTGACATTTCCGAAGGTTCCTCCGATGATTGACAAGGAGCATGTGGAAAAGAACAGATCTCTCACTTTCCGATGGTTCCTCCATATGCGTGATTGCTCTTCGATCATGTGAAGGCCGGGAGAAGAAAATTTTCCAAATTTGTGGTTTTTATTAGAAGAATATGTTATGGATCTGTTCCACTTTCTAGATCTTCAATTGGTTGTAATGTATAGATATTGTATTTCTAGAATGAGATCGCTTATTTTTTCTGATGATGAGATTGTCGCCGGAGGTGAGACGTGATTGGGTCGCGATGTACAGTTACTGCAAAGGGAGGAAGAAGGGTGCGGACTGCGAAGAGGGTATGGGCAATAAAGTCTTTTCATATTTTAAAATTAATTTAAATGATATATCTAAAACAAATTTCTATTCATTTTTTTCTGTCATACCAAATAAATTTTTAGATTAATTTTTATTTTATTCTCCAGTTTCAATTTCATTTTCTTTTCTGATTCCATTTTCATTAAAATGTTTTCACTAAACCAAACGAAGCCTATATGTCTAGTTTGGTGTTGAATTGGAATTGAAACTTCAAAACAAAATCATCAAAAGCAAATTTTGTTACAAAATAATTAGACACCTCCAATGTGCTTTGCATGGATGGCAAATAAAACGACACATTCCACTCAGTATTTATATCGTTGGTTTTAAAACATGTTTGGTTTTAAAATGACATTTAGTTGCATGCCTTAACACCTAATGCCCTGTTTGGTGATATGAAAGAGTTATTGATGGAAGTAAAAGTAAAAAAAGAAGTGAAAGTGAGGTGGAAGTGAGTTTAAAAATATGTTTGGAATGCACATATAATTTTTAATTAAAATATATATTTATAATATAAAAATATTAAAATGCCCTCTAAAAAAAATATCTCCGCATTTACAACTCTCATGACCATCAAGACAATCAAAGCCCCAAATTGAAAATGATGTTTCAGGCAAAATAACCAAATTAAATATCAAATAAAAAATAATGAGGAGGTGGGAAATTCTATTGCGGCTCCATTTTTGTAAAGGGAGGAGGATGATTGACATCCAACATAGTATGCTCCTAGCGCCATGAACGAAAAGGGTGGAGAGGGGTATTACAAATGCGGTGATGCATAGAGGGTTGAGGAGAGAATGAGAGCGAGAAATATAGTGGGTTTTGCCTGAGAGTGTGACATCTCAGTGAAGAATGTAACATATCAAAATTTTAATTTGGGATTAATTTAAATGAATAAGGTTAACTTAGTAAAATAATGAATTTACAAAGTTAAGTATCTTTCTAGACCACCAATGGATTTGCTAGACTATTAGACGGCTTTGGAGTTGGGTTAAGATGGTAATTAGGTCAACTGGACCTCAAGGGAAGGTCCAAAAATTCAAACCTTGTGTTTGTGTCGTCCCACAGCGGGCTAATAGAAAATTTAACATAAAATCAAAAATCAAAAAGAAAAATGGGAGAAGCCAAAACATGAGGGAGCTAAAGATAGGGTCTGCTAAGGCTTGCTTGAAGAGCTTCTTAAAAGTAATTTGATCTAGAAAAACTCTTGGGTAAGCTTCTTAATCACCCCTTCTCTTCTCCTATGTGTTTGCTAGCTAGAGTTTGGGTTGTTAGAAGGTTGAATTTTATTATGAGTGTGTTTTGGATGAATCCATTGGCTTGGATGGAGCCATTGGAAGTTAATTTCAGTTTCTATACCTATAGTTAGTAAGTTTACGTTGCTTTATTATTGGGCTCTAGGGTTTAGACAAACCCTAACATTAAATTGAAATATTGAGAGTAAAGCAACCTTTAAATTTGTGTTGTTTACCTTATGGAAGCTAAATGAAGCTAATAGAAGATTGTTAAGACTTTGGTTTAGCCAACGACAAAAGTTTAAAATTATGAGAAGCTTAATTATGCTAAAAAGTGCTTATGTTAAAGTTAATAATTAATAATTATTATTTAATTATGTAGACTATAGTTGCTCAAATTTGAGCTTGTGGATGCTTGTGAAGCGATGAAATCTTATAGGTAACCCTTTTCAAAAAAAATTGTGTGTGTGTGGAGAGCATGCAAATCCATGTGAAGTGAAAAAAAAACTATTTTAAAAATAATATATATATATATATATATATTATTTGTATCTTTATATGCGTGTATGTGTGTTAAATTATGATATTAATCCTATAATGATGTTGTGATGATCATGCATAACATGATGTTAAATTGTGTTATGTGCTTACATGATCATGTATATGTAATGGTGGGAGATTCACCTTAAGTAGAGTAGTGCAAACCCATATGGTCTTGGTGTTCAATCTTATATCTGTTTGAAAGTCTTCACTCACCACATGTGACGACAGTTAGACATGTGACACTTTAACTATTCAAAAGGGGGAAAATGTGGTTTAAAAGTAGAATAGAATCTTGGCTGAGTTACCTTCCATATTTGGTGAGCTGTGGTTGGTCTAATAATATAGACTTAGCCCAATCATGTTATTAGCCCATAGACTTAATTGTTGGTGTCGAGGAGGTAAGGTTGGAATTGTGGATTATGCATGTTGTGAATTGACATATATAATGATGTATTGTGCCATGATCATATGATTTGATTTGTATCCACTTTGCATACTCATTGATGTTTTCACTAGTTATGTAGTATAGCTTATTTGGTTATTAGGACTTTATTCCACCCTTATGGTTATAATTTTACAGGTGATAACATTAATAGAAGTAAGGTGGAAGCTAGTCAGGGCAAAGAGTAGATGAGCTTTGCTTTTGTAATTGCCCCATTGACTTTTGATTTGGAAATGTGTAATTGAATATATGCGTGCAAACATTGCCATCTAGGGCTGCATGATGATTTTGTTTACACTTGCATTATATATATATATATATATATAGGATGTGCTAGTGTAATTTGGCTTGGAAATATGTGATTTGTATTGTGACAATGTTGAGAGGCTAAATTATTAATATAAGTGTATATTTCATGATATTTAACATGATATGATATTATTTGAATTAGATTTATGCCCCGTGTTTAGTTTTTAAGAATAAAAAGATAAATATTGAAAAATTATTTTAATAACTTTAAAGTAAAATATATCATTTTTCTTTATTTTTATCTTTAATTATAAATATTTTTTATTTTAAAATTTACATGAATTTCTCTTAAAATTAATAGTTAAGAGTTACAAAATGTGAATATGCTTTTTACTTTGAAATTTTTATTTTCACCCATCTAATCATTAATTAATAGTTACTATTCTTGATATATTCTTTTAAATTTTTATTTTTATTTTAAATTTATTAGTCATATAAACTAATTTATTTAGTATTTTTAAAAAAACATTAAATACATACTCTGTCTTTAAAAAATGTAAGGTATTTTTAATTAAATTTCACCACCAATAAAGTAGTTATTTGTCTTCAACATAACACCATTTTTTCATATTTATTATTTAATTGAGTGTTTCACTTTAAAATAAATATAAAATAATTTATTCATTATAGGCATTTTTGAAGAAAACAAAATAATGATTACACCTTCAAACACTAAAAATATCTTATATTTTTTTAACATCTAACTCCTAAAAAATAACCATTAAAAATGAAAAAGTAAGTTTACTAAAATAATATTTCAAATACATATTTGTAGAAAAAAATTAATGGAATAAGAGATAAATTAGTTAATATAATTTATGTTTATGTTTATTTAAATTTTATAATTTTGATTAATGAGACTAAAGTGTAAGTTTTAAAAGTAAAGAAGAAGTCTTTATAATTCTAACAAAATAAAAGGAATGCTAATATATTTTGCCCTATAATTTATTAATTTGTGCAAATTAAAATCTAAAGAATATTTTTTTAAAATTTTTTATGTTCATACATATTAAAAATATAAATAAATAATAAATTATTTTATTTTGGAATATATGATCTTGTGTAAGTTAAAATTTAAGGACTTCTTCTTCTTCTTCTTCTTCTTTTTGTTTTCTAAGATATCCCCACAATTGACAAGCATGAGACTAAAATTTTAATAGGATGATACTCATAAGAAATTGCTTCTATTTTGCAATGTGCTACTCTTATATATATATATATATATATATTTTAAATATCATTATTTTTTTAATTTCGCACGTCCTATAATTTGAAATATAATCTAACTTATTCTTTTTTAAAATGTATTTTCCTGTGTAGCACCTTAAGAAAAATAAAACATATACTATAATGAATTGTACTACAATTTATGTGATAATATTATTTATAAATCATAATTATAACAGTTCTAAATTAAGCAAATAATATAGTCCATGTTTTACTACTATTTATCACTCATATGTATAAGCATTATAAGTAATATAATGATTATTAAGAAAAGATTATGTGTTAGTGGAATATAAATTTATTAATATTATATAATCAATTTGTAACCTATAATTTTTGTTGCTCAGACTCGAGGCACATAACCACATTAATATTTTTTATAGGTGTTCAAATCATAATTAACTTTTACATATTAATAATAGAATAATAGATTTTTATTCCTTATGCATTTGAAGAATATAAACAAAAACTTGTTCTATATATGCTCATACAAACTATTTTAATTTGTTGCCCTGTGTTAATAATAAATATTTTCTCCGTTAAAAAAATGTAACGTATTTTTAACTGAATCTCATCTCAATAAAATGATTACTTGTTTTGAAATTAATCCTATTTTTTATATTTACCTTTATTTAATAGGGTGTTTCACCTTAAATCAAATATAAAATGATTTACTTAATAAAAATACTTTTAAAAAAGGTAATGATTGCATATTAAAAGATTAAAAATATTTTATATTTTTTAACACCCAATTCTTCAAAAAATGCCTATTATTTTTTAACACTTTTGAATGGATGGAGTATATGAATTTTTTTTTTGTATGTCTAACACCTATTATTTTACTAAAAATCATATATTCACTATTAGTTTTTAGTATAAAATCCTACATAATCTCTCAAAATATAAAAATTTTATTATTTTTTATACCTTGTTTAAATTTGTAAAATTTATAAATGTAGACCCCACTCATATTTTTTAATGATAGGTCCTACACACCAATTTTTTAAACTACACTACAATTTTTCAAAAATCAAGTTTATTAAAATATTACATTTCCTCCATTATCCTTAGAGTCTCAATTCAGATTGAGTTTAAAATATCTAAATATCTAAAAAATTTATAGTCGAACTTAACTCTTAACACTTTTAACTTTTGAGTTTATTTAGACTGGTTTAACTACCTCAAATTATTAAAAACTATTTTATTTTACTTTTTTCTTTATTGTGTCCACACACTGCGTCTTTGAATTTTTTTGACTAAATTATATATTTAATTTTTTAAAAAGTTACAAAATAAATATATTTAAATAATTTTGGTAATTTAAATTATTTTTGGATGACATTTATATTTAAATAGGGGTATTTTAGTCCAACACACATGACTTAATGATTAACTAATAGTTAGATAGATGAAAATAAAATCTTAAAAATAAAAAGAGGGCTTGTATTTTATAACTATCCATACTAAAAAATATTCATATAAGTTTCAAAAAATAGAAGAGAGGTATCATTAATTAAGATTAAAAAGAAAAAATATTTTTCTCATTTTCAAATATAAGTTTTGCATCAACAATTTATTTTTTATAGATTCCACATGTACCTCTTTTATTAGAGGGACCACATTATTCTTTTTCTTTTTTATTTACTATATCATATTAAAAAATAAAGATATAAAAATCAAATGTACCATACCCATCTAAAAATAAAATAAAAGGAAAGAAAGAAAAGGCTACCCATTGGTAACAAATTAAAAAAAATGAAAAAAATTAGATGGTACTGTAAATCTACCATCCAACGGTAACAAATTTTTAAAAATGGAAAAAGTGGGATGGTACTGTAGATCAGTATTGTAGATCTACAGTACCTCCCCCAGTTTGTGCTTACAATATACAAAAGATAAAAAACCATGAAAAAATTGGGGGCTTTTTGAGTAAATCATTGTTCATGTACTGTTCACGCAAACATCTCAAATTTATATAGATATATATGTCTTGGATGGCCAAGTGCCATTATTGGTAAAATTGTCTCTTTTAACGATTTATAATGGGGCTATATGGCCAACTTATGTTTAAATTGTTTTATTATGTGTATGATTTCTTTATTAGGTATTTATCAATCAATTGAACTTGGTTCAAGCCTTACTAGAAACTAATGGCAATTGGTTTGGGTTTAAGGCACTTGGACGTGTGTTAAGTTTGGAAACATGACGTTAGTACATTTAGGTTTCCAACTTTCAAATGGGTCATTATTTTAGTGTGAAACTAATGTCATTAGCTAGATAATTGAATAAATTTTATATAAGTACTTGAACCACTCCGATCAAACATTAGACAGAAAAATGGCACAGCCGAAAGTTGGTTCGTGTGCTATCATAATAGCAATGTGGCCCACAATGTATGACATAGCAAGGGAAGTGTCCTTTTGTGTCATTTGCCACGGCAAATGACACTCCACTTGAGGCGTATGGCCCATATTTAGGGTAAATTATTTTATTGCTTCAATTTTAATCATTTTCTTTTGATTTTGTCCATATGATTCTCTAGTGCTTAAAACTTTTTTTGTAATCATGTGTAGGGCTTAACCAATATTTTAAAAAGGGCTGTTAATGGGATCCCAACTATTAATTATTTAAAAATCATTTTGTTTAACCCTTATGTTCATTGTCATGAGCTAATGGGATTAATGGTTTTTTAATGGCTATTATGAAGTGATATATATGGTATGTCCTAATAATATCAAGACAAACATCATAAAGAAAACCTTCCATATATGATTATCTTTCAAGGTTAAAGAAGTTTAAAGGGAGGCTTCAACTTGAACATCATTTCCGTTACAAATACCCCATGATATGATAAAGTAAAAATAATTGGAGCTTCACCAACTTCAGGCCCTTACCCTAAGGCCATTGCAAAAATCGAACTAGAATAAAAATAACCCTTTTTAAGTAAACCGACTAAAAAATTAAAGACCCAAATCAAAATAATCCCTTTTAAGGTTAAAGAAGTTTGAAGGGACGCTTCGACTTAAACATCACTTCCATTGCAAATGCCCCCATGATATGATAGAGTAAAAATAATTGGAGAAATCACCACCTCCAACCCCTTACCCTAAGGCCATTGCAAAAATTAAACTATAATAAAAATAACTTTTTTTAAGTAACTCGACTACAAAAATCAAAGACCCATATCAAAATAACCTCTTTTAAGTAACAAGCTACAAAAATTAAAGACCCATACCTTATTGTCAAAGACTACTGTAGAAATCATCCTTACCGTTTGAAGGAGCATCACCACCCATCAATCATTGTCCACCAAAATCATTATCATTATTATACATTCCTTAATAGAGTCAGTAATTTAAGCAGGTTGCATTTATTTGGGCCAACTCAAACTTATTAAAAAAAAAAACCTTATAGCCAAGCATGTTCAAACACTCTCAGGTTTTGAGCTTATTTGGATTTGGCCTGAATGATCAAATTGTCAAATTTTTTATAAGAAATTCAATTTTTAATTTGAAATTAATTTTTTATTATCGTAAAAAATAGGATTAATATATAATTTTGCCCTTGTACTTATTTTCAAAAAGTATTGCACATCTTGTATTAATAAATGAGATAATTTTTTCCTTAAACTATTTGTTAGAGGAGCAAATTTGTTTGTTAGCCATTTATTCTTCCATCTTGTGCTGATGTGTCATGGGCCCATTATCTTTTGAATTGGCACCCTATCTGTAAGCTTTGACCTTATGATGTGGCAAATTCAAATTGTGCTCTCCTTTTAGCTCTTCTTCTCATGTCTACTCTTCTTACCCAAAAGTAAAACAGGGAGTTCTAGGAACCACATTTGAAAATTGAGTTATTAAGCTATGAGCTATGAATGCCAATAAAACGATTTTAGCAAGGAGTTGATATTGCATTCACCAAAAAAATAGGATATCAATACAAGAAAGAAACTCGGCCATTTAGGAAACTTGAAGCCCAGCTTAAGAACAAGTGATTGATGTACTGCGTGATTGAAGAGAAGAGAAGGCAAAGCAAAAGCAAAACAAAAACCCCAAGGCATGGGTCCCAATAATTGCATGTCTAAATGAAACAAAAACCCATGTACCCAATTAAACAGTAAACTCACAAAAATTAGAGCAATCACAGTGGCTGCCTTGCCTAGAAAAACACTTCATAAGGACCTAGAATTGAATGTGTTTTTTGCTCCAATTGATCTGAAAATAGGCAAGAAAATGCCAATCTATTTTGCCCAGAAAAACATCCTAACTTCTCTAAAATTTCTTCCTAGAGAGGAATCTAGCAAAATTTCTTTCTCACTTAAACAACTACCTTCCCTCCTTAATTCTACACGACAAATCTTCGAACCTTGTCATGGAGCTCTGTGGAGTCATGCCATCGGCAGGGATTCAAAAACACTTGAGTTGAGGGATTTGAGAACGTTGTGAAGCTAAAAAATGGAGGTTTGGTTGTCGCCTTTGGCATTAAAGTGGTTGAAGACTCTCTTGAGCGCATGGTGTCAAAACAGAGATATGGTCGAGACTAATGAGCAACTAAGAAAGAAGATGTGCCTGAGAGAGAACAGAGCCTGCATGCGACTGAGAGGGTAATAGGTCACACATCATGACATGCCATCACAAAACGGGGGAATAAACGATTGACTAATAGAAAGAGAATTATGCTCTTTTAAAAAATAGTTCAGGAAGAAAATTGTCCCACTTATTAGTACAATATACCTAGCACTTTTTGAGAATAAGTACAAGAATAAAATTAAACCTTAACCTTAAAAAATATAAATATATCTTTTAAAAAATAAATGGTTATTTTGATATCTGAAAAGACTTGACTTGAATTATTTTAACAGATTCAGGCTAGCCTTAACTTCTTTCAAGCTTATTTGTTACCAGGTCTAGTTCTTAGTGTCGATAACAAGGAGAGGAGGTGATGGGGCCAAGAAGTCAAACTTGAGGCTTTGATGGAAATGGAATTAGGTTCCATGAGGTTGGATGTGAAACTCAGTTTTATCAATTTTGATGAAAGTTAGTTCCATCGAGAAGCCAATTCTAACCAATGTTTTTAAAACTAGATCGGATACTAAATCAGAAAGATCAACGGTTCACATGATTCAACTAAATTAGACTAATGGTCAAATCGATGACGTAATAATTAAATTAAAAAAATTATATATGTATATAATAATCTAAATATAAAAAATAAATATAACTTAAAAATAAAACTAAATATTTTAAGTTTATCATAATTTAACAGACCACATGATACAATATAATAGTAAATAATTAAAAAAAATTAATCATTTCCTAAAAAATAAAAAAATATTTTTTTGAACAATTCAGTTTTTGAAAATCGAATTTGATTCCCAGCTTGATTCCAGCTCTCAATCTAACCGTTGGTCCAAAATAACCCAACTCGGCTCAACCCTTAAAATAATTTTTACATGTTGACTGAGTCAAAATTCTGGATGTGGTCTGGTTTTTTAATCGTTGACTCTAACATACCAAATATTTAAAATTGAGGATTCAGCTTCTACCTCCAATTCCTAACCTCATTTTGCTCTTATCAAAATGAGGCATAAATAAGTGAATGATAACTTAATCTCAAAAATTTGAATTAATGATAATTATTTCACAAAATTTTAAAATTCCAAAAAAATATTGTTTCTCTAGAGTGATTTTTTTAATAATAAATGGAGGCAAAAGCCAAGATCGACAAAGGAAAAAGGGGTTTTTTTTAAAAAAAAAAAAAACTAAAGAACAAGAGGATAATCAACTCATGTGCCTAAAATTGAATCTAACGTCATAGCCCATAATAACTAAATAATTAGGGGATGATTCCATAACAATTCATTGTTGGTAGTTTGAGCATAGTGCATTGCGTCCCGATCAATAGCGCGGGTATTTACTTCTCCAATGTGATAATGAGAAACCTTCTAATCTTGTATGAGCACTTCCTTAATATTGTCAATAAAAAGTTGGGTGAAACTGATCCATAATCTTTTGAATGTTCTCTGCAGCTTTTATGGAATTAGAAAACAAATTAATTTTTTTTTTAAATCAAGAGTCCAACGAAGATTTGGAAGTAACCCAAATTGAACGTGAATCCGTCTCTGCCAATTAAAAATAGATTCGGCCTCCTCAAATAAAATAATTAAATCCTATCCTATTTTCATTGTTAACAAGCTAAACCTATACTTTCTTTTTAAAGTACTTTCCATCATTTTATGTAATTTTTTTAATATTATAAGAGGATGAGATATATTTTTATTTTTAATTTTAATTTTAAATAATAATATAATTATATTAAATATTTTTCACTAATTAAAAAGAAATAAAATTAAAAAAATTAATTTAATTATTATAAAATATTTTATATTTTAAATAAAAAATTATTTTTAAAAAATGTCTTATAAATATTACCAAATTTACATTGATTTCCCCCCCCCCCCTCCCCTGTCACCCACCACGCGCGCGCGCGCGCTTATATTTGTGTGTTCGTCACCAAGTCCTGATCAATCCTCGCTTCCTTTCCTCGAAGTTACAGAGCTTGACCAAAACATACGTCTCAACGTTTTCTTTCCTTCTGGGTAATTTTCTGTCTTCAGCGACGTCGCCTGCTCCTTCTGCTTCATCTTCAATCAGGATCGGAAATTCCCCAATTTTTGTGCTTTGTTTCTCATGGCTTGTGATTGTAGGTATTTTTCGTTGAATAACCCCTCATGTCTCCGTTTTTCGCGCTCCATTTTTTGTTTATAGGTGTAGATTTGATTTCGTCTCTTTTGGGATGTTTTTCGTGTTCTCCACGCTGCTGTTATCGGGGTCCCCTTATGTTTTTGTTCTCCTTCTCCGCGGATTTTATTTGACTTTGATTTTACATTTCTTTGAGGTTTCACAAGATTCGATGGAGACACGGAGTCCAGAGATATCCAGATCACTTCCCCCCCTTTTCATTTGATGTTTTTAATTACTTTTTATTCTCCTCGCTATTGAGGAAAAACTTTACTCTTTCCTTAGTCAGTCTGATATTCTCCTTGAACATGTGTTCAGTGTACTCTGCATGCACGGTTTTAAAATTGTGTGTAAGTATTCACTGATCTAGCGGTCTGTTTTGATTGTGTGGTCGGTTAGTTTTGGATCTAATTGATTTTGCTCTCATTCCTGCTCTTAGATTTGTCGGTGCTGTGCCTGACTTGCTCTCAATTTTTGTTTGGTTTTGATTTTCCAGTGTTGTGATTTTCTGATATAGCAGTTTTATGTTTTGTATTTTGCAGGTTCTCCTGCCTGCCGATCTGTTATTTGCTTTTTACGCTCTTTGAAGTGTGACTAACACCTCAAAAATAAATTTAGTTGTCTAGGAGAAGCTTTTGGAAGGAAGATATGTCTACCAACGTTATATTCAGTTTAGAATACTAATCTACTTGAAAAGTTGTATTGAAAGTTGGTTTCGCTATTGATTTATAATATTGCTCCTAGAAAGGGTTGTGGCATTTGGGCAAGCTTTGGAATCATGCCTGTTTCAGGACGTGAAGAGGTGTTTATTTCCTTTCTGATTTACAGCTACCTACGATTAGAGAACCATACCAATTTGTTCTTTTTTGGATATTGATTACTTGATCTTCTATTGACAGACTGGGGTTAAATCTTATGATGGGCAGTTTAGTGGTTTTATTGCAGCTGTGCCTATCAAGAAAAGGAGGTTCCCTTTGATCCCGACCTTTTCACCTTTGTCTGGAAAACATGATTCACTTACTGAAGAAACTGAATCAATACGGAAAGAACATTCAAGCATTCCTCAAGGATCAACTGTTTCAAATGCTAATGCTGTAGATGCACCAATCAAGAAAAGAAGGCTCCCTTCGGTTCAAGCATCATCTTCTTTGGAAAAACTTTCTTCACTTCTGGAAGTAAACAATGCATTGCATGGGGAAAATTCAAGCACAACACTGGCTTCAACCCTTTCTACCAATTCTGCTGTGTTATCTGGTACCAATAAAAACCCTGCATTTGAAGAGAAGAATGCAACTTCGGATGTTACAAATGCTAACTTTGCCCAAAACGGTTCCAATTATGTTAGCCCTAAATTGGAGGAACCAGATCTTGCAACGCACTCAAGAGCATTGGATGATGCGGACAACAAAGAGAAGTTGATTGCTAGTGAGAATTATGAAGAAAAATTGGGAACCCATGTGAAGGAGAATTCCGAACTCTTGTTGGCTGCCAAAGAAAGTCTTGCACTTAATATAGGATCCAAGATTAGCAAGCTAAGTGTTGAAGAGAAAGATAAACAGGAGAGTCGTGCCAGTATGAATTTATCTTTAGATTTTAAGGAGCACTTATCCCCAGCTGTGACAAGTCTTGAGATTGGTGAGAGTTTCCAGAAAACTGAGAAAGTAGCGTCTGTTTCACTGAAGTTATCTCTGAGCAAGGATGAATGTAGTTCCAAGAGTTTTAATGATGATGCTACAACTAATAGGGGAAACTGGGATCTGAATTCTACAATGGATGCATGGGAAGAACCTGGGAGTGATGCTACTTCAGGTAAAACATCTACTTCTGGTTCTGGGCTGCAAATTGCTGGCAGTGCACGTAATGATAATAATGTTCTGTGTTCCCCTGGGATGGAACCAACTGGCAGTGCTTCCCTAAAGCACACCACTAGAGACAATCTAAACAAAACTTCCATGATTTCATCCAGACTGTATGGTCAACAGTATAAATATGTCAACTCTCGTAATCTTTGCTTTGCTTCATGTCTTCAGAAATACTCTGGAGAACCTTCTAGATTATCTGTTAAACAAAAATCAAACTCTGCTATTCCTACTATAGAATCCCTTCCATTTTCTGCAGGTACAGCTTGTCCTCCTGTGGGAGCCATATGTTCAGAACAGTTGACTAGCAATGCAAGTATAGTTAACCATCTAGATAATCATGCTTCGACATATGAAGCTTGCACTGATGAAAAAGCATCTCAGGGAAATTGTTTAGGTGACAAGCAGGTTCGTTCAGAAACAGTTGCCACAGCTATGGTTGATAATGCAGAATCAACTGGTCCTGTCATGAAGGATTGTGCAAGAGGTGATGAGGAAAATGCAGATGATGCTGAGGGATGCTGGTTGAAACTCACGAATGACCTCCCCTCAGATCCACTGTGCAGTGGTGAAGATGGTGTTAGTGACGATGAAAAGATAACATTATCAGCTGATATGCTAGAGGATGATTCTTATTGTTATGATTATGAGTCGGATGGCACTCATTCTTTAACTGTTGCCATGGATATAGAGAAGCATTGTGCAGAGGACGATGATTATGAAGATGGTGAGGTTCGTGAACCATTAAAGCATTCTGTAGCAGAAAAATCTGTTTGTGAGGTGAGAGAAGTAGAACGTATGGTTTCTAGTAATTGTGATGATGGCAAACAGGTTGACAAAGAAGTGTTAAGTGGTGATTTTCCCGCATCATCTCTTATTGAAGAAAACGACAATAGAACTCTTACTCGTAGCAAAATAGATTGGGGTAAAGATGGCATTGACAGTGAATCAATCAATATGTCTGATAATGTTGCTGACAAAACTGTGTGTCTACAAGAGTCATTGGAAGCTGAAAAGTTAACTGTTGGCCCTCAAATAAGGTCGTTAGATCATTCTGAAAGGAATAAAGTGCTTGATGCCACAGGGTCCAAATTATTTTCTGACCAAGGCAATAATGGAAGCAATGAAGTAGATATTGCTCTGTGTGCTGATGAGGTTATCAAGAACTTGGGCATGGTAAGAGAAACTGCCTCAGATTTGCCAAAGATAGAAGTAGCTTTAAATATTGATGAAGAAAGCAAGGATGTCAGTAATGGTGGTAATCAAGGAAGAATTATAAATTTGACCCAAGCTGCTAGTTCCTTATCTCCTACTAAATCCAGGTCCATACCAGGCAGGCGATTGTCATCACAAGCTGGAAGTGATGTATTACCTGACGCATTTCATCATGAGAAATTACATGGAGGAAGGTATATCTGTATATCCTATTGTCTTTCTTCCTTATATGTTGTTTGTATTCCCTTTCACTAACACTTTTGCCTTCCTCCTTGTGTGTTAATAGTTAATCTTTTCCTAGTACATTTGCCTTTCTCCTTTTCTTCACATTTCCGTATTCCTGTTTTCATTTTCAGAGATGATATCTACATTGATGGTCCTTGCAAATTTTCAAGAGAAAGGCATCAAGATATTTCACCTAGAAACTCAAGACTAGGTTTTGTGCGTGGTAGAGGGAGGATTAATGGGCGGATGGACACATGTCGAGGTGAATGGAAATCTGATCGTGACTTTGCTGGTGAATTTTATAATGGTCCAAGTCATTTTGGTGGCCCTAGGCATAGATTTGTATCTGCTGTTCATGATACTGAATCTGACTACAATAATGTTTGCATGATGGTTCTTTTGTTGGTAACAATCGGTTGGATAGGAAGCCCTTGAATGATGAGAGACTAGTCAGTGGTCATATTACATTGAGGAGAAGGCCTCCAGAGGGGAGAGAGAGCCTGCAGCAAATGGGGCATAGAATTCCAAGGACAACGAGCCCAAGTAGATGTGTTGGAGATGATGGTTCTGACTTTGCTAGTATGAGGGATGGTGAGAAGTTTTTGAGAGGTTACCCTGAGGATACTTTGGACCCTATGTTTTCACGTCCCCTACCATTTGAGAGAGGAGATGGCCGATTTACACGGGGAACTAGGAACTTCATTCAGAGAAGGGGTCCTCCTCGAATTCATTCCAAGTCTCCTATCAGGTCTAGGAGTCGTTCACCTGGTCCATGGTCATCTCCCCAAAGATCTCCTAGAGAATCACCAAATGGGTTTAGTAGACATCCTGAATTGGCCCATCGACGATACAGGGTTGACAGAATGAGATCCCTTGATGGTCCAATTTTCTCTAGGGAGAGAAGAGTGGTCAAGAGGCATGCCTTTCCTTCATATATGTCTCATCCTTCTAATGGTACAAGGGATTTTGATTCTGGAAGAGGTCGTGGTTATCCCAGGTCTATCATAACTAACAGGGGTACATCTGGTCGAATTTTGTTTAGAAACAGAAGATTTGATGCTGTAGAGCCCCAAGATTGGGCAGATAATGATGAGTACTTTGGAGGTCCTATGCATTCTGGTCAACAATTTGAACTAAATAGTGAAGGAAATGGTGATGAAAGAAGGTATGTTGACAGACGGGAACCAGTTAGATCATTTAGGCCTCCTTATAATGATAGTGGCCGTGAGAATTTTGATATTGATGCAGAGGATGGGCCTAGACACTACAGATTTTGTGCAGCTGATTCAGAATTCCAAGAAAGAAGCAATTTGAGAGAAAGGGATTTTGACAGGCATATCAAGAACAGGCTAGCAAATATGCCCCCTAGAAGAACAAGAAATATAGATGAGCAGGAAGGTAATTACAGGAATAGGGGGCAGGATGTTTGGAGAGATGATTGCTTTGATGATATTTCAAGAGTGAAGAGAAAAAGATTTTAATTGTGTAGCTAGAAAGTCTTCTGCTTAATGATGCAGGATAGTTGGAAAATCTGTACTACAATTTTTTGTCTAGAAAAGTATATTAGAATAACTTCGATTTATAAATATTATGTTGTGTTTGAAGACTTCTTGATGTGTCACTAATTCAAGCGAAAGGGCAGAATGTCCTCACAAACAGCTAAAGTGATGGTTGTAGAATTCATAAAACGTGCAAACTGAAGGGGATTTCTTTTTACCCCACAAAACAAAAAATGAAAAAGGAAAAATGTTAGTGGAAGTATGTGTGAAATGGATGTTGCAAGTTGCAACGTTATGATTTACCGGAGCACAAACTAATGCCAATGCATTTGGGATATACGTATGTCTTTCTGAGAAACTTGGTGAGTGATATATTTTTGGGATATTAGTGAATGATTGTTATTATAATTACTTTTGCGGATTTTCTTACTGCAGTTCACCAGTATGCTTCAATTTCTTATTGGTGATTACATTGACATCAGGTTGCATAAGGCTCATGGGAAAGTTGCTATCAATGGCAGTTTAGTGATTCCATGCTTTCAGTGACCCTTTGAAGGCAAAACTGCTAGTTTTTTTTTTTTTTTTGGGTTAAGTGATGTTAAATACACATTGGCTCTGTGGCTCTGGTCCCATAATTTATTTTCTGATGAATCCTATACGGTGAAAATTGGATGTGCTCAACAGGTTTGTGGATTTTTTTTTTTTTAACAGCTCTTATTTTCTTTGTAATATCATCTGGAGAAGCATCATGCTAGATGGTGAAGTCAGATGGAAATCATGTTGAGACGTATGATGTTGCCTTCTGGAGAGGAATGCGTTTGCAGGATGATTGCTTTCTTTTGCAGAAAGGGTCCAAACCTGATTGATGGTCATTTGCTTGAAGAAAGTGATTGGAATGATGCTCTTTCGTCCTTTTCTTTTGAAATGGTGTGGTCAAAAGAGTGGGTCATGACGTGCATAATAATCTTTTTTTATAATGCGTTGGAGGCTCCAAGTTTTGGATCAAGTCCTTTGATACATAATGTGATTAGTTTCTTTCTAATATATTTTATCCCCAAACATACGATCCTCTTTTATGTTCTGATTCAATCCTTTTTGCTATGTTAATATATGCAGGTTATAGCTGATCGTGACTATGCTCCTGGTGAACAGGTTAGGATAAATGCTTTCTTAGTTATACTAAAAATTTTGGATTTGTCAACTGATTCCTTGCTTTTAGTTGTTTAAACATCTATTGGTGTTGTAGAGTTATCTATCAATGTCAAAATTTTCTGAGAGAAGATTAAAAGTGAAATATCTCTGACTAAGAAAAGTTAGAATGTAAACATGTTAGGGTGACTACATCATGAAACCACTCTTATGCAGACAATGATTATAAATTGCCAATTGACTTACTAAGAAGCCCTGTTATGGAAGCTTGGTCCAAGTTCGTATCTGTTGATAGAGGCCTATAAAAATTTGGTCTCACTTTAGTGATTAACTACAGCCATGTGTGCCTTGAACCGCACCTGGTTTGGTCTTACTTTCTTGCTTTGGCACATGAGGGTATAAATTTACTTAAAGTTGCACAAGAACTTATCTTTCAATTTAAGTTTCCTTAGCCATTTTGGGTCGACGCTATCTCTACGACTTGCTTATTGATTAATCAAATGGCCATTTTTTAGCATTAATGGTGATATCCCTTATGCAACTCATTTCCTTCCGAATTCTTGTTCTGTGTTGAATCCATGAGTTTTGGGAGAACTTGTTTCATTTAGGATGTTCGCTCCCAGGTAACCAAGTTAAGCCTGGGTAATTTGTCTTCCTTGGATACTCGTATCTTCAGATGGGATATCAATGTTTTTCTCCTTCTTTGTGCCACCGCTACCCTTACTCCAAACTTGGACTCTTTAACAGTAACAACTCACCTTAAGGCGAGTTATCTGGCCATTGAGGTTGACTTTCATGGTAAACACTCATTTTCATCCAATATAATCTTCATGCCACAGACAAATCTACTATCATCAAGGATGATTATCTCATGCATAACAAAACACCAACTAGAGTGAGATAATGCTTCATGAACAGATTTTGGAATAGAAAGAGTGTCTAGAGTTGCTATAAAAGAGTTAGATAAAGGTGGCAACTGGTCATAAGAGACAAATGAGTAAATGGAGTCAGTTTATTGACATTTACTCCCTCTGAAGCACAATATAAGTCATTGTTAACTAATTTACATTTCTGTAAAAAGTTGGTTAAAATCTTGATTTTTTGATAATTTTTACATCTTTTCAATCGTATTCTTGAGTGGAATGTAATATTTGACTTGTTCAAAACCCGTTGATCAATTACTCAAGTGGAATGTATATGTATAACCTACCCAATAACTTATATTTTCGGCCAAACAAAGCTTCTAGAAAATGCCCTGTGTTATGATCTAGGGGGATTACATTTTTGTAGAGCAATAGGAAGGTGAAGACTAGGGTCAGGGACATCCAAAACTAAGTCTGGCGGCAAAGAGGATGTTAAAGAACATGACTTTGGATCGGCAAGACCAGTTTCTTTTCGGTGAGTAAACATGAACAGTGGGAGTTGAGCAGATTCTGCAATAGGGGCAGTGTTGTCAAATGGACTAGTAGAATGAGTAATTGTTTACACTAGCTCCATTTTGACATGGTGTATCAACACCAGTAGTTGGTGAATAATACAGTTCTGAATCATGTATGATTGCAACGAATATGAAAACTATTTTTTTGGCATTATCATTTTGTAAAGAAAGAAGTTGTTGGATGAAACATCTTAGATCCTTAGTTAACAATATTCCCAAAGGTCTGGCTAATGATAGAACATAATAGTGTCGTGTAATCTATATAGCTGACTCTACTTAGTGGAATAAAATTTATTGTTGCTGTATCACTTTGTAAGGAATCACCAAAATGTTGGATTGATTTTTTATTTCAGCACAAAAAGGAGAAAGTGATTTGGAATGATTTTTCATTTACTATAATGAGGAAATATGAGGTTAATAATAAACAACATAAAAAATAATATTTAATAGACTTAATAGGAGGATACTTGTGGGTAACGTAGCTGGAAAAAAAGTATGGTTTCTCTAAAAGAAGACATAAAAAAGAATGGCTTAACTGACAATTGGTGTAAAATGGGTCAAAACACAGGACAATAACCAATTGAGGCATTTATGCACCAAGAATGTAAAGCTTGCCTTACTAATAATTCCCTTCATCTTAAGATCCCAAGACAAGCTATGATCAGGGAAAATAAGATAAATCAGGGTACATGTGGGTTTACTTGTAGAAATGAGATTAAAAGAAAAGTCAAAACTCAACATCGAGGGTGAAGAAAGTGACGAAGTTGTATTTAAAGTTCTGGAGCTGATAACAAGAGAAGTTAACCCATCGGCTTAAGTGACAGTAAAGTGAATTGGCATGTTATGTTGTTCTTGCCCCCACCCCCCCCCCCCAAAAAAAAAAAAACAAAGAAAAAGGTGGGGAAGAGGCCTGATTGCTGTCGATGGGGTACATGGAACCAAAATCAATGACCTCTTTGGAAGAGTAAAGATGAATGTCGTCAGACCGGTTTTGGTTAGAATAACCTTCCAAAACTGGTAAAAATTGAATCGGTTAGGATCCGGTAAAATTGATGAAAAACTTTGTTTTCATATTTTTTAGAGAAAAAACCTCAATGACCAAAAATTGTTATTTTATATTGCTATTTGTCTTGTGATTGGCTTTTTTTTAGTGTTTTGCATATATATATATATGATTTATTAATAATTTTAGTTAATAATAAAAGATTATGTTAGTTTGATTAGACAATTATTGTGGCATAAATGATTATTTTGATTATTTGTAATTGATAATAAATAATTTATCATAATGTTGGTGCAACCATCTAGAAATTTGATATTTAGGATAAGAATATAGTGAAATATTGTCTAAAATATTTTTATTTTTCATGCATCATTTTTAAAATTTATTATTTTAATTATTTTAATTAAGATCAGTCGAATCATGTTTGACCACAATTCAGTGAACCATTGTCCCAACTAATTTGAATTGAGTTCAGTTCTAATAATGTTGGTCAAGATTAAGACAATTTTGAATTCGTTGGGCTTTTAGCCTTATTGTTTGCCCAAAAAACAAAGAAACAAACAAGAACACCTTTGAAATGTTATGTATGTTGAGCAAGCTAATTCACACACACATTCATTTATCCAAGAATGTGATTAAAAGTTGCAATTCAGTCTCTCATAATCAAGTTCTAAATCTTATTCCACATGATAATGCTGTGTATTGGGAAGGATACATGTCTACCTCTTTTTGTTAATACATGGTGACAAACAAAAATTGTGCAAAGAGATAAAAAAAAATTTATGTTAGATTTCAAGAAGATTCTACATTCTGAAGATGGATGATTAAAAATAAGATCTAAATTGTCTTTAGATGTGTGGTGTGCTAGCATATCAATGCATTTATTAGTTTCTTTGAACACATGTTTGAAAATGGTCATTTAGTTTTGCATAACAAAATTCCTAATTTTCTTAATATTTTATGATAGGAGATGATAGTCAAAGATGTTGTGTTAGATAAGTGGAAGGGTTTTCATAAAACCTAAATGAATTTTAATTCTTATAAATTTAGCATTCCAACAAAACTTAAAACCTTTTAAAATGACCAAGAGTTCAGTTGCAATTTTAGGATGGTAATTAAGATATTTTTAAGAACTTGTTATCCAATTTATTTTCGCATTATGTACAATGCCGTCACAAGCAACAACCTTGACTACTTTGTTAATGTTAAGACTAACCTAACTTGTTTTTAGAGGACACCATTTGGCTTCAAATTTAAGCATGCCTCTACTCAAAAAATTCACTCTAGATTGAAGCTTTATATTGGTGATTGTTTATTGAGTGCAAAAAAAAGGCAATATTCTTGTCACCTCAATAAATCTTCTTACATCTCACTTTCTAGATGTTTTAGTTGACATGTGCAAAAAACTTCTACCATGGGGTTTTCCTTGTGCTCAAACTACTAGCCTCATTCTTTACATTTCAAGTTACCCAATCTTGCATATAAAGAGAGAGAAAAATTATAAAATTATCCAATCCGACCTCATTCTTATGCTCAGGCTACTTGCCTCAAGATATTTGTTTACCTTTGTGGAGTTATGTTTGAGAAATGAATTCACATGGGTTTATTTTTACTCATTCCTAAGTATAACTTAAGTAATTGATACAGATGATTTGGGTGGAGAAGCTTAATGCGAAAATTGCATACTATTGAAGTTGGCAGAATGCCATCCGAGGCCTCACAAAGAAAGATAAAAACACTTGAGACCTATATAATTTTGAAATTTTTAAAACACCCTTTGATGTAAATGCAAGATGTTGTTATGTATCTCACATCTAGGTGTTCAAATATTAATAATAACTAAATATTTGAATTTTGACAAGTAATTTTTTCTAGGTCATTATATATTGAAAATTCCATGTTAACTTAAAAATTAATAAGTAAAAGTTATGTAATTAATGACAACATATTCTAATCTAAGAGGTCGATCTTTGGTTGGATGAGGTCGGATATGAAATTCCAAGTTACCTTAAAAATCAACAAGTAAAAGTTCTATCATTAACAATAATGTATGCGGATTTTGACAAGTTAATCTTTGGTTATTATAGGTTGTATTTTTAAAATATTTTTTTTTAATAAAGAAATAACAAGTTATCCTAAAACTTCAAGTTACCCTAAAAAAAAAAAAACAAGTAACACAATTAGCAACAACGTATATGGATTTTTCACAAGTTCATATATGGATTTTGAGTAAATGATGGCTTTAAAAAAATTTATTTACCAAAATTCAAACATTTTGTTGCCAATATCTGAACATCTAGTTGTAAATAACAAAAATAACATTGCATTTGTATTACGGGTGTTTTAGACTTTTTACATCTGAACATATTTTTATTGTAGTCTTGCGGAATTGTGGAAGAATTTCATATTTATTTGGTCCCAAACAAATATTATGTTACTTATAGCCTGTAGGTAGAGCCGGTAATTCGGGTCAAGCTCGACGGACTAGCCCGAATTGACCCGAAAAATTTTAGGGCCGGGCTTAGAAAAAAAGTGGTTTTTTATGTTCGGGCCTATTCGGGCCGGCCTGAAAAAATTCGGGCCAAGCCCGATCGAGTTCGGGCTTGGCCCGAATCCTGAATAAAAAAATTATATTTTAAAAAAAATATATATAATATAATAAATATTAATTAATTCTTTAAGTTTTAGATCATTTTATACTAAAATACCATATATTTGAGTCCTATACATCATTTAAGTATTAAAAAATATATTTTATATTTTTTATAAAATAAAATAATTAATTTCAAAGTAAAAAAATAATTTTAAAAATTAAATTCGGGTATTCGGGCCGCCCGAAGCCCGAAGAAATTCGGGTCGGGCTTGGCTATTCGGGCTTTTTAAGGAGTCGGGCCTGTTCGGGTTCGGGCTTATTCGGTCTGAATAAGCTCGTCCCGCCCGAATTTCCAGCTCTACCTATAGGAGCCCAAATATCTTGACGTCAGGGGTTTTGGACGGATGGATTATGTTGTATTTTATATTTCTTTTCTCTTCTTTCAAAACCTAAAACAATATCATTTTAAATTAAAAAGAAAAACAAAAGAAAATGGAAGAATTTTGATAAAGACATCTTGACTACATTTATCTAAATTCTAAGCTTTAAAATTTTTGAAATTACACTATAGTTCAGAAAGTACTGATTTGATAATAAATTTTTAAAAAGAAAACAAAATTGTTTGTCATTTAAATTAATATTAAAACTTTCCTGTTTCATTTGTTCATTATTTTACTGCATTTATTAATTTACTTATAGAATATTGTTAATTGCCCACTTGTTTTCATTTGAGGTGTTTAAATCATCTTAAAATAAATTGTTAATTTTTATATTGTGTGTTGCTCATTTACTTACCGACTGTTGTTCATTGTCAAACTTTTACTTGATTTTATTTCAAGAAAATGAACAAGTAAAATAGAATAATTAATAATATTTTATAAATAAATGAACAAGTAAAATAGGGTAATTAATAAGTGAAGCAAGGCATATATTAATTTAAATGAAGGGTAATTTTTTCATTTTTTTCAAAAATTTAATATCAAATTAATAATTTTGGATTGTAGGGAAATTTTAAAAATTTAAAGGCTTTGAATTTAAATAAGTGTAATAAATGGGTTTTTCTTGAAATTCTTCCAAAAAAATTAGCCGCCCTTTTCCCCCCACTAATTTGGAGCTTTTATATATGCATATATAACCTATAAATGCAAATATAAATGTTTTTAGGTCCAAATCATGATTTTTCTAAAGACAAATAAAAATAGGATTAAAGGACAAAATTATCTTAAAATTTTTTCTTTAGAGACGTTTGGCATCCTTTTTTTTTTTGAATATATTTGCCTCAAAAGTTTCTAAAACAAAGCATTTTCACTCAATCGTTAAAAATTATAAACATTAATCGTTAAATTAAAGTTTGATCAAAGATATTTTTTTAGTTTTTCCTCTTCCTTTTATGTTTAATCTTCAATTTTATTTATCAGTAAATTCTTTAACTTTTTTTTCCCAACGAATGAAAACAAAGATTCAAAAATATAGAAATGAAAGAAGGCAAAATTGTAAAATATTTTAATCAAATTTTAGTTAATGATTAATTTTTTTAATATTTGGTGGGAAAAAATTGCTCTGTCTTTGAAACTTTTGAGTGAAAAATACTTCAAAAAAAAATTTAAGATATTATGTGTCCTCAGAAAAAAAATTTTAAAATATTTTTACCATTTAACTCAATAAAAATACAACATAATACGAAACAAATGTTCTAAAATATAATAATTGAAAATTAAATTATAATTATCGTTGTCATCTAAAAACAAAATGTTTGAAGGTATTGTTTTTTAAAGTACACTGCAAGTTCAGATAATTATAGTCTATATTACTTTTAATATTGTGCCTAGAGTTTTTTATATATAAAAGTTTGAAAATAAATTTTTTTGGGCAGAGTGAAACAATCCAACCATCATTAAAACATAGCTTATCATTTAAAAGTTTTGTTAGTTTTTTCAAAGAAAGAAAAAAATAACATGATTTCGCAGCTGGCATTCTTAGATCAAGAGAAAAGAAGTGAATTTTTCCTCTGGTATTTAAGATGAGGGAGAGAGATTTACATTCGATGCTGAGTCTATTTCGAATAATGTTAGGCTCGTGTGTTTTAGCCTTTTTTTTTTAAATGAAAAATTATTATTATTATTATTTTTAAAAGAAACTTATTTGTTAAGATTTTATAGTTTATTTAAATTTTTAAAAATAATTAGATTATGAAAAAAATTATTTGATGTAGTAAATAAAAGAGAATGCCATTAAAAGTATGGAGATATATGAAGATATTATAAAATTTTAAAATAATTAAATAAAAATATTATTATTATAAAATATAAATCCATGAAAATACTATAAAATCTAAAAATAATTAATTATACATGCCGATTATTTTTGTATGCGTATGTAAAAAATATTGAACTTTATTTTTATTATTTTTTAAATTTTTGATCCATATCCAATATTTTTATATTTTCAGTTGATATTTCAAAATTAATATTTTAATACATTTTATGAAGAAATTATTTTTTAAAAATTTTGATATTAATTTTTTTTATTTTTAAGGTCTTTTTATATTTTCTTTTAAAATAAAGGATTAGATTTTCTTAAAAAAATTGATCCAATTCACCTCAACTTTAGATCCAATTCACCTAAACTTTTATATTTATTAAAAAAAAATTTTCTTTGAAAAACAGGTTTCTTATATTTCCATAGATAAATATTTTATTTATTTACTAATATCTTTTACTGCTTACATTTATAAATTTCATGATTTCAGGATAGAAAGTAGTATTTATTTTGGAATCATCTGTATGATATTATATAATCAAGAATAGATATTCTATTTTCTTAATTATAAGAAAGGATAATTTTAATTCTACTTAATAAATAATATGTTTTGCTTAATATTATTATAAAAATTATGAGAAAATCATTAGACAATCTCTCATAGAAATTTTAATTATTATAAGGACCCATAAAATGCATAAATTATTCTCAAGATTGAAATTGTTATTTTATTAAATTTAAGCTATTATTTATGCATATTTGAATTGTTATTTATTTAATTATATTTAAATTTATTGTTTTCAAACGTTAACTCTTTGAGTTTATCATTTTTATATTTTTAACTTACAAAATTGTTTAACTTACTCGTAAACTCAGATTAGATAAAACTTAGTTAAACTCATAAGTTAACTTTTTGAGTTTACAATTTTTATGTTTTTAGTTTATAAATAGTGCAAATCCACTCATAAAACTAGTTGAGCAAAATAGGTATATATCATGTAAAATTTGGTTCACATAAATGGTGGGACCCAGTTTAATGAAAAAAAATTCAAAAAAATGAAACTAATATTAATAAAAAATAAAAATATCAAAAATAAGTTGCCCTATATTGTATTGAGTATAATAATATATAAATATAGATATAAATTATATATATATTTAAATTAAATTATGATAATATTTTATATTTTAATTATTTAATTATATATTTTTAAAAGTTATTTATTAATAAAGATAAACTCTTATAAATTTATAATTTGAGTCTATATTTTGAATTTACATCTCTATCACGAGTTTATTTAAGCTCTCGAATTTAACAATCTTGTCAAATTATTATTTTCTTTTATTGAAGTTGTCATTTTGTATACCAAAGTTATTATTTTGTAAATTCAAGTTGTTTTTTTTTTTTTGGTTATTTACATGTACCATACTATTATTTTCTAACCTCAAGTTACGATGTTATTTACATTAAATTACGTTATTATTTATATAGAATTAAGTTGTTATTTTCATGTTAGGTTATTATTTTTTTATACTCAAGTTATCGATTATTTATTCCCAAGTTATTATTAATATTCTAAAAACTAGTTATTAATCATATATACTATTTTATATTATTTTATAAAATAGTTAAAGTGGTCCAATAGTTATTTTTTAAAAAAATAAAATAATAATATTTTGATAATTATACATAAAAAATGTTTAAGGTTTTTAAGTGGCTTATTGCATTTCATGAGATCTTACAATAATTAGAATTCCTACAAAAAAATTTTGTATGGATTTTTCTAAAATATTATACTAACTCAGACAAATTTACTACAAAATTTTAGCGGCGGGCTTATTTTATAATATACCCGTGTCGTCAGCCTTTTATATGCTAACCTAAACCTAATCCCACCCCCTTTAGGGTTTTAGCGTTGCGTCAGAGAGCAGGGGCAGAGAGCGGCGGAGGGAGCTGGAGGGCGCGAAGAATGAAGACTATTCTTTCATCTGAAACCATGGATATCCCCGATGGGGTAACCATTAAGATACACGCGAAGGTTATCGAGGTAGAGGGGCCTCGTGGCAAGCTTGTTCGTGATTTCAAGCACCTGAATCTGGATTTTCAGCTCATCACCGACGATAATGGCCAGAAGAAGCTTAAGGTCGATTCTTGGTTCGGATCCAGAAAAACCTCCGCCGCCATCCGAACTGCTCTCAGTCACGTTGAAAATCTCATAACCGGCGTGACCAAAGGCTACCGGTATAAGATGCGTTTCGTTTACGCCCACTTTCCGATTAATGCTTCGATCACCAATGGCAACAGGTCCATTGAGATCCGTAACTTCCTTGGGGAGAAAAAGGTACTCTTCTCTTTCCCTATTCTGTGTAGACGATGAATTAAGGATCTAGGCTTAAATATTATATCATAAAAAACTATTCGTCAAAGATGGGATTTTGGTTTGTGTAATTTATCTTGGTCAATATAATCGATCAACCTGCTTTTTTGTGTCTGTATTGATTACTGTTACACTTCAATTCCATTTTTTGTTGTAGATTTTTTCGTTGTTGTTCGTCATCATAATTTTTTCCTGCTGTGGTATTTATCTAGTAACTGATTGATGTTTGATGTTGTATTTAATTTTTGGATAACAAGCGTCTGAATTTGTTACTTTGATTACTGATGCGTTTCGTTGTTGTTCTTCACTTTTCTATTCTTATTATAGAAGAATAATATCTACAGGAGATATAAAGAGAGTGAAATAGTATAGAAATAGAGATAAGAGGGAAGAACCGAACAGAGGAGAGAGAAAAGTGAAAAATAATATTTCACTTTTCACTTTTCTCTCTCCTCTGTTCGGTTCTTCCCTGTCTCCCTCTTCTCTCTATTTCTATGCTATTTCACTCGCGGTAAAAAAATATCAAACCCTTATGGTGCTGAGTAAAATGATCAATCCATTGGAATAGCAAAAGCGTATATATAGACTCCTAATTCTTATGACTACCCAATGTAGGGGTGTTCACAGGATGATGAGATCGGGACACCCCCGTCCGGTGTCCCGTTTCGAAAAAAAGATCGGGACTGAATTTTGGTCCCGTGTCCCGTCCCGTCCCGAAAGTCGTCCCGTCCCGTTAAGAGTCGGGACGGGACCGGGACAAGATCGGGACGTCCCGTCGTCCCGATAAATGGAATAATGTTGAAAAAAAATCTAGATAATAATATTCATTAAAATTTTAAATCATATAATTTATTAAGTTTAAAATCAAAATAACACAAGCACATAAATAACAATAATTTAAAATCAATTATTGAATTATATTAATCACAACTACATATTATAATAACAAATACAAGTGATCTTTATGCTGTAAGATTAGCAACAATAGGCAAGTCAAGCACAATATCAAATCATTGTTCTTCTACTTTAGTGAAGATGTACTAAGCTAATTACTCTTCTAAAAATAAGCAAGAAATATGTTATAAATAAAAGTTATTAAATAGATAGATATAAGAATAAATTATATTAATATAATTAATATATTATAAAGAAAGATATTGTTATGTTTACTCCATGCCATTAAAATTATTAATATAAAAAAAATTTAGTTTTAAATAAGAATTGTAAGTATTAAAAGTATAATTGATATACTTAATATAAGTATAAATTATATTAATATAATTAGTATATTTAAAATAAAAAATAATATATATAATATTCGGGACGGGACGGGACGTCCCGATGGTAGTCCCGTGTCCCGTCCCGTCCCAAACCCCTTTCCTGTCCCGTCCCGATTACTTTCGGGCCGGGACAAGACCCGTCCCGATATGATTGGGATGATATCGGGCCAATCGGGACGGGTCCAGATTGAACACCCCTAACCCAATGGTTATTTGCCCCAATTAAGCTAACTAATAGCAACTAATATAACAATAAATAACATTTATTTCAATATTACAATTACATAACAATACCCTCCCCTAAACCCTTGGAAGTCACTGTTCACTGTCACTGTTCAATGCTTGAATAAACACTTGATCCCTACAGCATTTTGATTAGTTCTCCTTTGTACCACATCGAAACAATTAAACAGATAAGGGAGTAGGTGAAGGAATAAAGCCCTGCAAAGAACTTCCTTCATTAATAGGCTTATGCAAATAATATTTGGTCCTTTCATTTGACCTTTGAGCCCATATATTGATGGTGGATGATATTTGGCATCGACTAAGACTCTAACTACTGTGCCCATATATGTGATCTTAATTCATTTATCAACGAAGTAGACCCTTTGTTTTTCCATGTTGTTCGTCATATAATCCCTAGTCTTCTTAGTTCTGGGCATTTATAGTATTGTTGTTGTTCTGCTGGTTTCCTGCTTGTGTTATTGCCTTTTAGGATGGCCATTGCATTGGTATAATTGTATTTTAATTAACTGCATACTGGTATGTGCTCATCATCCATTGGGGTAATCCTGGTCTTTCATTTCAGCTCAAAATGATTTTTTTCATTGATTTTAAATTAATTTTTAAATATTATATTTGTGAGGATAATTGCATTGTGCAATCTACATAACCGACCTCATCTAGTGGGATAAGATTTGTTGTTAAATATTATATTTGTGAAAATAAGGAATTTTAAAAATTATAAAAAAATTTAATATTAAATTGGATTGTCCAGATTATGTCTGTACTATCAATTTTATATGTCTGTACAGATTATGTTGGGATAGTTAATTTACAAAAGCTATACAACAACAACAACAACAACAACAAGCCTTTATCCCACTAGGTGGGGTCGGCTACATGGATTGCAAGACGCCATTGTGCTCTATCATTTATTAAGCTTTTAGAAATATTATTAATTAAGAGATCACGTTCAACAACTTCCAAGAGTGTTCTCTTAGGCCTTCCTCTACCTCTCTTAATCGGACTCAAAGTTATATGTTCCACTCTTCTCACCGGTGCCTCCTTTGGTCTTCTTTGTACATGCTCAAACCATCTCAACCGATTTTCTACCATTTTTTCCTCAATAGGTGCCACCCTCACTTTTTCACGTATGTGCTCATTTCGAATTTTATCTTTACGTGTATGTCCGCACATCCATCGTAACATTCTCATCTCTGCTACTCCAACTTTATGCTTTTGCTGTCCCGTTAGAGCCCAGCATTCACTACTATATAACATTGCCGGTCTGATAGCAGTACGATAAAACTTTCCTTTAAGTTTATTAGGCACCTTACGGTCACAAATAACTCCTTTAGCTTTTCTCCAATTAAACCACCCAGTTTGAATTCTATGTGAAATATCTCCATTGATTTCGCCATCATTTTGAATAATGGCTCCCAAATATCTAAACTTTTCCACTTGAGGTATGATTTGATCTCCCAATTTCACTTCCAAATTATTTTCAAATAGTCTTTTACCAAATTTACAATATAAATATTCCGTCTTACTTCTACTCAGACGAAAACCTTTCGACTCCAATGTCCTCCTCCATAACTCAAGTTTGCAATTAACCTCTTCTCTTGTCTCTGCTATAAGAACTATATCATCCGCGAAGAGCATACATTTCGGGATTTCCTCTTGAATATGTTCCGTCAAAACATTTAAAATCAAGTTGAACAAATAAGGACTTAGAGATGATCCCTGATGTAGTCCAATCTTTATAGGAAAATCCTTTGTTTGACCACAAGGCGTTCTTATACTAGTTTTTACCCCCTCATACATATCTTGTATGGCTTTAATATAAGCAATCCGTACTCCCTTTTTTTCCAACGCTTTCCAAAGCACTTCTCTTGGTATACGGTCATAAGTTTTTTCCAAATCAATAAAAACCATGTGTAGATCTTTGTCTTTACAACGATACTTTTCCATTAATCCCCTTAGTAGATAAATTGCCTCTGTAGTTGATCTACCTGGCATAAAACCAAATTGATTCTCAGAAATACTTGTCTCCAATCTCAACCTGTGCTCAATTACTTTCTCCCACAATTTCATTGTGTGGCTCATGAGTTTAATCCCTCTATAGTTAGTACAATTCTGAATATCTCCTTTATTTTTATAAATAGGAATTAATGTACTTCTCCTCCACTCATCAGGCATTTTCTTGGACCGTAAAATCACATTAAATAATTTAGTTAACCATCTCACCCCTTCTTCACCTAAACATTTCCACGCTTCGATAGATATACAATCAGGTCCGTTAGCTCTACCATTTGCCATTTTCTTAAGAGCTTCCTTTACCTCCTTATCACGTATTTTTCGATAGAATGACAAATTTTGTTCTCCTTCACCAGTTACTAAATCCTCCAAGTTACTAGATGAATCCTCTCCATCATTGAAAAGTTTAGAAAAATAAGTCTCCCATCTATTTTTAATTTCATCATCTGTAACTAAAATTCTTCCCTCTTCATCCTTAATACACCTTACCTGTTCTAGATCTCTTGATTTTCTTTCCCTACTCTTGGCAATCTTATAAATATTTTGCTCTCCTTCCTTCGTCTCAAAGTTCTTATAAAATTCTTCAAAAGCTTTGGAACGAGCTTCACCAACAGCTCTCTTAGTTTCCTTCTTAACCATACGGTACCTCTCCCAATTTTCCTCATTGTTACACAAATGTATGGCTTTAAAACAGTTCTTCTTATACTTGATTTTGTCCTGTACACTATTATTCCACCACCAAGACTCCTTATCTCTCGGACCAGAACCTTTCGATTCTCCCAAAACTACTTTTGCAACCTCCCGTATCTTTTTAGCCATATCCTCCCATATGATGTTAGCACTTCCCTGAGAATCCCAAATTCCTTTATCCAAAAGATTTCGCTTGAAAATATCTTGCTTCTCACCTTTTAATTGCCACCACCTAATCTTTGGTGTTACTACTTGTCGACGTTTTTGGATTTTACTCATAATACACACATCAAGGACTAGGACCCTATATTGTGTCGTTACAGCATCTCCAGGGATCACCTTACAATTTTTACAAAGTTTTCTATCTGTGTTCCTAACCAAAAGAAAATCAATCTGCGACCTTGAGGCTCCACTTTTGTAAGTGATGAGATGCTCATCTCTCTTCTTGAAACAAGTGTTGGCAATCTTAAAATCATACGCCAATGAGAAATCAAGAAGAGTTTGCCCTTCATTGTTTAGCTCTCCAAAACCAAAACCACCATGCACCCTCGCATACTGACCAGCTTCCCTCCCGACATGTCCATTAAAGTCTCCTCCAATAAAAATCTTTTCACTCTGTGGTATGTGTCGAATCAACCCCTCCAGATCCTCCCAAAATAATTCCTTAAGACTGGCTTCTGTCCCGACTTGCGGCGCATAAGCGCTAACAATATTAACAGTCTTACGTCCAATTATCATTTTTAAAGAAATAATTCTGTCTCCAATTCTGCTAACTTCTACAACGTTCTTCTTCCACTCCTTATCTATAATGATGCCTACTCCATTGCGTGCACTTACTTTTCCTGTATACCAAAGTTTGAAACCTTGAATATCCTTAGCTCCTTCTCCACGCCATTTTGTTTCTTGCAAGCAAAGGATATTGATTTTCCTTTGAATCATAACCCCTACAACCTCTACAGATTTACAATTTAATGTCTCAACATTCCAAGTACCAAATCTAATTTTGCTCTAAATCTAATTTACAAAAGCTATAAAAAAATTATATTAAATTGAACCTTCCAGGTTAAATCTGTATTGACAAGATTGATGATGAACAAATTTATTAAAAATATGATATTTTTTGTACATTTTTATTTTGACAAATATAAAATAAAATAAAAACTTAAATTTGGACGGACCATATTTTCTTAGAGGTTATGGGTACTATGGTGCTTATCACCTAATGAGCATTAAAGGTAGTCCAAATTTAATATTAAAATTTTTTATATATTTGTTATTTTTCACAAATATAATATTTAAAATATTTAAAAATTAATTTAAAATCAATGGCATAGATCATTTTGAGGTAACATGAAGGGTCAGGATCACTCCAATGGGTGATGAGTACCAAATGTGGATCCCTATCTAGCGGGCTCACTTATATATTTACATATAAGCGATTGGATTTGATGTTGTATTGGCTTTACCCTTTTCTCAGGTGAGGAAAGTTGAGATGCTTGATGGTGTCTCCATTGAACGATCTGAGAAGGTGAAGGATGAGCTCATGTTAAGTGGAAATGACATTGAGCTCGTCTCTCGCTCGGCGGCCCTCATAAATCAGGTCTGTCACGTGAAGAACAAAGACATTAGGAAGTTCCTAGACGGTATCTACGTCAGTGAGAAAAGTACCGTTTTGGAAGAGTGATTTCTGAACCTTCTCTTTGTTTTTGATGATTTTGATTAGTTTTTGAGGTCGTTTTTGGAGGATTTTTGTTCCTTTTAGCTTCATTATTTATGGGCGCAACCCACACTAGCTTTATCTTCATGCATTTTAAATCCCAGTTCTCCTATATTAAATTTTCTATTTGTTAATTCTAGTGCAGAAGCAAAGCGATTGTTGTGTTGGATTGAAATTGATCCGCGTGCATGTAGAAATATTGGGTGGATTTGAATTCAAACATGAAAATAAATTTTATTCTAATATTTTTAATATCTTACTAAACAAATTTACTGTGATGATTATTATCTTTTCATCTTATTTCATTCCTTATCGAGTCACTCCATTATCATTAATCTTGTGAATCAAATGAAGCCTTTTAAGGGATTCAGCAACCAAAATTTGTTCTAATTTCATTAATTCAAATGGGCCACTTGATTATCGCTTTAGATTTATAGGAGTCATGAGAAAAAAAGAAACTTCTAGTAGGTTAAAAACAAAACAAAAAAAGTGTCTTTCCATTAGAAATCTCACATAGATGAGAGCTTTATTTTTAAAACCAGCGCCAAAATGTATTTTTGTCATTGATCTCTTGTGTGGAAGGTCTCATATCTGAAGTTGTTTGAGGTTTGAGATGCTGGGATGAGAGAGGTGTATTCTTCTTTTGTTTTTGCCACTATTAGCTCTATCATTAATATTCTTTTATGCCACAAAAGAGGTTGATTGTATTGCCTGTTCCTTACTTATTTTTGAATATTGCGAATTATCCATTCAGGAACTGCTTTTGTAGTGACAAATTCCTGGTTGCATTTAAACTTATAAGCTAAATGATCACAAGTAACGTATAGAAAATGATATTGTCGAGTAAATTTAATAATAAATAAAGATACATTATATATATGTATAAAATTTAAAATACACATAAAGACTAACATGCTTATATAATTCTTTAATAATGATATTAAACAAATTATAATCATTGATTGTTATATCTTCTCACCCTCTATCATTATTTAAAGTTGGCCAAAAAAAATCATTCTTTAAGAAAATAAAGCTCTTGTGTATGATTTATCAAGTGATAGGTTGTGACTTCCAGCATTTCAACTCCATTATAGTTATCCCATTCATCGTCTAATCTTTTAATTTAAAAGCGCTTCATAAAAAAGATATTATCAATAAAAAGATTAATATTGCATTTTTTTAACACAATTTAATTTTTTTTTAAAAAAATGCCTTGAAGTATCATCTCAAAAATTTTAAAAAATATAATATAAAAATAAATATTCTAATATGTATTGAAGAAGTATTGATGCCTGTCAATATCAAATGCAATATTGACATGGATACGTTAAGTAATTAAAAGAAATGGCACATATTTGGATAACAAAATTAATAATTTTAAATGCCAAAACATAGTTTTTGTCAAAATATATTCAAATACATTTATTACATGATAAAATTAATTATGAATTTAAAATTATGGTTTACTTAAAAATATCCAAACACCTATATATCTATTAGAAAAAAATAATTAATATGATTAATTTTGAATATAATAAACTATGGGCCTGTTGGTTTCAACTTATTTGATAAAAAAAATTGCTTATTTTTTTTGACTGTTTTAAGAAATCATTTTAAATAGTTTTTGAAAATAATCTAATATGATAAATGAGAGAAAACATTTTAAAATGGCAGAATATGCAAATATATTATAAAATTTTAAAGTAATTAAATAATAAGTCATTTGTATAAATAGAAATTAAAGAAGATATCATAAAAGTTTAAAATAAATAATGAATAATTACTTTTTTACTATTTATAATTGAACATAAAATAATGTCTGTTTTTTTTTAAAATCTAAAAAAAATCTCTTTTTATATAATTTTTAAACTACTCAAAAATCATTTATTTTTTAATTTCAAACAAGCTGGCCCTATATCATGTGTTATAGTTGAATTATAAAATTGATGAATAATATTAATTTTATCATTTTAAGCAAAACTAAAAAGTGGGTAAAACTATGATTTAATAAAAATTTATCCAAGTATCTTATTTTTTTAAATATATCAAAATCAATTATAAATCTAAAATTATATTTCTTTTAAAAATATTCAAGCATCCTTATTACATGTTAAAGTGAATTATGAAGCAAGAAAACCACCAGAGATTCAACCACCATTGCTAGTGTTTTTTTTTTTTTAAAGAAATAAGGACATTTTGGCAATTGAATCTTAAAATTTAATTACGTTTAAAGACTTTGTGCCCTTCATATAATTTAAGAATGCATTGAACCTTTTATGTTATAAATTCTCTTCCAAAGACCCTTAATGCAATTCTCCCATTAAATAACCTAAAAAGATCTGCATCTTTTAATTTAATTGAAAACAAATAATTTTAAAATATACCTTCATATAATTTTAGAAAGCATTGTGCCCTACATATTATAAATTATCTTCTAAAGACCATCAATGCAATTCTACCAATAAATAACTTATAAAAGATTTATAAATCTTAATTGGCTAAAATATATATTTAATTTTTTAATTTTATATAACGTTTTATTTCAATCCTTTCACTTTATAAAATGTTATTATAGTCTTTTAATTCTAACACTGATAATTTTATCTCAACAAATTTTTACAATGAATTTTTAAATATTAACAAAATTTTTTTAAATGTTGATATATTAAATTTAATTTTTTTTAAAATAATAATAATTGACATAAAAAATAATAATTTAAAATAAATAATGTTAGGGTTAAAAAATTAAAAAAGCATTTATAAAATTATAATTTTACATAAAGTTAAAAAATTAAAAATATACGTTAATCATCTTAGTTTAATAAAAAATAAGTACTTTAAATATAAAATATATAAAAGTAAGTATATAAAATTTTTCATATACATCCATGTCGATGATGAAACGAAGATACGATTCATAATCAGGAATGCTTGAAAAAATTTAAATAAAATAAAAAGAAATGCCCTCCAACAAAAATAAAAGCGAAGACCAAGGAGTGTGTAGCTTAATTCATAAGTCGTTGTGACAGTTTAGTCAATGAATATGTAACTGTATTAAATACTCCTATTATTTTAAATTATAAAATATTTTTAATAAAATTTTATTTATTAATAAAATTTAATAAATATATTTTACACCTTATTTTTTTAAAATAAAAATATAAATTTTTAAAAATAATTTTTTTAATACTCAATTGATAAAAAATTATTAAATAAAAAATATATAAAAAATAATATTAAAAAATATTATTAATAAAATTTTATTTTTATTAAAATATTTTTTATTTTGAAACACTCAATTTTTTTTTAAAAAGTGTTTGAGTACTTATTAAAAAACTTTAATGTTTATGTGATTCTAGCTGGCTTGGTTCATAAAAAATAGATAATTATATAAATAATAATAATAATAATAATAATAAATCGAAGTCTGAGCTCACTTGACAAGTTTGCATCCTTGGACCTCTCGCAACCCAGACCTTGCTTCGGCAGCCGTCGACCTCTCCCTCATCTCAGTCTGTCAATCTCTCTCTCCATCTCAGGTGCGTCATTTCTCTCCATCTCATTCGCTTCCCTGTTATCTATCCAATACTTGCTTTTCTTACCAGTTCATTGAAGACCAATACCCGACACCGGTCTGAAATTTTCACTCTCTGCGAATGTGCTTTGTAATTGAAATCTGTTTTACATGTCCAATGCTTTTTCTTTTGTCTCATATATTTCATCTCATCTTTTGCTTGTCATATATCTGCTCGTTCGATGATTCATTATTTGTACATTCGAGGAAGAATTAAACTGAAAACAACATGTCATTGGTTGAGGGATTTGTCTTTTTGTGTCACTCTCAGGGAGATTAAAGAGGGAAAGGTCCTCATATTATTTATTTATTCACAGTAAAAATAAGTTTGAGAGAGGAAAGGGAATGATCTATGCTCAACTTAATCATTTATTCGTGGTCTTGTCGGGCCGTAATTTTAGTTTGACAGGGGAGAAAATCGTGCTGTATTGAATCTATGTCTGCTGCTCCTATGGCTTTATTTCCTTCAGTGAATTGTCCATGAGTCCCTATATGTTTCCCACCAAGTTTAATTCTCTCGGGCAGGAAGAGAATTTTGATCCGTATTCTACAGACTACAGACTCAAAGAGTCTTTATAATTTGAACATTGAATGTCCCTGGACTTGTCTTGCTATATCTAGATTCAGCTAACTATAGTTTGCATATAAAAGTCTTTGCTTTGCAATAGGCTTCTGCTGTACAGTATGGGGATAAATATGTTTTTTCACAAGGGTTTGAACCATCGACTCAATTTTACCTTCATGACATGAGTTTGATAAACTTTAAATGTGTTGTGGTTAGAATTGTTGTGAGGCATGGGTTGAAGAGACAATCACAAAATGTATTTCTAGTCTGATTTATACAGGCATTTCTTATTTATGTTAAATCAATAGTTTGGTCACATGGTGCAAATATAGAACTTAAAAAGTGGTATATTTATCTATTGACATTCCTGCTCATCAGCAATATAAATTATGAAAAGTTCAGGAAGCCTATGTTCATAAGTTTTGAATAGTGCTACTCATCCTAGCTGTGAACAATTGTAAGGGGCCCACAGCCCACTCTAGTTGTTGATGTTGTTAGTAGTAGTATTAGTATCAAATTTTGATCTCAATTAATTCTAGGTAGTGACTATGCAGGCTATCAATGTTCTCCTCACTTCTAATGGAATGATATTTTCAAGAGAAAAAGCTATTAATCCGACCCGTTACTCCAACCAAACCTTGTCTCAGCTATTTCGCACTCTTCATACAAAAAATTTTCAAGCCATACCTTGCCATGAACGACCACGAATTGTGAACTCGAAGAGTCGCAAACGCATACCTTTCATCACCCAAGTCAAAGAGTTGCATGACCCAGAAGAAGCCATATCTCTTTTTCATGAATGCAAGAGGCAGGGAGTCAAGCATGACTACCCCTCCTATGCTGCATTACTCTACAAACTAGCTCGATCAAGAAGCTTTGAAGCTGTTGAAACTGTTCTTGCTTATATTCAAGACAGAGGCATACACTGCAAAGAAACCATTTTTGTTGCCCTATTTCAGCATTACAGTAAAGCCAAGCTTCCTGAAGAAGCTGTCAAACTTTTCAATAGAATGCCTCAGTTCAATTGCATCCGTACGTTGCAATCCTTCAATGCACTTCTTAATACTTTAATTGATAATGATTGCTTTACTGAAGCAAATGATACTTTCAAAGGATCATATAAAATGGGGTTTCGTCCAAATACAGTTTCATTCAACTTAATGATCAAAGGATGGCTGGCAATAGATGAGTTTGATAAAGCGTGTGATGTGTTTGATGAAATGTTGGAGAAGAAAGTACAGCCAAGTGTTGTGACATATAATAGTCTCATTGGGTTCTTGTCTAGAAAGGGTGAGATAGGTAAAGCAATGACATTGCTTGAGGATATGACAAAGAAAGGAAAATACCCTAGCAAAGTAACTTATGCATTGTTGATGGAGAGCTTTTGCTCCATGGACAAGTATGAGGAAGCTAAGAAGCTGATGTTTGATATGGCATATCGAGGGTGCAAACCTCAGCCTATCAATTTCTCTGTTTTGATGAATGATTTGGGAAAGAGAGGGAAGATTGAGGAGGCAAAATCCTTACTTCACGAGATGAGAAAGAGAAGGTTGAAGCCAGATGTTGTAATCTACAATATATTGATAAATTATCTATGCAAGGAAGGTAAGACAGAAGAAGCTTACAAAGTGTTAATTGAGATGCAGATTAAAGGTTGTGAGCCAAATGCTGCTACCTACCGGATGATGGTTGATGGTTTCTGCAAGACTGGAGATTTTGACGGAGGTCTGAATATTTTGAATGTAATGCTAGCAAGCAAGCATTATCCCCGTTCTGAAACATTTAATTGTTTGGTCGTGGGCCTATTAAACTGTGGGAAGAGTGATGGTGGTTGCTTTGTCTTGGAAGAGATGGAGAAGAGAAAGGTGCAATTTGATTTAAAGAGTTGGGAAACTGTTGTGAAATATGCTTGTGCTGAAGATGAAAATGCTAGCGTGCTTATTGATGACCTTACATCCACTCATCATCATCTGCATTAGATAAGGGATCAGTCGGAGCTCGTATTTTTTTTGTGCAACACTTTTACTCTGGATTGAACATCCTTAATGCATTAAAATGGTGGATTATTCTGGCACAGGAGCTTCTGGACAGGAATTAAATTTTTAATTTCTGCCATTTGATAGGTGTAAGTTGAAGGTGATTGCATTAGCTGGGCAAAGTTTAATATAGAATCTTGGGAGTCTGTAGATAATGATGCAATTATCTGAAGTCTGAATCTGATTCCCGCCAATTAGTTTGCTTGGAGAATGCTTTTCTGAAAACGAAAAATCAAGTCAAACATAATTGCAGCCTGAAATTTCAAGAGCCTGGATGAGTTCTCAGACTCCTTTATGTTGGCAAAATCCCCCTTATATCAATATTTTTTGGGGGCAAGAGTTACTATTGCTAAGCACAGTGTTTATTTTTTCTTTGTTTTCTTTTTTTCGTTTTCCATTTTGCAGTTTAATTTTCCAAAATTTTTATTATTTAAAATCTCTCTCCCCCTCTTTTTAATTTCAAATTTCATGACCTCCTTATCTATTATTTTAACTGTCTAATTGTCTCTCAAATTTAAGTTCTCCACCCTTTTCTCTATAAGAATACCACAGCCTCATGTGCATACATTTTAGAATAACTTTTATAATTTTTTTAATAAATAATTATACATAATCAATTTTGAATAGAACATCATATCTATAGCTGCCATGTTAATTCCTTTATCTTCTCTTTTTGGTCATCAAACCAAATCATTCCATTGGCCTACTTCTTGGCTCTTGCTGACCTCCAATTCTTTCTAAACCCTTTGACTACCAGTGATTTTCACCATATTTTCTCTGGTTGTTAAGTCGATTATTAGGGCAGTTGTCTATACCCTTTATTTGAGATTTTATTAATATCCCCCTCCTTCCCCATTAATTTGGATTTGGATTTGTTGAGGGGCCAAAATCCATTCACTCAATGAGTGTCTCAATTACAGCCATTGGATTTTATCAAAATTTGAAATTATTAAGATACATTTCCCTGTAATCAAAACAATCCTCATGAACACTGTTTGTCTCCTCTAAAAGTTTGAGATTTTATACTTTTTGAATATTATATGACAAAATTTCTGATAGCTGTTTGATTAAATCAAACAATTATTATCGTACCATGTGAGATACTCATTAAATGAATGGATTTAGGCCATTTCAGTGGATCTAAATCCTATAAATTTTTCTTGTGCTTCTGTTGTGATTGTTACAAATCCTGTATGTAAACACCTTTTTGTTTTTTTTTTTTGGGGCTTCTTGCAGCCATATGCATGCTTCTCTCAGGTTCAGATGCCATTTTCCTTCCCCTTTATATGCTTGAGATTTGCTGCAAAAAGCAAAGCAAGGCCCACGTCACAGGTAATACAACTGCCAATGCCTAGCCTAAAACTTCCCATCTTCCATTAACCTTTAACTCTCATTCTCAGCAAAATTCAAGTCATAAAAGAAGATCTGGTTGTATTGTATGTAATTGTGATTCCTTTGCTCTGTTTTGTTTTAGTTAACTGACAAATGTAAATGTACGAGTACTGTATTTGAATTGCTATTTATTACTGCGAGATTTGTGAAGCAAGTGCATGAAGATACTCCTTTTTCTTCTTCTTCCCACCACCCTTTTAGTCTCTTATGATAATTAAATATTTATTCAATTATCTATTAAATATTAAATATTTATTCAATTATTCAACTATGATTAGACTGATGTTGTGGCTGCTATTTCAAGTGGAATAATGGGCAAGCATCTTTTAAGTTTTCCCCATGTGATACTGTGTTAAGTTTAACTTTAATACAAATTAAAATATTTCGTTTCACTTTTGGTTTCATTTTTTTCACCATTTAGGGATTTAACTGGATTTTTATTTTCCCGTATGCTATGAATCTACTATGGCATTATGGCAGCGGATAAATTACTGGTAAATTCTTGTATGTTTTTGGCTTCCCCCCCCCCCACCCCCATAAAAAGTCTTTCTTTGTGCTGCTTCCTGTGTTTTTGGCTTCTTCTAAGAAAACTGAAATTTATAACTTAATTATAATAATATTATAAACAAATCAAATAAAATTTTCAGAAAAAATTTGTTTTGTTAGTCACTGAGCATTGAATCCATTTTAATGCAGAATACTGGTGCTTAATTTTCTGCATCTAGTGCTTTGACTAGGTTTGTGTTTTGGAGTTTTTTCCATATTCAAATTCATGGAAAAAAACTAGAGTATATAGCAAAGCTAAATGGAATATTTTAGATCTGGTTTATGGATGTTTTTGTGCTGTGATGATGACGAAAACTTTTGGTTTTATTTCCTTTATTTATTATAAAGTAAAATTTATCCTAAAGTGTTTGAATTCCTTCGTCTACTTCAACTTTGCTCAATGTTTTTTTTTTTTTTTCATTATTGATGAGTGTTAGAAGGTCTCAATAATAATTGTTAATTTTCTTTGGTTTCTGTTTTATGTGATTTTTTTCCTGCTTTGTGGCTGACCAGTTTTATGTGACCCCTGATGGACAATAAAATTAGCTGAAACTAAGTTTTCATTTTGGCATTGTTCCATGCCACCATATTTTTTATCATCTATCATAGATTTTTAAAATGGTGAATCTGACATTTTAAAGTTATGATTTTACAATTTGTATGCTAATTACTTAGCTAGATTAGTTCATAATGCTACTGAAGTTTTTCTACACATTTGATAAACTTCCACCTTATATTAGAAAGATGGTGGATGGTAAGAAGCTAATTGATCATCTTTGTCTCTATCATGTCTTTCTATTTTTTGAAATGAATGTTGCAGTTGCTATTCAAAAAATACATAAAGTCATTATCTTCATAATATTAAATTTTTTATTAATTTTATTTGTTCATACATTATTTTTTTATACAGATATTTGTCATGCATTATTTTTTTGATACAGATATTTGTTCATGCATTATTAATTAATGATGGGGCTTTTTCTTTAGAAGATGCAAGAATTTAAATAATTGTTCAGATCTGACCTTAGAAGTAAAGGTGAAATTTGTGCCGATTTTTCCATGTTATTATTATTATTATTATTATTATTTTCCTCAAGGCAAACATGAAAATATCTGAGATATATGGTTTTTTACATGTCTTGAATTATGTTGAAATGGAGGATATGGAACAGTGGAAGTCTTTTGTAATTGTGTGCACCCTATTTCAACAATCACAAGAGATAATCATAATTATTATTCCTTCCAAAATATCTGATTCTACTAGACAATTCGTGTGAGAAATGGGACGGAAACTTTAATTTTACAGTGTGATCTAGCCAAGTTGTATCATAGTCTCTCCACTGATTCTTCCTTGTTTTTTCTTTTAGCTTTCTCTGTGTAGGTTGTTTTTGCTGTGGATGTTTTTTTCTTTGATTGTATCTGTGCTTGTTCAGTTTTGAATAGAGTTTCCAGCATTATTCAAAACAAAAAAAAAAAAAACAAAAAAAGGACAATCATGAAATTTGAGTACAGTCAAGCAACTTACTTGAGCATTAAACCCAAAATGAACAACAGATGATGTGGCAGTTTCCTCTCCTTGCTGTTTACATTTGTCATCATAACATTAGGTCAAATATTTTTGGATGAAAATTTCAAAACCATGGATCATAAGACCAATGCTCTATATCTCTTTTTGACAATTTTTTGTTCTCTTTAGTTCTTTTAAATTTTCTTTTAAAATTTACTTACCTATTTATTATCTTAGCTGCCCCATTTACTATTATAACTTGATCGAATTTGTGATTTTTTTTATAAATTATAATATTTATAATCAATTTTTAATTTAATTTAATTGCTCACCTGAATTTCACACATTGAACTGCCATCTTATTATTTCTAGCCTTTTCTTTTTGAAATAAAATTCTTTTTGATATTTTCTATATAAGATAAAAAAATATGGCAAGTAACTGAACTATTGTATCAGCATATTTATTTTCAACTCATCTTTACAAAAGATTGTTGTTCCTTCAATTTTGAGTAGAAGTTTATGTACTTAATTTTATACCTTTTTTCAATCAAATTAAAACAAGTGTTTTAACAAATTTATATATTTATACAAGTTTTCCAATCAAACTACAACTAGTGGCATTTATATATTATTTTAAAGTTGAAAATGTTTAAAAAAGTTTGTTATAGTAGTTAGGGTTAAAAATACACACGTTCCAATTTGAATGGAAGAAATATGTTATTTTCAAGGGAAATTAGGATGGAAAAAAATAAGTAAAATACACATGTTATTGTTTAAGTAAAAGTTATGTACTTAACCCTTTGACTAGAAGTGACTTTTGCTGGCTTTTTTTTTTTAATTGTAATTATTATTTTTTTAAGATTAGAAGTATCCATATACAATTGAAAAAAAAAAAAAATTGAACCTTAACCAATTGCTTAAAGTAGACCTAGAACTCACATTAACCTATGTGATTTGGTTCTAATTAATTCAAATTTAATTCTAAACGTGATATAAACGTGGAGTAGTTAAATGATTCTTAGTTATATTTGAGGACTGGCCTTTTTAAATTTTACCCCCCTTCAGCCCTTCTCCCTTTTCGATCATTACATGCTACACGGATGAACTATGGTGACTTTAATACATGGGTACGATTCTTAAATTTTATACCTTATTTTGATTCTTTTATTTTATATTGATTATTGATTATTGATATTAACACTGACGTGTCATTATCGTTGATTGCCATTGGACGATATTTAGATTTTGTCACGGTGCAGGCATTGCCATCCGGCATAATTATCTAATTTTCCCTGTTTATACATTGTATGGAATATTAAATTCATAGAGAATTAATTGATTTTAAAACCGCCTGATTTTATTGAAAAGTATGGTCTCAATTTGAAGGGAAAGACCTGCTTTTCACTTTCCGTGGTGGCTTTTCTTTTTGTCAAAAACCGCAGTTAAAATTTATATACTTATAGTATTTCTCCAGATACAAACAATAGAATAAAAAAGGAAAAATTTATATACTTATAGTATTAGCATTTTATATTTAGTGTGCTTATTTTTAATCGAATCAAGACATGTGAATATTTTATAAATTATTTATTTGATAATAAATTATTATTATTAATTTTATTGATACATTAAAATTCACTTGTACTGATTTGATTAGATATAAGTATATTAATTATCTAATATTAAGTGCACAAGTCTTATCCTTATTTATTCTATAATAAATTATTGTTATTAATTTTATTAACACATTAAAATTATCATGATTCAATTGAATATAAATATATTAAGTATAAGCATATAAGACTAGTATATAAGTATAAATATAAATTCATTATCTTCATAATATTAAATTTTTATTAATTTTATTTGTTCATACATTATTTTTTTGATACAGATATTTGTTCATGCATTATTAATTAATGATGGGGCTTTTTCTTTAGAAGATGCAAGAATTTAAATTATTGTTCAGATCTGACCTTAGAAGTAAAGATGAAATTTGTGCCAACTTTTCCATGTTATATTTTTTTACTCAAGGCAAACATGAAATTATTTGAGCTATATGTTTTTTTTTTTACAGGTCTTGAATTATGTTGGAATAGAGGATATAGAACTGTGGAAATCTTTTGTAATTGTGTGTATTCTATTTTAACAATCACAAGGGATAATGATGAAACCTTAAGTCGCTTTAGGCCATCAATGAAAACTAAAATATAGTTGGGAGCATTTTAGGTCATCTCCTTAGAGAGCAATGCACACAATTTATGGTTTAAATGCTTATAAATTAAAGAAATGAAGATATAATTCAGCTATGTCTAGAATGCAAAAATTAGATGTTTGTAATTTTTGATTTAAATGTGATGTTGTGAATAAATGAGATGATGACCTTAAGTTAGAATCCCTTATGATAATCCTTGAATTCTAGAATTGTAACCATACATGTAATAACAATTAGAGTAATGAAGAATACTCTAAAACTTTCATAGTGTTATGAAACATTGAATCCAATGATCACTAAAGAATTTAAGCCAAGTGAATTGAAATTAAAAATGTAATTCAGTCTTGTTCATAGCCACTTACTTCAGACCAAATTAAGTGGTAAAAAAACCTCTCAAACTAAATTCATATAAACACATATGGATCTAGCTTAAAACATAAAGAAATCTAAACAAGAGCATCAAGAATATATGAACACATTAAACTGAATTCATACATTCCATAACTAAAATACAACATTAAATCTCAATTTAACATCCACAACTTCAATTTAAACAAGTAAATGGATTCAAAAACATAATCCAAATAGAACAATAAATTCAAAAACCTAAAGAAGTAGAAGAAATTGTAGAATTGTAAATACAAATGAGGAAAAATTTGAAAATCTCAAATTACAAGTTCATCTTCCTGAAACTCAATGGAAAATCAACCTCTCATGTTCTTCTTCTTTAAATGAATCAGACTTTGAACTTGAGAAAGCATCTTGAATTTGGAAAATGAAAAGTTGTTGGATGAAATTCCAAAGCTAAAAGTGGAAGGATGATAAATGAATTTGATGCTGGATGAGGAAGGGTAGAAGACGAAATGGAAGACTCAAGGAGAAGAGATGAGAAACACGTCTGAACAGAGGAAGAATGTTAATGAAAATGCAAGAAAATGAGAAAGGAGATGAAGACACAAATTTGGAATGATGGATGAACACGAGCTGGACTTGAATGGAGGACGCTGTAATTGAGACAAAATTGGTGAAGAATTGAAGCCAGAAACATGAGCTTGGAGTTGGAATGGAGAAGAACTAGATCTGGAACTCTCTAAACTTGATGAATGTGGCGTGAATATTGAGCTGGAGATGAGAGAATTGAGAGAGAATTCAGACCAAGAGAGAGAATAGAAAGTGTAGAATGAGGTCCAAATCTGGAAAATTGGTTTAAGTATGTGTAACTAATCTAATTCAATGGTGATGATTCTAAGGCTCAGATCTGAATTGGTTATTTTAGCTGGATAAAATGAATTAAAATTAAAAAATAAATCTGGAAGACTCTAGGGAAAATGGCACTTAATGAGTTGGAATTGAGGAGCATGAGAAGTGTGAACCAATGCATGGACCATGTGACTTAATGCATGCCATGCTTCAGCTGCCACCTCATTTCTATCTTAGATTCAGCTTGGATCACGCCTACCATGCTTCACTTGGCCTATGATGATGTGTCACCCATGCTTCTAATGCCCTTAGGTTCAGACTTAATTATTCATCACACATTCTGTAATTAGGAGCGATTTATATTCTCTTCCTTGCTGAAAATATAATGCCACATCACTCTTGATTAATTTTTAAATTGGACGCCCAATTAACCCTTTTCCATTTGTACTTGATTTTTCAAATAGAGTTGACTTGACTTGACCTCTTATCTCCAAATTCGCTTCTTGAAAAATTTGAAAATTCAGGACACAAAACTAAATAAATTCTAAAAAGACAATTAAAAAGGAAGGAAAAGAGAATTTAAGCCTAAAAATTCAATTAAGCATTTTCAATTATCAAAGTAACTATCAAATAACATTATTAGGGTCCATGAAGTCGATATGTGAAACACAACTAAAAATTGGGAAATAAACCCTTATATGTACTATTTGATGTCAAAAATCAAGTGTATAACATGTAAAATATGAAATAGATAAGATAACCATAGTTATTATTCTTTTTAAAATATTTGAGTCTACTAGAAAAGTTATGTGAGAAATGGGATGAAAACTTTAATTTTGTAGTGTCATTTAGCCAAGTTGTATCATAGTCTCTTCACTGATTCTTCCTTGTTTTTTCTTTTAGCTTTCTCTATTTTGGTTGTTTTTTATGTGGATGTTTTTTCTTTGATTGTATCCATACTTATTTAGTTTTGAATGGAGTTTCTATCAAATAGCATTATTAGGGTCTATGAAGTCAATATATGAAACACAACTAAAAATTAGAAAATAAACCCTAATATGCATTATTTGATGCCAAAAACTAAGTGTATAACATGTAAAATATGAGATAGATCAATCCCCCACACTTGAATTTTACTCTCCGGGTAAAACTCTCTAAAAACCTAGAAAAGAACACCATATAAAGATGTAAGCTCTCAAGAGTAATTTTAAATCTTAAAGTAAATGCACTTAAACAAGAACTAAATCAATGTTGCAATCTGTAGAGAAAACCTTAACTTAATACATTACAAGTCAACCATTTGCAAGAATGTAATCTCAAAGAGAAACCTCACCGGATTAATATTTCACTCAAACACTCAGTGTATAAAGGTATAAATATCACTCAAGTTTCTTGGCAAATCATCCTACCATAGGCTTGTAATCCCTCTGTCTCTCCACTACTGAGATGCAAGGGTTCTCAAGAATCATATAGACTTTTAAAGGGTTGTAATGTGCTCAATGAAGGGTAAACTTAGATTTACATGTGAAGAGCTAGGGTTTGGCTCAAGAAACATGTCTTGGCCACAATATAAATATGCTCAATATATAAGACTACTCAAAACTAAACCAAATAGATAACATAATAAGGATCATGGATGGAATGAATAAATGGCCAAGAGTGAAGTAGATAGAGATAGAGATGAGAGGTGAGTCTATAAATAGGAACAAGTGAATCAAATAACAAATCCAAGGAAGCTTGCTTATTTAAACTCTCTCTCTTTTTTCTTCTTTCTACAATATTTTTTTCTTTTTTTTCTTATGCTAATTTCTTTTTGTTTTTTTTCTTGTTTTCTATTGCTATTTTCTCTTTATTTCATTTTTTTTCTTCCCCTTTATTTTTCAAGCATGGATTCCAACACATAACTCAAGAGATGTTCCTAATCATAAAAAAAAAATGAAATGGTATGACTAATGTGAATGAATAGAACGGATCCCAATAAATGTTATCTACTAAGTTTAAGTGTGTGTTTGGTTTTCAGTTTGCTAAAAGTTCATTTAGTGAAAGTTTATTTGGTGAAAGTCAGTTTAATGAAAGTCAGTTGTTGTAACGAAATTTGTGTTTGGATATATTTTTTCAACAGTCAGTTTGATACATTGAAAGTTGTTTGGTTTGTGATAGTGAAATGTGCTTTTGAATGTAAAATTACCAAAAAGGACATTGATTTATAATGATTTATAATTTTTATTATATAAATGTAATATATTCAAAATATTTAAAAAATGTAATAAAGATTATAAATAACATAAATTTTGATCTATAATGCTAAAAATTTGATCTCTAATTATTTGTATTTTTTAATTTATAATTTTAAAAGATGTAATAAAGATTTGTAATTTTTATTATACATTAATGATAAAAATTAACATGATTAATTACTCAATTTATAATACTAAAAAAATTGATACCTAATTATTATTATTAAAATAATAATTATATTTTTAATGAATTAACTATTTCTTAAATAAAAAAATAAGAGATTAAACTTAGGGTAGTATGGTCAAATAACATCCTACTTTTCAAATCCACTTTTCAAAAGCTTCAAATAGTTACGTTTCAGAAATTCACTTTCAGCTACTGTTTGAATGTACTTTCAGGATGTGCTTTCCTGCAAAATATTCCACCCAAACAACTTTTAACTTTCTGAAAGTGAAATTTTACTTTCTGAACGTGAAACGGAGGAAAACCAAACGGACCCTAATTCAAAGTAGTCAATGCACATTGAAACATACCAAATGAAAGTACATGCAATCTATCCAAATTAGGCTCAAGTGTTTAAAAAAATAAAAAAACAAAGAAAAGCTTTCTTTGGCTAAGCAAGGGATAATCAAGTAATCAAGAGTTAGCTAAAAAGCTTTAGGCACTTTAATGATGGCCATAATCACTTTCCCTACAACGAATGCACAAGCATAGCATGAAGTAAGAGAGAAAACAAGTTCTAAAGGATTAATAAAACAATGGAACAAAGACTCTCAACGGTTGAAGATTCCTTTCATATGGTTTAATTCTTGCCTCTCTTAATCAATTACACTCAACCAAATGGTTTCTTGCTTCAAAATAGATTTAAACTTAAAAAAGCAATATCTCAAAAGTTCAAACTCAAATGCAAAAACTAAGATTATCTTTAAAACTTAAGATTACTTCATAAAACAAAAGTTTTTTTTTCAAAAACACCCTTTCCCTCATACTTAAACAATGCATTGTCCTTAATGCATGCAAAATCATGTAGAAAGAAGTAATTCAAATCTATAATGCATGTTAAAAGTACAAGAAGAATGTCAATTTTTTTTTTTGAAAATCCAAACCAAACAGCAAAGAGAATTAAAGGAAATAAAGAAACAACAAAAAAAACTAACCTAGTAAACAAAAGAAAAATTTTTTCAATTTTTTTATTTATTCTAAACCTAATGAATCAGGTTGCATCTTCCCCCATACTTGAACTCAAAATGATGTTCACAAACACAAGGAAAGAATGGTGTACCACATGTGTGCATATGTGACAGCAAGCATATCCCAATTAGTGCTCCACTTGTGTGCTTTGTGAATCAACCAAATCAATCAAAAAGAAATAGGAAGGAGAGATACAACCTTTGAAGACTCAAGGAGGATCTTTGAATCTTATTTCAACAAGCAATATCGAAGATTCAACCTCATCAAACTTCTTGCACAAGTGGTCATTTGCCTTGAATGTGAAGCCATTTTGAGGATCTTTGAGGGTAAGAGTACCATAGTCAAAAATTTCCTCCACAATGTAAGGGCCCTCCCATTTGGATTGAAGTTTGCCACCAATAAGCTTGAGCCTTATCTTGAACTTTAGCACTTTGTCTCCTACCTAAAAATGCTTTCTCAAAATACATTTATCATAAATGAATTTAGCTCTCTCCTTATACAATTTAGAGCTCTCATATGCCTCCAATCTCAACTCCTCCAATTCTTGAAGTTAAAGCTTCCTAGAGGTAGCTACACCCTCCTCACCAAATGCACAAGCCTTCACAGCCCAATAGGCTTTGTGCTCAATCTCTACTAGAAGGTGACATTGCATACCATAAACCAACCTAAATGGAGACATCCCAATGGGTGTCTTGAAGGTGGTACAGTAAGCCTAAAGAGCCTCCTCAATTCTTGAGATCCAATCCTTCCTATTTGGTCTCATAATCTTTTGGAAGATAGACTTGATCTCCTTGTTTGAACACTCGGCTAACCCATTTGTTTGAGGATGATATGGGGTTGCTACCTTATATATAACACCATATGTATGAAGCAAAGAGAAGATAGTCTTATTGCAAAAGTGTGTCCCTTGGTCTGTAATGATTGCTCTTGGGATGCTAAACCTGTAAAACACATGAGACAAGAGAAACTTTGCCACAACTTTAGCATCATTAGTCCTAATAAGGATAGCCTCAACCTACCTAGAAACAAAATCAACACAGAGTAATATATGTTCATAACCATTGAAAGAAGGAAAAGGACCCATGAAATCCATACCCAAAACATCAAAGATCTCATAAAATATAATGGGCACCTGCAGCATCTTATATCTCTTTTCCAAACTCCTAAAATGTTGACATGCATGACATGATTTACAAAATTGATATGCATTTTTAAAAAGAGATAACCAATATAAATCACAATCTAAGACCTTTTGATTGGTCCTCCTAACCCCAAAATGATCGCCACATGCATAAGTATGATACATCCTCAATAGATCATCAATCTCAACATCAGGGACACATCTCCTAATAACACCATCACTGCACAATCTCTAAAGAGTAGATGAGTTTCAAACATAGTATCTATTTTCCCTAGCAAGCTTCTCCCTAACATGTCTAATAATCCCATTTGAAAACACATTATGCACCAACAAATTGACTAGATCAGAATACCAAACAACATCATTGGAGGAAATAGCACATAAGGACTCATCCTTAAACTTGTCACAAGGGAAATCAAAAGAGAAATTCACTACAATGGAGTCATAAGGCAAATGACTCAATTGATCTGCCACATGATTTGTTGCTCCACTCATATCAATGATTTTCAAATTGAACTCTTGAAGTAAAAGCATCCATCTAAGAAACCATGGCTTGGTGTCCTTCTTCTTTAAAAGGTACTTCAAGGTTGCATGATCTGTAAAACAAAAAACCTTGTAATGCAACAAGTAAGATCTAAACTTGTCAAGAGCAAACACTCATGCATACAATTCTTTTTCAGTAGTAGTGTAATTGCATTGTGCTTTGTCTAAAGTCTTAGATGCATATGTAATGACATAAGGTATCTTGTTTTCCCTTTGTCCCAACATAGCCCCAACACCAAAATTAAAGGTATCACATGAAATCTCAAATGGAATCAACCAATTAGGACTCCTCAAAATAAGAAAGGAAATAAGCTTAGCTTTCAAAGCATCAAATGCATCTTTACAACTTGGAGAGAACTTAAATTTGACATCTTTTTGAAGTACTTGAGATAAGGGATGTGCAATCTTTGAAAAGTCTTTGATAAATCTTCTATAAAAACTAATATGGCCAAGGAAAGATCTCAAGTCCTTGATATTGGTTAGATAGGGAAGAGATGAAATCACTTTAATTTTGGCCCTATCTACCTCAATGCCACGGCTTGAAACTAAGTGGCCTAAGATAATCCCTTACTTAACCATAAAATGTCACTTCTCAAAGTTTAAAAACAAGTTCTTCTCCACACATCTAGCAAGGACTTTATCAAGATTCCTCAAGCAAGAAGAATAAGAATCCCTATGAATTGTGAAATTATCCATGAACACTGCCATGTAATTTTCAATAAAATCACTAAAAATACCAAACATGCATCTTTGAAAGGTCCTTAAAGCATTACACAATCCAAAAGGCATTCTTCTATATGCAAAGGTACCAAATGAGCAAGTGAAAGTGGTTTTATATTGATCAACTAGATCAATGCAAATATGAAAATAACCATTATATCCATTAAGAAAGTAATAATGAGATTTTTCCTTAATCTTTCTAACATTTAGTCAATAAATGGAAGAGTGAAATGGTCTTTCTTGGTTTCCTCATTCAACCTTCTATAATCAATGCATACCTTCCAACTGTTTTGTACCCTAGTAGGAATCAACTCATCATGTTCATTCTTTACCACAGTAATTCCACTCTTCTCGGGCACAACTTGCAGCGGAGACATCCATTCACTATCACTAATGGGATAGATTATACCTACACTTAAAAGTTTGGTGACCTCCTTCTTTACCACATCAACTATTAGAGGATTCAACATCCTTTGTGGTTGCCTTATTGCCTTGGCATTTTTCTCCAACATGATCCTATGTGTGCAAGTTTGAGGGCTAATTTCAAGAATGTCTCTAAGTGTCCACCAAATAGCCTTAATGTTTCTCCTCACTACATCACACAATAAAGACTCTTCCATAGGGTTTAGTGAAGAAGAAATAATAATAGGAAGTTGATTACCATTTCTTAAGTAAGAATACTTAAGATGTGAAGGAAGTGGCTTCAACTCTAAATTGGATGGCTCAATGATACTTGGAGGGATCTTTTATACTTGAATTTGCTTTGCTAGATCCATGTCTTCCTCCTTAAGTGGCATGTCCAAGGCTTGCACAGCTGTTGTATGCATTTCATCTAGCCTCATAAGTTTTGTCCCAACTTTGAGCCTCATGTCCAGATCTGATTTACTTGCTCCAAAATTAATTCCAAATTTAGCTAGCCTTAATTTTAGACTTCCAACACCAATTTTCATGCCTAAATGGTCATTAACAGCCCCAAAAATAATTTGTTATTGCTTCTTAAGTGCCTCTAGACTTGAAACATCATAAATAGAACACTTCTCCAACCTTGAAGAATGATTGGGCACAAAAGGATCAAGGCTATCAAAAATTTCAGAATTAAATTCACATGAAGAAATTAAATGATGTGATGAAATATGACATGTAGAAGATGAACAAGGGCCATCATTAAATGTAATTTCACTCTCATCAGTTGATTCAATCACTAATTCAACAGAATTTCTAAAATTAACACTCAAATCATCAAACTCATCCAATGCAAGTAAATCACTCAAGGAAGCATAAGTTTGGTCATGTGAAGTACTACATACCACAAATTCTTTAAATGGAGTGAAAGTAGATGAGTTTGGCGTGTGAAGTGTGCTGCCATCTAAATGTTCATGCTCAAGTAAATGCAATTCATCATGCTTTTTCAAATTAGACAAAATTAATACTACGCTATTACAATTCACACAAATAGAGTCATGAGTGCATGAAAAAGTAAAACTAGGTAAAGATATAACATCATCTAATTTAGAAGGCATAGAAACCTCATCAATGATTCTGTCAAGTGTATCATCAATGCAATCCACAAAATGAAGGCTATAATTAACATAAGAGTTTTTCAAGCTATCAAAGATATTAAATTCAATTTTATTGTCCAAAAATTCATGGTAAGTTTACCTTCCTTCATGTTTAATATGGTACTTGATGTCATTATAAATGGTCTCCCAAGGATAAGTGTGCCTTAGCCTCCTTCTTGCATATCCAACACATAAAAACCTGCTAGAAAAACCAAGTCTTTCACCTTTACTAAGATGTCTTCCAAGAATCCCTTAGGCTTCCCAGTGCTTCGGTCGGCTAGTTGCAAGATGACATTACAATCTTGAAGACCACCAAGATTAAGGAAAGAATAAATATGGGTGGGCATCACATTGATAGCTGCCCCAAGGTCAATCAAGGCTTCTTAAACAAACATATTCCTTATTTGATAAGGAATGGTACAAGCCCCCGAATCTCTATACTTTAAAGGAAGTTATAGCTTAAAGACAGTACTAACATTAGGACTCATTTAAACTGTAGCTAATGGTTTGAATTCTCTTTTATTAGTGCACAACTTTTTTAAAAATTTACACACTTAGGCATGCTTTTTATCATGTTAAGAAGTGGTATGTTTACTTCTACCTTCTTTAACATATCAAACACATCATGCCTATCTTCTTTTTGCCCTTTCTTAGAAAATCTAGTTAAGGCCTTAGGAAATGGCATATTTCTTGAAATAGGGTCCTTAATTTGATATTCCTTTAGAGGCTTTCTTTTTCCTAACACCTCTTTCTCCTTAAGCTTGCTTGAATCATTCTTATTTGCCTTGAAAGAAGGGTGAATCGTGGCTATTCCAGCACTGTCTTGGCCTTGATTTAAGCTCAATTTTACCTCTTTTGCTTGAGCATTCAGACCTAATCTTGCCCTATTTTCATTCTCAACTACAATTTCTTCAATAAAGTCATCATTATTATCAATCACTTGAGGACTTAAAGAGGTATGAGGTGTGTTCTCGAGACTATTTGAGGCACTTGGATGCACATTTTTCTTACTGTCATAGCAAATGGAATCACATAAAGCATTAAAAGAAAGTATGCTTTCATCATAAATTTGAGGATTTCTTAAAACAACCTCATTAGGCATGCTGCCACCATGATTTGAGACACTTGGAATGGCTTCAAAAACTCTTTCACTCCTTAACTCAATTGCATTAAGGCTCTTTGGATTAATGATAGGTTGAGTTGAGAGCTTTTCACTTTCTTGAGCTTGGCTAATGCTATTTGAATTCCTAAATTGTTGCACCACCAAATCAATGCTTTGTTGTTTTGATTCAAGATTATCTATCCTCTTTAGCAACATATCCATTTTTGATTCTGCTTTAGAAATATAGGAATCAAACTTTTGGCCCATGGTAAACATGGCATCACCCATCCTCTCAAGGTAAGAATACATTTGTTTATCACCCCTACTATCTTGAATAGGGATCACTTGAGAGTTCTTAGCTTGCACCATCTCTTGATTACCCTTGTAGCTAAAGTTAGGGTGCTGCCTCTAACTTGGGTTATAAGTGCTTTCATAGTTAGCCTCAAAATTGTTCCTTGGCCCTTGATTATGTTGATAATTGTAGGGCCTTTATTATTGATACACAGCCCCCACATCTTGAGCATGAATGAAATTAAAGGTGACATACATTGTGGAATTACATATACCACAAATAAGAGCCACTAGTGCATTGGACATAGAAGCAATTTGAGCTCGTGGAGTATTAGAGATAGACATCTTGAAAAAATCCAATTAAGAGTAGATATCCTCTAATTGAGAATTAGCAATAGAAGATTGGCCAACATAGTAAACAATCCTTGCATCTCTTAAGCTATATTGTTGGTTATTATTTGCAAGCTTCTCCAACAAGGCCCAAGCATCATCTAATGGAAGATCTAATAGAGAGCCATTTGCAGTAACATCTATAGTCTCTTTATCATGAATTTAAAACCCTACATAGAAATAATCAATGAAGAACTCCTTGCCCACATTCAGGTATGGACACTTTACAAGTAACTCAAGAAATCTCATCCAATATTCACAAAGAGATTCTTGAGGAATTTATTGAATCCTTATGATTTGCTTCCTTAGTTGAGAATACTTGGTTGCTGAAAAATATTTCTCAAGAAAGCAATTTCATATCTCTACCTAAGAATTGATGGTCCTTATGGCAAGAGTATTGAACTATATGATTGCTTTATCCTCAAGAGTAAAATAGAAGACTTTGAGCATCAAATTCTCTAAGTTTACTATGGGAGGCTTTATGGTTAAGCAAACTCTCTCATGTATTTGAAGATGCCTATTAGGATCCTCACCTGCAAGGCCATGGAATTTTCGTAAAGCATTAATCAATAAAGGTTTGATTTTATACTCATTTTGTTCTTGTAAATTCAAAAACAAACTACTAGCTTTAAATGTGTCAGTAGGTGCTACCATCTCTCTAATACTCCTCCTAATAGGTATTTTATAACATTTGGGGAAATTTAACCCTGGTTTATTAACTTAATGAGGGTAATTAATGAGTTAATGAAGTGTGTGGTCAGAGGGGCTTAACTTGGCATAATTGTTGTGATTTCAACCCTAGAAGTGAGTCCGGATCGATGGTGGGCCACCTGGGCAAGGAAAGAGGAAGAAAAAGTAAAGAATTATTCTCTGTACCATACGTCATAGCATGTGGTTAGCCTGCTGCAACACACAAAGACAAATTTGAATAAATGAGCTCATTTATGCCATGTGTTATGGTGGAGGATAGCATACACCATGGTGCACGATTAAAATTTGATATATCAGTTACGTTTTGTGTGTGAAAACAGAAGAAGAGGAGGAGAAGAAAATGAAGAGCTCGATTAAAACTTTTTTAAGGCACGATATTGGCTTCCATTGTTGATATTTTAAAGCTCTCAAACACCTAAGGTAAGTTTATGGTGCCTTATTCTTCCTTTCTCTCTTCATTTATGATGATTTTTGGTAGGATTTGAGTTAGGAGATGGATTTTTATTCCATAGGAGTATGGGTCTAATTTCATTGGTTAAAATAAGTATAATAGAAGTTGTTCAATATATTGGAATACCACATTGATAATTTTGAAAGTGGTTGGTCTATGAAAGCATTTATTATCCAAAAATTATCATAAATATGGTAGTTGGGAGATGTTTATGTGCATTAATGATAGTTTGAGGTATTGTTAATGATAATGTGCATTAATAGAATTTAATAAAATCATTAGGCATGAATGGGTAGTGATTATGAGTTGATAAAAGTAGGGTGTGTGGAGTTATATATTGATAAAGTTTCAAGAGTTAGATAATGATGAAATTTTTATGGTATGGATGTAGTGAGGTTTTTTTTTAGCACCATTCGAGCTTGTTGAAGCATTAAAAAGTTGGTATAATAAGGGGTAAATCTTTGACCTCTCAAAGGTTTGAGGTAATCAGGGAAAACTTAATCTTTATAATTGAATGTTAATTGTGATTATGAAATGTGAATGATGATTTAAATTAGTGATGCATATTGGTAAAGTGTTTGATTTGTGAAATGGTTTTTAGAAAGAAAATCTTGATTATGTCACCCTTGGTGTTTTATGAAATTGATTATGATTTGTTACTATAGGTGGAGAATTGTGATATATTATGTGTTGAGTTGTGAAGTATCGAGTATGTGAATTCATGTATTATGAATTGATTGTTAAAATGTATATTATGTGAGAAATGTGCATAACATGATCATTAGCAGGAGTTCGCCTAAGGAAAGGAGTAGATTGGTTGAAATCTACATGGTATTAGCAGTGATCGTTAGAATCGAGAACTAGCCTTAGCACCGACGGTTGGAATCGGGAGGTAGCCCTTGTCCCATGGTTGATTTAGGATTGTCCCACTTATTCTATGAGGAACTTAAACCTAACTAGTCTCTATCAATTCATGAGGAGGCTAGATTAGGGGTGCGATACCTTATGGTTATTATTATTGGGAAAAACTGAATTACATAAGTGAGTAAGTTCACCTTAACCCAGTAGCTCCTCACAAGTAGAAGGCTGGGTTAGTCTGTGAAGGACGTAGTCACGTGATAGCCACCAATTGGAGGTAACAGGAGGATATAAGGTTGGTATATGATCAAGCTTATAAGTTTGACCATATGGTTGTTAGTTTTATGGCCCGGCATGTGTTGAGGGTGCATGATTGTTATTTTTGTGACCCTGTGTTATGTTTTTAAATAACATGATAAAGTATTTTACGGCAAGCTATGAATCGTGGTCGAGTGTTATATGTTATTCGTGCTTCTTTGCCTAATTGCATCTATTTACAATTAATATGCAACTGTACGGGTTAAGTGAAACTTGGTTATTGAGTGGTTGTACTCACTTCTCAATTTTCAATATTTTTAAGATCTAGTTCATTGAATTCGAGTTGGGGAAAATATAAGAAGCCTAGAATTTATGGAGTAATCCTCTATATGCGTCTCTTTTATGACTTTCATGTGTATTTATTAATGTAATTGCCAACTAAGATTGTTTTGACATGGTTTATGCACTATTTGCATGATTTTGTGTATAATTAATGTATTTTGTGCCCTGGGTTAGTGAGTTTTGATTGTGAACCCGTGGATAGGGCCAAAATACTTGTGCAAGTATAAACATATGTACTTTGAGAAATTTGAAATAAAATTTGTGCAACATTTCCTCCCCTTTTATGTTTTGTGAAAATCGGGGTTGAGTAGTGATTTTATAAGATAAGTGTTTTTAATTGTGTGTGGTGTATTACATGAGTCCGTAAGAGTTCATTGAGTATGGTCAGATGGTTTGTGTGAGCTATTGACACTTGTGATTGAATTAGGACACCCCATTTGTGAAATTTTATGAAAAAGTGGTCAAAATGAGTTTTGGTGTCCAACTTTTATAGAAAATGAGTTTGAGTGTGAAACTAGTGCCATTAGCTAAAGCTAGGAGAAAGCTTCGTGTAGACACTAAAACCACCTCAATTAAACGTTGGACGGAGATTTGGGACGTGTCAAAAGTTTGTACCTTGTGCTATCAAATGACAACACTGATGCTGTCAAAATTCATGCAATACGCCACGGCGCATGGCACAGAGAAGACACGTTGGTCCGTACATGCTGTAAGCCGTGGCGCACGTGACAATTTTTGCACAAAATATGCTTTTGAGTTTTAAAACTCATTATTTTGGGTCCTAATTAATTTTCAAGCTTCCGCTTTACTTTCAAAACTCTGATACAGACTTATTAAATAATATTTAAAATTTGAATTGTTGAGATTGGGATTCCTTTGAAAGAATTTTGAGAAATTCCTTTTATAAAACTTTATAATTTGGTAATCTTTTAAGGGTTAAACCCTAGATTGTCATGGTTTAGAGTCAAGTACACTTTAATCTCCGAGAGGTTACATATTTCATGTTCATTAGCATGTAATCGATCAGCCATGCTGTTCAAGATTACAGAATTATCAACTATGGTGTTTGGAAAAGAAGAAGATGCTAAGAACTCAAGGTATTGATCTCTAAATTCAATATAATTTTCACCAAGTTTTTTGCAAATCCTATAAGACATATAAAGCTCAAAACACCATGGTAATAGCACTAGACTGAAGAAAAATAAAAAATATGAAAATATGCAAAATTCTGAAGAAAAAAAAACTAGCAGAATTGAAACACACTAAAGCAGTATTTTTGTAAAAAAATTTTGAAAGTGAAAAAGACAAAATTAGAAAAAATCAAAACTGAAAAATTAAAGCTAAAACACTAAATTAAATGCAGGAATTTTTCTAAACAAAATTTCCAAGCAGGAAAAAAGATATGCTCATCCAAACTTAGCCCTGTCTGCTTGGAACGTCACTGGGAGTCAGCGGAAGACCTTCAATACTTGTTCAATGCACAACTCTCTAATCCTGAATCAAATTGAGCTGACATTTTTACCTAAAACTATTAACACACAAAAGGTTATACAATCCAAATTTCAAGCAAAATTTCGCAATCAATTCTTCCCGGTATTTTGTTTTTGAAGTAAGGTTTGTAGCACTGAAAATTCTAATGAACCCTATTTCAGTCAAGCAAAAATTCAACCAACTTAATGGCCGAATTAGAAATTATGTTCAACATAAAAAATATTTCTAAGATAACCAGGAACACAATGAAACAAGAATTAGCTCAAAATGATATGTCTAGTAAAAATTATACCTGTCCAAATTTCGTGCAAAAATTTTGGGCTGAGCAAATTTTCATAGCTTGCTAGCACTTAAGCTAACCTTGACAGATTTAGCTTGCACGTCCAAAATCAATATTATAGTGACTATATCTAGTAGTAAATAGACCAAACAAGTGATCAAATACTTAGAAAACACAAGTCAGCGACCACAACACAAATCCTAGAATTAAGCCAAAAAGCAAAACAAATTAAAACAGCAATTGAAACAATAATTTGTATGGCTAGTTGCTCCCTCGCAATGGCACCAATTGATGAAACCCTAAGTCATTTTAGGCCATCAATGAAAACTAGAATATAGTTGGGAGCATTTTAGGTCATCTCCCTATAGAGCAATGCACACAATTTATGGTTCAAATGCCTACAAATTAAAAGAATGAAGATATGATTCAGTTATGTCTAGAATGCAAGAATTAAATGTTTGTAATTTTTGATTTAAATATGATGCTATGAATGAATGAGATGATGAGCTCAAGTTAGAATCCCTTGTGATAATTCTTGAATTCCAGAATTGCAACCACACATGTAATAACAATTAGATTAATGAACAACACTCTAAAACTTTCAAAGTGTTATGAAACATTGAATCTAATGATCACTAAATTAAGCCAAGTGAATTGAAATTAATAATGTAATTTAGCCTTGTTCATAGCCACTCAATTCAGACCAAATTAAGTGGTAGAAAAACCTCTCAAAATAAATTCATATAAACACATATGGATCTAGCTTGAAACATAATGAAATATAAACAAGAGCATTAAGAACATATAAACACATTCAAGAACATTCAATTGAATTCATACATTTCAGAATTGAAATACAAAATTAAATCTCAATTCAACATCCACAACTTTAATGTGAACAAGTAAATGGATTCAAAAACATAATCCAAATAGAATAATGAATTCAAAAACCTAAAGAAGTAGAAGAAATTGTAGAATTGTAAATACAAATGAGGAAAGCAAATCTAGAAATCTTCAATCACAAGTTTATCTTCCTTGGAGCTCAATGGGGAATCATCCTCTCATTCCTTCTTCTTCAAATGAATCAGACTTTGAACTTGAGAAAGCATCTTGAATCTAGAAAATGAAAAGTTGCTGGACGAAATTCTAATGCTAAAAGTGGAAGGATGATAAACGAATTTGATGTTGGATGAGGAAGGGTAGGAGATAAAATGGAAGACTCAAGGAGAAGAGATGAGAAACACGTCTGGACAGAGGAAGAATATGAACGAAAATGCAAGAAAATGAGAAAGGAGATGAAGACACAAATCTGTAATGATGAAGATATGGATGAACACGAGCTGGACTTAAATGGAGGGCGCTGGAATTGAGACGAAATTAGTGAAGAATTGAAGCCAGAAACATGAGCTTGGAGCTGGAATGGAGAAGAACCAGATCTGGAACTCCCTAAACTTGATGAATGTGGCATGAATATTGAGCTGGAGATGAGAGAATTGAGAGAGAATTCAAACCAAGAGAGAGAATGGAAAGTGTAGAATAAGGTCCAAATTTGAAAAATTGGTTTAAGTATGTGTAACTAATATTATTCAATGGTGATGATTCTAAGGCTCATATTTGAATTGGTTATTTTAGGTGGATAAAATGAATTAAAATTAAAAAATAAATCTAGAAAACTCAAGGAAAAATGGCGCCTAATGACCTGGAATTGAGGAGCATGAGAAGTGTGAACCAATGCATGGACTATGTGACTCAATGTAAGCAATGCTTCAGCTGCCACCTTATTTCCGTCTTAGATTCATCTTGAATCACGCCTCCCATACTTCACTTGGCCTATGATGATGTCTCCCATGCTTCTAATGCCCTTAGGTTCAAACTTAATTATTCATCATACATTCTGTAATTAGGCGCCATTTATACTCTCTTCCTTGCTGAAAATATAATGCCACATCACTCTTGATTAATTTTGAAATTGGACGCCCAATCAGCCCTCCTCCATTTGCACTTGATTTTTCAAATAAGGTTGACTTGACTTTACGTCTTATCTCCAAATTCGCTTCTCGAAAAATTTAAAAACTAAGGACACAAAACTAAATAAATTCTAAAAAGACAATTAAAAAGGAAGGAAAAGAGAATTTAAGCCTAAAAATCCAATTAAGCATTTTCAATTATCAAAATAACCATCAAATAACATTATTTGGGTCCATGAAGTCGATATGTGAAACACAACTAAAAACCAGAAAATAAACCCTTATATGCACCATTTAGTGTCAAAAATCAAGTGTATAACATATAAAATGTAAGATAGATCAGATAACCATAGTTATTATTCTTTTCAAAATATCTGATTCTACTAGAAAAGTTGTGTGAGAAATGGGACGGAAACTTTAATTTTACAGTGTCATCTAGCCAAGTTGTATCATAGTCTCTCCACTGATTCTTCCTTGTTTTTTTTTTTAGCTTTCTTTGTTTAGGTTGTTTTTGCCGTGGATGTTTTTTCTTTGATTGTATCTGTACTTATTCAGTTTTGAATGGAGTTTTCATCAAATAATATTATTAGGGTCTATGAAGTTGATATGTGAAACACAACTAAAAACCAAAAAATAAACCCTTATATGCACTATTTGATGTCAAAAATTAAGTATATAACATGTAAAATATGAGATAGATCAGATAATCATAGTTATTATTCTTTTCAAAATATCTAATTCTACTAGAAAAATTGTGTGAGAAATGGGACGGAATTTTACAGTGTCATCTAGCCAAGTTGTATCATAGTCTCTCCACTGATTCTTCCTTGTTTTTTGTTTTAGCTTTCTTTGTTTAGGTTGTTTTTGCCGTGGATGTTTTTTCTTTGATTGTATTTGTACTTATTCAGTTTTGAATGGAGTTTCCAGCATTATTCAAAAAAAAAAAAAAAGACAAACACGAAATTTGAATACAGTCAAGCAACTTGTTTAAGCATTAAACACAAAATGAACAACAGATGATGTGGCAGTTTCCTCTCGTTGCTGTTTTCATTTGTCATCATAACCTTGGGTCAAATATTTTTGGATGAAAATTTCATAACCATGGATCATAAGACCAAGGCTCTATATCTCTTTTCTACAATTTTTTGTTCTCTTTAGTTATTTTAAATTTTGTTTTAAAATTTAGTTACCTATTTATTATCTTAACTACCCCATTTACTATTATAACTTGATCGAATTTGTGATTTTTTTATAAATAATAATATTTATAATCAATTTTTTAATTTAATTTAATTACTCACCTGAATTTCACACATATGAACTGTCATCTTATTATTTCTATCCTTTTTTTTTTGATATTTTCTATATAAGATAAAAAAATTTGGCAAGGGGCTGAACTATTCTATCAGCATATTTATTTTCAACTCATCTTTACAAAAGATTGTTGTTCCTTCAAGTTTGAGTAGAAGTTTATGTACTTAATTTTATACCTTTTTCCAATCAAATTAAAACAAGTGTTTTTAAAAAATTTATATATTTATATGTTTTCCAATCAAACTACAACAAGTGGCATTTATATATTATTTTAAAATTTGAAAATGTTTAAAAAAGTTTGTTATAGTAGTTAGGGTTAAAAATACACACGTTCCAATTTGAATGGAAGAAATATGTTATTTTCAAGGGAAATTAGGATGGAAAAAAATAAGTAAAATGCACATGTTATTGTTAAAGTAAAAGTTATGTACTTAACCCTTTGACTAGAAGTGATTTTTGCTGGCTTTTTTTTATTGTAATTATTTTTTTTAAAGATTAGAAGTATCCATTTACAATAAAAAAAAATTGAACCTTAACCATTTGCTTAAAGTAGACCTAGAACTCACATTAACCTATGTGATTTGGTTCTAATTAATTCAAATTTAATTCTAAACATGATATAAAATTTCTCAAATTCTGTGTGTGTGTGCACACGTTTCTATCTATTTGATGATGACTAATGGGTAGGGGTGTTCAGCTTGGACCTATCCTAATTGACCCGGTATTGTCCCAATTATATCGGAATGGGTCTTGTCCCGACCCAAAAATAATCGAGATGAGACTTTACGGGACGAGATAGGAAAAGAGTTTAGAACAGGACGGGACACAGGATTATCATCGGGACGTCCCGTCCCTTCCTAAATATTATATATATTATTTTTTATTTTAAATATATTAATTATATTAATATAATTTATACTTATATTAATTATATCAATTATAATTTCAATACTTGCAATTCTTATTTAAAACTAAAGTTTTTTTTATATTGATAATTTTAATGGCATGGAGTGAACATGGTGATATCTTTTTTTATAATATATTAATTATATTAATATAATTTATTCTTATATCTATCTATTTAATAACTTTTATTTATAATGTATTTCTTTTTTTATCTTCAGAATTAGCTTAGTACATCTCCACTAAAGTAGAAGAATAATGATTTGATATTGTGCTTGACTTGCTTGTTGTTGCTACTCTTATAGCCTAAACATCACTTGTATTTGCTATTATAATATGTAGTTGTGATTAATGTAATTCAATAATTGAATTTAAATTGTTGTGATTTATATACTTGTGTTGTTTTGATTTTAAACTTAATAAATTTATAATTTAAAATTTTAATGAATGTTATTATTTAAATCTTTCTCTGATATTATTTAATTTATCAAGACGGTGGGATATCCCAATCTTATCTCGGTCCCGTCCTGACTCCTAACGGGACGGGACATGAGATCAAAATTTAGTCTCGATCTTTTTTTTCAAGATGGGACACGGGATACGAGTGTCCCAATCTCATCCTATCCCATAAACACCCCTACTAACGGGCAATGCAAAGACATGAGTTCCCATTTAGTATCATCATCATCATTATTCATATTAAACAAGAAGCTTTATTAACAAAAAGAAAGGAGAGAAGAAGAAGAAGAAACCATTTTGATTAATTTTTTGTCAACACTACTTACTTGAGCTAACTTTACTGGGAGAATAACAGTTAGATTTTAAAATATTAAATTAATGATAGTTAGGTATTTAATTTTTTTTTTGAAAGATAAATTAAAAACATCAATCCAGATAATTGCAAATTCAAGAATTTTAATTACAAATAAATATTTAAATATTAAATATAACTTTTAGATTATAATATAATTTTTTATTTATAACTATTTGAATTGATATTTATATTTTTTAAAAATTTTTATTAGAGATTTAATTGCCATTGATTCATCCTTTTGGCACTTTACTGTTAATTTTTCAACTTTATATTCACATCTTTTGAGCAGATCACGCATGTTGAACACGATTAGTACTTAGAGAAAGCGAATTTACAAGTCTCAGTACAAAACTTTGCCACTCAAAGATCATAATTTAACCAATAAAAGCAAGGGCAATTTGGTTATTATAATTTATGTTTTTTAAGAGAAGGACATTGATTTTTTTAGAGTAATTTTAAAAATTCATCGTCGTTCACCATAAATAACTGTTGATTTAGTGTTTGACTTTTTGCATTTATATTATTCACCTTATCTTGTACATATTTTTATAAATGTTAATATGATGTTGTAGTAAAATGGGTGTAAAAAATCTATTCATAACTGTTAGGGATAATTTTAATTAAAGATCATGAATGGGACTAATGGGTTTCAAAAAAATCTGAAACTCCACTTCAATCTAGAAGGACTGAAATGAAAATAATTTCATTGGTAAAAAGATCGAAGCGCCAACACTTGTTATGTTAATTATTAGTTGTTAATTTTTTTATTTTACTTGTTAATTTGCCAATATGAGTTATAAATTATATCAATTTATTAAACAAGCAGCAATATCAGTTGTTAATTTACTAATTTTACTTGTTAATTTACTTGCTAATTTACTTGTTAATTTACAATACATGTCTGTAATTAATAACTGATATTAGTAAATTAATAAGTAAAGTTAGTAATTTATAACTAATATTTCTGTTTGTGATTGAACAACGGATGTTAGGTCCTATATAATTATTAACATATCAATTCATGTAATTTATAATTTATATTAATAAATTAACAAATGAAATGAAAAAATTAATAACTAATGATTCTGCATAATAAATAAAGAGTTCTTTGATCTTTTTATCATTGAAATTATTTCTATTTTAATCCCCTTAGAATGAACTAAAATTTCAATTTTTTTTAGATCCATTAGTAATTAACCCATCCATGGTCTTTAATTGAAGTTCTCCCTAACTATTATCAATTATTAGAAGTTATTAATAGTTAAATACACACACAAATATCTTACCAAACACACCCTTAGCGTTGGGTTTGAATTCAAGATCTCTTTTAAATAAGAGAAGTGAAGTGACATTGTCTCTAAGATAATTAGTTATTGACAAACAAATTAAGTCTAGTTAATCCTATGCTTCTTATGTATATATTAACCCTAGCAATTGCAATAAAGATATTCAAATCACATTTGGGAAAATGGAATGGAAAGATAATATAATGGACCTTCTATAAAATCAATTTCAATATTTATTTTGGATAAAAGTATAAATACTTAAACATAAGAAAAAAGAAAAGAAAAAAGAAAAGAAAATAATTACTTAAGTAACTGATGCAAATATTTTATGAAATTAAAACGCAATTAGTCATAAACTCGAAAGAGTAAAATTAATTTCGTCCTTCATGTTATGGTTGTTAACTATCTTGACGAAATGCTCCTTCTCATATTTCATAGAATTGAAGAGTTTTATACCCTACTAAGTGTTTGTATTGACGGATTTAGAGTTTAAATTTAAAATTCATGTATTTAAAAAAATTAAAAAGTATAAACAATTTTAAATTCAAAAACAATGAGAAAGGAAAATGAAAAGAGATAAGGGAGCAACGTGTCACGTTCCATTATTTTTCAAGAGGTTAAGATTGTTGATAACCTTCTACAATCCTTCATAAATTTCTTGAATAATTTGAGAAGGTTAGAGTATGCAAGATAATTCTAGAAAAATCTAACTAACTCCAACATAAATATCTTAAAATAGATTCTAGAGAACTCCTTGTAAATATTTTGATACTTGTTGTAAAACATCTTATAGAAAATTCTAGAGAAACAACAATAATTATAAAATTAAATTAATCTCTACCATCCATTAAGGAGATGGGAACATTTTATAAATACCTCCACCCTCTTCATTTGTAAATTTTCTAAAGTTTTTAAAGCAATATAATTCTCACATTCCCACACTCTCTCATTCATCCTTTGCTTTTAAGAATTTCATTCCTCAATTTTGCCAAAGCATCTTCCTGCTTACAACTTATTACATAGCATTTTTCAATGAAAAATGTTTGAGTGTCGTATGGGTTAAAAGACTAGTCTCATAACATATAATAATTAACATGTCAAATAAATGGAATGTATGAGAAATCTGAAATTATAAAAAAAATTATAATAAAATACAGATTATTTAGATTTAGATCAACAAATCCATAAACTTCGATAAATATTTGGTTCAAATTCAAATTTAATTCTAAATTTCCATGCATCCAAATACAAAATTAAAAAAAAAAGTTCTCTGTGCTTTCTAGCAAGCATTATCATGCATCTTTATACATTTATATATTTTGGCAAAATGGTTTGCAATATTGCATCATTTCTCCACTTAATTTTGTTGTTTAAATTGAAGCTAATGGTTATGCTCAACTAATGCAATAACAACCTTGGGAATTGAAAAATCATAACACCAGCTCCATCTGTACCCTACCTCTCTCCATATATACACCTTGTCAATTATCTTCACCATCTCATCATCAAATCATAGCAATACACATTACATTCTACGTCTTCAAATCCAACTGTAGTCATGGCATGCCTTGCATTTATTCATCTCAAGAGCATAGTCTTTCTTCTCTTCATATCACTTGTTTTCCCTTTCACATTATCTCGAACCCTTGTGGAGGTAGAAACCCCAGCCTTATCACCTGAGCTAGAAATCCCGGAGACGGCGGCTGAGGAGCCGGCTCCGGTTTCCAACGGTGACATCCACCACCCACTATCATTTTTCATGCATGACATCCTCGGCGGCTCCAACCCGACAGCTCGGGCCGTGACCGGAGTCGTGACGAACCCGGCTCTGAATGCGCAAGTCGCCTTCGCCAAGCCCAACGGCGCAAACATTCCTCTCAACGCCGGCCTCCCTCAGAACAACGAGAACGGCGGATTCCTCAATAACAACAACATCCCATTCCTCACCGGCCTAAGCGGCAACACCGGAAATGTGATTAACAACAACAACCGAAACTTCTTCGGCAACAACAACGGCGGAGCCGGAGCTGGATTTTCGGTTACGAATGTGAACAACGTCCCCGCCGGAATGACGCTGCAGAAGCTGATGTTCGGGACGATGACTGTGTTTGACGATGAGTTAACAGAAGGGCACGAGATGGGATCAGGTATGGTGGGTAAAGCTCAAGGGTTTTACATAGCAAGTGCCGTGGACGGAACCAGTCAGGTGTTGGGTTTCACGGCCATGTTTGAAGAGAATGGTTATGGCAATAGCATAAGCTTGTTCGGAGTTCACAGAACTCAGGTGTCGGAGTCTCATCTCGCCGTGATGGGAGGGACGGGGAAGTATCTGAATGCTAAAGGGTATGCCATAGTGAAGACATTTCCGGTGACCGGCGATCTGCAACATAATGATGGAGTGGAGACTCTGCTTCAGGTTACAGTGTATCTTGTGTAATAAGTTTTTTTTTTTTTTTAATAATAAGTATAGTTTGCCTTTTAAGATGAAGTTGGTGATAGTGCATGCTTTTTAACTTTTTTTTTTTAAAAACAGTAAAGTGTTGTCTGCTTGTCTTATGGAAGTGATCTTGTAAAGTGTAAACTGTAATGGTGTATTTATCCAAAAAAAAAAGTTGTGATTTGAGTGGAAGAGCATCATACGCAGTTACACACACACTATCTCCCTTGCGTTGGTGTTCATCAGCATTCTGGTTAAATTTAATTTAAAAGGTCTATTTTTAAAGTTTTTTATTTTAATTTTATACTTATCAAAATAAAAATTTTGAAAATTTTTAATAATTCTGTTTATCACACTGTTCAATTTAATATTAAAATTTTTTATAATTTTTATAAAGAAAAAATGACAATAAAATTTCTCTAAAATATATAAATGACAATTTGATCCCTTGAAATATCATAGTTCCTTAGAAGTCTCTAGAAACTTTTCTGTTATTAATAAATTTATGTAAATTACCAAATTACATTTGCTAAAAATAAATGATTCATAAGTTTTATTTAAATATTCACAACTTTTCTTTTTATATTCATAACAATGCAACAGCAAATATCACAAATTAAATTCCTTATTTATTGTTGTATTATTGTGAATATAAGAAAAAAAATTTTGAATATTTTTAAAAAACTTATGAATTATTTATTTTCAACAAAGACAATTTGATAATTTATATAAATTTATTAAAGGTTAAATATCAATTTAGACCCTGAACTATAGGTCCAGGGGTAATTTAAATTTTAAACTTTAAAAAGGTGTATTTTAATCCAAAACAATTAAAGTTGGAATAATTTAACCCCTATTGTTACCTTTAAAATAACGTCCGTCAAATTTATTTGGGAAAAATTACACTTTAGGCCCCAATTTGATAAACATTTATTTAGGATTTAAAATACACCTTGTTAAAAGTTTAAGGTTCAAATCACCCCAAAATTTATAGATCAGGGTTCAAATTATATATTAACCCTTGATAATGTTACAAATTTTTCAAGATATGAAAGGAAGGAATTAAAAAAAGTTAAATGATGATGATGATGATGATGAAACTATATAAAAGAAGGTTGTAAATTGTAATAATGAGTAAAAAAATTTTTGGTGGAGATCATGGGTATGAATGAGACGGTGTCATGTTGACTATTTTTGTTCTTATTGGATGGGGGTTTGATAGACAATCAATGACAATAATAAGAGCGTAATATAATCTTTTGTTATAAGCGCACTTTCATATTTTTTTTCCCTATCTATTCCTTAGCATAATAGAATCTCATAATAATATCAGTAAAAAAAATTATTATCATTTTTAAGGAAAAATCTAAAATAAATTCCTCTTTATATACTTTTTTCTCTGTCTCTTTATTTATCATAAATGCATTTGGCTTTGTTTTATAAGATTTTACTTTCATCGATCAATTCAAACTAAGAAACTTATACACTCTTTCAAAATCTTTTTAAAAATTGATATAATATGAAAAATATATTTTTTTTAGTTACTGTTGAATTATTATTAATTAGAGTGCATTTTTTAATATACAAAAGGGTTAATATGTAATTTTGACCCCGAACTATAAGTCCAGGGGCAATTTGAACCCTACACTTTTAAAAATATGCATTCTAAATTTTAAATAATTAAAGTTGGGATAATTTGAACCCTACACTTTTAAAAATATGCATTCTAAATTCTAAATAATTAAAGTTGGGGTAATTTGACTTCTACTGTTAACTTTCAACAAACTTTTGTCAAGTTCGGGTCTAAAGTGCAATTTTTTTAAATGAGTTTGACAAACGTTTGTTGAAAGTTAATAGTAGAGGTCAAATTGCTCTAACTTTAATTATTTAAGGTTTAAGATGCACCTTTTTAAAGTTTAGGGTTCAAATTGTCCATAAACCTATAGTTCAAAATTCAAATTGATATTTAACCTATTCATTAACGACAGAAAAGTTCCTGAAAACTTTAGAAAAATTATGATATTTTAAAAAATTAAATTCTCATTTAAATATTTTAGATGGATTTTATTATCATTTTTTCTTTTATAAATTTAATAAGAATATAATTAAAAAGTTAAGATATCTTTTAATAAATAAAATAATATAATAATCTTTTTAAAAAGGAGAATTACAATCAAGTCCCACCAAAGGGAATTAATTACTATACGGTCGATTAACAACTGAACAAAGCTACATTAGATCATGCAGTAATTAATTTTTTGTGTGGGATTTTATTATAATTCTCCCTTTAAAAAATGTGAAAAATGTGTCAAACACAATATAAATAGGATCCGAATGAGTAATTTACATTCTAACAAGATACTAGTTAATAGCTTTTAAAATGACATGTTTTTCTCGTAGTCACTCTTATTTAATATAATATTTTAATTGGAAAAGTTCATGGTTGATTTATTTATTAAGGACATAATTACTCATTAAAAAAATACACATTTTTCTTCAAAAATAGTGCCTTAATTAGAAAGTTAAGATATCTTTTAATGAATAAAACAACAAAATAATTTTAAAAAAAATGTGTCAAACACATTATAAATAGGATTGGAATAAGTAATTTACACTCTAATAAGTTAGTTAATAGCTTTTAAAATTACATGTATTTGAGTATTTCTCGTAGTTATTCTTATGTAATACAATGTCTTAATTCTAAGGGTTCTTAGCTGATTTATTGATTAAGAACAAAATTACTTATTAAAAAAATACTTTATTCTTTTTAACATTTGTCTTCAAAAATAGTGTCTTATAATTTTGAACTGCAATAATTTTTTGATACATCTCAATGAAAATGAGCCCCTCTCTGTACGTTTCAATTTTATTATCTTTTTTTTAATAAAATCATATTAATACTAGCTCCAGATCACTATAATACAAAATATTTGTAACTACTTCATGGTTTTTTTAAAAAAAATTAAATGAAATCTTAATTTCTTAAAAAATTTTACATTTTTTTAATTACACCCTCATTAAATATTTTATATAAGTGATTTAACAATGACAAATGAAATTCTAATGTATTATTTTTTTCAAAAAAATAATAAATAAAGTAGGTGTCTATATTTTGGACACTTTTAAAAGATAGCCTACATCATGTACGTAAAATGGAAAGAAAACAAATGGACATAAATTAAAAATTATATATAAATATAAATATATATATATATATATATATTACTTTATCTTAGACTGTGATGTATGAAAAGAGTCTCTTGTTATAGGAGAGACTGTAGAAAAATGGAGCGCATAAGGGTTAAGTTGAAGGTTGAGGGACTCGTGTTAGTGTGTTGGTCTTGGAATTGATACCCTTACACTAAGTTGGAACCGTCAATTCAGGCCGGCCAAAAAGCCAAAAAATCTAGAGCCGAACAGTTATTCTAAAATATAAAATAATAATTTAATTCTTAAGTTCTAAAATAAAAAAGCCAGTCGTTTTAAACTCTTTTATATTTTTAAAATTTTAATATTAAAAAAGTTAAACATTATACTAATTTTAAAACATCAGCCTCATTTTATGAGGATAAAGAATGAATATATGAAAAACTTCTTTGTCATTGATGAGACTCTACAAGTGAAAGAATGAAATTATATAAATGTTAATGATAATAACAATCATCAAGATTTAGCTAATGATACTAACAAAATCTAATTATTATCGATGTTGATTTTGTAATGTTATTATTTTTTATTAGATTTAAATTTGTTGTTGTGTATATTGACTTAAATTTATTTTTTTAAACTTAATCTTATGTGTAATAATTTTTTTAAAATTTTAAATATATTTTTTAAAGTTTTTAAATTGAAAAATGAAAAAATATAGGGTTAAGGCCCTGAGGGCCAGTCCTTCAACTTTAAAAGCCAAGGCCGAGCTAACCAAAATGAAAACTTGAAATATAATAGGGTTTAACAATGCCAGCCCGTTTAAACTATAGCTAAAGCTGGTCTTAATTAACAACTCTACTTACACTCAATATTATAGCTTAATTTTTAGTGCTTGATTTTCATAAGAATTATGAAAATATTTGGCATTCTAAACTTATTTGTGATGTAATTTTTCTATTTTAAATTTAAAAATAATATATTGGGCACTATGTTATTAAAAAAAAGTTAACTTTAATCATTAGTTGACATAAAAAATTACATAAAAAAATCTTGAAATCTTAAAAAAAAAAGAATATATGAAATTACAAATAAGTATCCTATACAAAATTAATATTGATTAAGCCCTCTAGATCATAAATTAATACCAATAAATAAATGTTGTTTAAGACCAAAAAATTATTTTGACCACCACTGCTAGTAAGAAGAATGGTAAGTAATTAAAAAAAATACTATATTTGTTGTAATAATATCTTATTAAAATATTACTATTTTAAAATATAATAGTTTAAATAGTATTATTATGTGTGCGTTTTAGCTGGCAGTTGGTTCGCCTCGTATGGCTTTTCTGGGATAAAATGAAGTTTTCAGCACTCGTTCCAAAAACATAAAAAATCATTGAGCGGCCCAAATATCAGTTGGAGTGTTTTATTGGGGAAAAAATCTTGTTTGGATAGAAAGTTTTTTCAAAATAGTTTTGTTTCAGAGATCTCACAGCAGAATTGGATGGTCATGTTCGATCATATTTATAGAGATATAAATAAATATGTTAATTGTTTAGCTCACCAAATATCTCACAATAATTTTGATATTACAATCTTCAATGTCTCTCTATATGTTTGTAAAAGTCTCTTGATTCTAAACATGACTAGATTTTAGTTTTATTGCACAGCTTATTATGGCCATGTATTAAAAAAATACTTTTTTTTTAGTTAATGATTTTGTAACCTAATGACATGTAAACTCCATATAAGTTCTGGTTAAAAAAAAAAAAAACTCCTTGTAAATGAGAGGTTGCAATTTAGCCTCACATGTAATATCATGCCATTATCTGCCCTGAAAGAAAAAAAGAAAACATCATTCAAGAACTACGGAGGCAATTTAATACCAAGCAAAGATCAAAAGATTCTAAAATATTGATTTGAAAATAATTTTAACATGTTAATTGGTAAATAATTTCTTATTAACTACAAATGAATACTTATTAATTAATAAATCATTTTTTGTTGAAACATGATTTACATTTCTTCATTCCCACAATAAACTTCTTTCAAATTTTTAAATTTATCAATTAACAAATGACTTTTTATTAAATGCAAATGAATACTTATTAATTAATTAATGATTACTTATCAATTAAAAAAAGCAGGAGTATTAAAATATTTTCTCATCTAAAATTATTTTTAAATTAATCCCCTAGTTTTATAATGATATTTTAGAATTTTTTATCCTTATTTGATACTCTTTTCAGTCCAAAATATAAGTATTTTTTCTCAACTAATCTTAATTTAAAATATGAGCAACCTGATACATATAATTTTTTTATTTTACTTTTTGTATTTTTTAATCTAGATCTTTATATAAATATATCTCTTACTTATCATGAGATGTATTAGTAATTTAGTAATTAAGATTATGGATAAAAAGAAAAAAATAATATATATTATTATGAAAATAAAACTTTATTAATATATGAATTTTAAAAAAAAATTGCATATATTTTACATCGAAGGGGGTATTAAATTGTTGTAGTCCTTAAATGATATTTTTTCATTTAAAAAAAAAAAAAAGCTTGAGGAAAAGTAACGTTCAGACTGTAGCAACAATTTGGACACACATTATGTTCATCACGCCCTTAGGGTCCGATTGGTTTTGTCATTTTTAATGTCTGGAAAGTATTCTTTTTCCTTTTCAAAAGTCAAATATTATTTGATTTTTAATTTTTTTTAAAAAATTCATTTAAAATTTTTTTTAAATGTTATTAAATGTGCTTTTGACTAACTTAAAATAATAAAATTTTTAAAAAATAAATTTAAAAAATAATATGTGATTTGATCATAGTGTCTCAAATTTAATCTCTCATTCTTTTATTTAAAAATAATTAATTCATTAAAAACAGAATTATCATTTTAATAATAATAATTAGGAATTAAGTTTTTAACATTATAGATCAAATGTTGTGTTATTTAAAATCTTTATCATATTTTTTAAATATTTTAAATATATTATATTTGTATAATAAAAATTACAAATCATCATAAATTAATTTTTTTTGATAATTGTACATTCAAAAGTACATTTTACTATCATAATTCAAACAACTTTCAGTGTACAAAACTAACTTTTAAAAAAATATATCTAAATACAAATTTTGTTACAACATCTAATTTTTATTAAATTGACTTTTGTCAAATGAACTTTTATCAAATAAATTTTTGACAAATTAAAAATCAAACACATACTAAGTGGCCTTAAGCCCTTAATTTCTCTTCAAAAATGACCTTTTTGTCATTGATTTAAAAGTTTGTTTTTAAATATTTTTATATTATATTTATTAAAATAAAAATATATAAAATTATAAAAAAAATATAATATCAAATATAGACTGTTTTTATGCTTCTTGGAGGATAAATATCATAGTGCCCATCACCTCTAATGAGATTTGGATAGTCTAAATTTAAGCCTTTTATTTTTATTTTATATTTATTAACATAAAATATGTAAAAATAGACATTTTTAATAAATATGTTTACCCTAATCTTGCTAGTACAAAGTTAATTTGAATGATTTAATTTAATATTAATTTTTTATAATTTTTATAAATTAATTATCTAAATATACTTTGGACAATACAGATATAATATGAAATGTTCAATTTAATATTAAAAATTTTATAATTTTAACTACTTGACTATCTAGATATAATTTGAATAGTTCATACTCCCTTCATTCAAAAATATAAGATATTTTTAATTGAATCTCACTCATCAATAAAATAGTTACCTACTTTTCAACTAACGCTATCTTTTTATATTTATCCCTATTAAATATCCTATAATAAATATAAAGCCATTATCAATAGGGACACTTTTGAAAAAAATAATAATTACACCTCAAAAGATTAAAAATGTCTTACATTTTTTAACATTCAACTCCTAAAAAAATGCCTTATATTTTTTAACGAAGGGAGTTTTTAATAGTAAAATTTTTTATAATTTTATTTTAATAAATATAAGCTAAATTATGCTTTTAGTCCTTTAACTAAAAAATTTTAATTTGATCCTTTAATTTTATAAAGTATATTTTTAATTCTTTAATTCTAACATCTTTATTTTCAAATAATTATTTTTTTATACCAATCATTATTATTTTAAAAAAAATTAAACTTAATAAGTCAACATTTAAAAATGTTTTAATATAAAATTAAACTTAATATATTAACATTTAAAAATTTAATGTAAAATCTTTTTGAAATAAAACTAACAATGTTAAATTAAAAGATTAAAAAAATACTTTATAAAATTATAAAATTAAAACAATATATTATATAAAATTAAATAATTAAATGTATACTTTAACTACTCCATCTATTTAAAAATATAAGATATTTTTAATTAAATTTTATCCTCAATAAAGTAGTTATCTCTTTTCAAATCAACCCTATCATTTCACATTTACCTCTATTAAACACCCTATAATAAATATAAAGTCGCTATCAGTAAAGACACTTTTAAAAAAATAATGATTATATCTTAAAAAACTAAAAAAATTTATATTTTTTAACATATAAATTTTTAAAAAACACCTTATATTTTTAAACAGTATAATTTTAAACGAATCACAAACATTATTTGAGCCTTTGAGGAGAAAATGAAGGCCATGTCGCAAGAATAATATTATTTTAACATTATTTTAATATTATTTTTATTTTATACAGATGAGCACCGAATGCGGTTGCTCCAAATTTTGACTCATCGCATCACATTGGATAGATGTGGGTTTGGTGGGGGTTTTCAATTCTTGTTGTTCTCTCTCCCATGTCGTGACCTCTAGGCCTCTAGCCTCTAGCCTACGGTGATATCATTATTGATGACTTAGGTGTAGAAAATGGAGATGACCTTTTTTCTTTGGCCGAAGGAGATGACCTAATTGATTGCACTGGTTGGCTGCTCTTATATTTTGTAATTTATTAATCTATACTCCTCCGATCTTTAATATAAATTATTTTTATTAACCTCAACCAATATAAAAAAAATAAAAATATATAAAATTTTAAATATATTTTTATATAATAAATTTAAAAAATAATATTATGTTATTTTTTATAAAAATAATTTTAAAAATATATTTTAAATATTACCTAAAAAATTATATTGTAACTTATAAATAAGATTGAATGAATATTTTAAAATATGCTTTATAAATGTAACATGAGAGTACAAGATTTTTATAAGGAAGAATTTCAATTAAGAACTAACAAAGAAACTTAATTTTAGATAGATCCAAAAATATTTTAAAATTTCAATTCAGGCCAGGAGAGAAAAGTTAAAATAATTTTGACAATAAAAAGATTAAACTGTCTTTCACCTGTTATGCAAAATTACTAATTATTAATTTTCTTACTCTACTTGTTAATTTACGAATATGAGTTGTAAATTACTTGAGTTGACATATCAATAATTATATACGATTTGATATCAATTTTTTAATTATAAACAGCTACATTAGTTATTAAATTGTTAATTTTACTTGTTAATTTACTAACATCATACATCAGTTGTAAATTATTATTAGTAAAGTAGCAAATAAAATTAGCAAAATTAACAATTAATTTTTTTGATTGTCTGACAAATAGATGTAATTTATAAATAATATTAATAAATTAACAAATACAATAATAAAATTAATAATTAGTGATTTTGTGTAACACCCTCAAATTTACAAACTAATTTTTTATAAATTATTAATTCAATAAATTATTTTTTTTTATTGAACCCTTATCATACCCTTATCATGGTAGAAAAATTTCTACCATGATACATCCAAGACAATATACCACAGGTCTTAAAATATCTCAAAAAAAAAATAATTAGAACCATGAGGGACAAACATAATCCTCATGGCATGATATTCAAATCATATCATAAATCAAGAGGGACAGACATAATCCTCTTGGTCATATAAATACTTTTAATAAAAAGGATTAGAGTTTACATGCTTCACAAATAAGATATGTCCTAAGTTGGCACAAGATATATTGTATAATTCAAATTAAGAGGCAACGTAAAAGGTGGTGTCTCATATACCAAAGTTATGCCTCTGGTGCTTTCTCGGCCGGACTCTCTCCTATAAAAATATTAACCACGGGGAATGAGATTTAAAAGTCCTAGTAACCAAAAATTAATATGTAATGATGCATGCGGATGTAACTAATTATGCGATTGCTAAGTGGGCACACAAAAATATTTGATCGAACAATATTTTCAAACAAACCGAACAATTATTTAATTGCATGACTACACCTTATATCCTCCTTTCGTTATGCTCGAACGCCAAATCACCCGGCCAAAGGTGAGTTGGACCAAGCTACACGCTACTCATTGGATCCAATGAGGGCTTACCACGTGGTAATAATTAACCGAATAGAAATTTTCATTAACACAATACATTAAAACACCCTGACAAGTCATGCATCATTCAAATATCCAAACAGGAATACATCCGAACAATAATATCTCATCATGATAAATAAAAATAAAATTTTTGACCCACTTGACAATGATTTCAAACAAGTATATAACAGTATTTATTTTTAATAATTCATAATTTTTCCAAATAACAAAACAACACATAACCATTCACAAACACACCCATCACAACACATTAATAATGGTTACCTTATGTCTTAAATAACAAGTTTCCCTTCACAACTCCTCTTTCACCACTATCTTTGTCAACACAATCTACATAATTATTTCATAATACTATATATTAATTTTACATTAAAAATAAATAACTCTAATTTAAAGAATTAGAAAGTCTTAGATTTATAATACATATTAACACTAATTTAAGATTTATGCCTCATTTAACTTCCCAAATTCTTTTCTAAAATTTTCGTACCCTAATAAATTATTTTTAAGTCTCAAATCACTTCTAGTATCACAATTTCATCCTTCTATATTCTAAAAATTCGTCCAAAAATAAATTAAAAATTTTAGAATTATCCTGAGCCTCAAATCACCTTTTTATAACTCAAAAATACCTATTTATACTTAAATAAATATTTAATAATTAGAGGTTCATCCCTACATCTCAGATTCAACATAAATTCAACCATATAGATCTAGAATTTAACTCAAAAATTCTTAAACATGAGTTTCAACCTCAAAAAAATATTCTATAATATTTATTATATCCCTAAGAGCTTTAACCTATATTTTTAATCCATCATATCATCAGATTAACTATCCTATAGAAAAATTCTAATCAAAATATTTATTCTATTCTATAAAATAATCATATCACTAGAAAGCTAATATTATTTAGAAAATAACTATAAAATTAATTTTGTACTTAAATAATTTTTTAAATGCTAATCTAAACAAGAAAGTTGGAACATATCTGAAGAAAAAGAAAATAATTCCCCTTGCGAGAAAATGTCGAGCAACATGAGAGGAAGAGAGAAAAATAATATAAAAATAGAATTGTAGGTCCCAAAATTATATTAAAAAAAACTATAGATTTGAATTTAATTATTTAAACTTTTGAGCCATTACTTATAATTTTCACAAATTATATCTTAGGCTTTTAGTTACAATTTTCACATATTGCATAAACTTTCCTTGCCTCTCCCCTATGCACGCAATTGCCTCCTTTTATAGTTGAGTAAATTTTTTCTCTTCCCACATCTAACCGATGTGGGACTAACTCCCACCTCTCTCTTTTTTTTTTTGCTTCAACCATTTTTTTTCATACACACATAAAAAAATAATATTTATATATTCTAAATCTTAAAAATTATATCTTAACTAAATATTTTTTATGAAAATTTAAACCTATATTTTTAATTTATAATTAAATGCATAACCATATTATTATTTTCAAATAACCTCAAATAATATAAATTTCTATTATTATCATCATTTTTTTAATAAAACTTAAATTTTATAAAAAAAATTTATTTAAAAATTAGGATGTTACATTTTACATAACACATTAAGGGTATTTTGATTTTTCAGCGTTAAAATTCTTTTAATTTTTCTCTCTTAAATTAAAATTTCAAAATGTTTTTTAATTCACATAAAATTAAATCTTTTTTTAATTCTTAATTGAAATTCCTCCTTTTTATAATTTATAAATAATAAGTACATATACTCTATTGTTTAAAAATTCGCATTTAAAGATCAACATTTTTTTAAGATCAAATTATAAACAAAAATATTTATTTTGAAATTCACGTCCTTACTCAAACTGACTTTTCGAAAAAAATGAAAACAAAAATCACATTAAAGTAGTTGAGTTTTTTCCTCGCTGTGATTTGCAAATCTCGATTTTACTTAAGAACCTGCCACATCTAACACATTAAAAAAAAAAAAAAATTATCGGAGCGAGTTTCGTGCTGGTCTCGCTTCAACTGACAGTATCATGGTAAATGATAAGGTGCTAAAAATTGTATCGATTATCGAATTAATAAAAACAATGAATTAAGGATTAATAGTTCAATTAGAAGTCAATTCAAAATTAAATCAATATTAATTAAAATAATATAATATAATTTATAAATATAAAAAATTAATATTTTTAATATGAAAAATTTAATATTTAAATAAATAAGGATATTCATTTAAAGTCAATAAATTCATAATTTAATATATTGTGATTTTGTCTCCCTCCAATCCAAATTCCGCTTGCTGTGCCTTCTCAATATAATAATATTAAAATTGAAACCATCGCGTGAAGAGAGGAAAAGGATCCTGACTCTATTCTACCACCGTTTGATAAGTAGTACTATTTGAGGCAAAACCTTACTTTCATTTCATTATCTTCTTTCCTCCTGTTCTTTGGCTGCCTTGCGTTCTCAGTTCTCACTCTCACTGAACTGCAACATTTCGCCCACTCTCAACTCATCTGATGATTTCATCTTCATCACAGATTTGACATTTTTGTAGCTGCAAACTTACATTTAAGGTGGTGTTTTAGTGTAAAATACAAAAATGTCTTCCTTTATTGATTTTTTTCCCTACATATCTCTTATTGTTCTCCTCTTCATCTTATCTTTACTGGTTTGAGTTTTTTAATATAATCCAACCATCCCGTCGGATTAACCGAGTTATATTGGTTTGCTTCGAGTCAGCCCCGAGAGCAAATTATTACCAAAATGGTTCAGATGGAAAATCAGACTGGGAAAGAAGCCGGTTCACTGGTTGAACCAGCCGATCCGGTCCGATTTTCCATTCCATGGTAAATAATTTTCAATATGTACCTATTTTGGTGAATTCATTTTTGAGAGAATCGCATTACAAGCCCTAAAAAAATAGAAAATTATACTTTAAACCTAATAAATTATGATAATGTACTGCAGGCCCAAAGACCTTTGTTGTAATTTTTTGGAAGTAAAAGTACAACTTTGCTTTTAATCAAAAATGAGAGAAACTAATTGAAAGTGATAGAATAATCAACTTAACACACATGAATATTTAATTGAAAATGCATGAACATTGTGCATCTATAAATATTGTGTTGTACATTTTTTTGCATAACTTATATATTTTATAAAATATATTGATCAACTGGATATACATAAATATTGTATTGATGATTTATGAACATTGTATTGAGAATGCATGAAAAACGTGTTATGCACCCATGGACATTATGATGTGCATGCTTTGCGTGACTTTTATATTTTAATTAACTTATAGATCAACTAGACATGCATGGATATTATGTTAAGAATTCATGAATATCATAGTATGCATCCATAGGCATTATGTTGTACATTGTTTGCATAACTTGTATATTTTATTAAACCTACTAATCAACTTGACACGCAACCTCCTTCTATATCCTCTAGATATAGGAGAAGACTACAGTGTTACCACATTACTCCCCTTAATCACAAATCAAAATATTTATTTGAAAAACTTGGACCCAAGACTTGTTGCACAAAATCATCAAAAAATCATAATTCATCAGAGAATACACAGCGAAAACAATTCACACATTTGTATAACTTACAGTGGACACAACCCAATAGCATTTACATTCCAACTGCATGCATTTCATCACAAAATAAAGTTAGAATTTGGTCAGTGCGTCGCGGTGTGTAGTAAATGAGCCACACGCTCAGCCTATTCTATGTCATGTGCTGCAGCATGTGTTACCATATTCACATATGATGTCCGATCGGAGTGATTCAAATACCCACACGTAGCTTATCTCATAAGTTAACTAAAGAGACAGATTTGGACACGATCTAATGGTGCAATCAAAGTTTAGACACTCGTGTGCAAAAGGTCACTTTTTTAAAAAAATTTGCACACCCAAACGTTTAAATCGATCCCTTTCTCTCATTAGATCATACAAAGTCTTAGATCAAGTCCAAAAAAACCTAATACATCTAATTGACCATAATTTATCACAACCATGCACATGTATTGTGTAACATCCTGATTTTTATATAATAAAGAAATTGTGGAATTTAGGTTTTGAGGAAAAAAATGATAATAATAGGAATTTATATTATTTGAGGTTATTAGAAATAATATTATGATTAGGTATTTAATTATGAATTTAAAAATTTAAATTTAAAACCACATAAGCAATATTTAGTTAAGATATAATACATAAATAATTTTTTTTATGTGTGTGTTAAAAAAAAGAGAAGGTAGAAGGAACAAAAAAAAGAGGGGGTGGAAGGTTGTTGTTTCTAAGTCCCACATTGGTTAGATGAGGGAAGAGAAGAGGTGCCTTCATGTATAAAAAGGAGGGGGTGTGTGCATTAGGAAGCATGAGAGGCTAAGATGCAATTTAGAGGAAATTGCAACTTTTGGCCCAAAGGTTTGAATAATTAAATTCAAACCTATAGTTTTTTTTAATATAATTTTGGGACTCACAATCCCATTTTTATATTATTTTTCTCTCTTCCTCTCACGTTGCTCAGCGTTTTCTCGCAAGGGGGGATTATTTTCTTTTTCTTCAGGTATGTTCTAACTTTCCTGTTTAGATTAGCATTTAAAAATTTATTTAATTACAAAATTAATTTTATAGTTATTTTCTAAATAATATTAGCTTTCTAGTGATATGATTATTTTGTAGGATAGAGTAAATATTTTGATTAAGATTTTTCTATAGGATAGTTAATCTGATGATATGATAGATTAAAAGTATAGGTTAAAACTCTTAGGGATATAATAAATATTATAGAATATTTTCTTGAGGTTGAAACTCATGTTTAATAATTTTTGAGTTAAAATCTAGATCTATATGGTTGAATTTATGTGGAATCTGAGATGTAGGGATAAATCTATGATTATTAAATATTTATTTAAGTATGAATAGGTATTTTTGAGGTTATAGAAAGGTGATTTAAGGCTTCAGGATAATTTTAAAATTTAATTTATTTTTGGACGAATTTTTAGAATATAGAAGGATGAAATTGTGATACTAGAAGTGATTTGAGGATAAAAAAAATAGTTTATTAGGGTACGAGAATTTTAGAAAAGAATTTGGGAAGTTAAATGAGGCATAAATCTTAAATTAGTGTTAATATGGATTATAGATCTAAGACTTTCTAACTATTTAAATTAGAGTTATTTATTTTAATGTAAAATTAATATATAGTATTGTGAAATAATTATGTAGATTATATTGACAAAGATAGTGGTGAAAAAGGAGTTGTGAAGGGGAACTTGTTATTCAAGACACAAGGTAACCATTATTAATGTGTTGTGATGGGTGTGTTTGTGAATGGTTATGTGTTGTTTTATTGTTTGGAAAAATTATGAATTATTGAAAATAAATACTGTATATACTTGTTTGAAATTATTGCCAAGTGGGTTAAAAAATTTATTTTTGTTTATCATGATGAGATATTATTGTTCGGATATATTCCTGTTTGGATATTTGAATGATGCATGACTTGTCAGGGTATTTTAATGTATGGTGTTAATGGGAATTTCTGTTCGGTTAATTATTACCACGTGGTAAGCCCTCATTGGACCCAATGAGTGGCGTGTCGCTTGGTCCAACTCACCTTTGGCCGGGTGATTTGGCGTCCGAGCATGGCGAAAGGAGGATATAAGGTGCAGTCATGCAAATTAAATACTTGTTCGGTTTGTTTGAAAGTATTGTTTGGTTAAATGTTTTGTGTGCCCACTTAGCAATCGCATGATTAGTTACATCCGCATGCATCATTACATATTAATTTTTGGTTACTGGGACTTTTAAGTCTCATTCCCCGTGGTTAATATTTTTACAGGAGCGAGTCCGGCCGAGAAAGCACCAGAGGTGTAATTATGGTGTATGAGACACCATCTTTTACGTTGCCTCTTATTTTGGATTATACAATGTATCTTCTGCCAACTTAGGATATATCTTCTTTGTGGAGCATGTAAACTCTAATCCTTTTTATTAAATGCATTTATATGTTCAAGAGGATTATGTCTGTCCCTTTTAATTTATAACCTGATTTGAATAACATGCTATGAGGATCATGTCTGTCCCTCATGGTTCTAATTGCTTTTTGAAATATTTTAAGACCTGTGGTATATTGTCTTGGATGTATCATGGTAGAAATTTTTTTACCATGATAAGGGTATGATAAAGGTTCAATGGAAAAAAAATGAGTTGTTGAATTAATAATTTGCGAAAAATCAGTATGTAAATCTGAGGGTGTTACATATTGAAATTTGACCCTTCTACGGCCAATTTTCACATTTTCTAACTTTGCACAACTTGTCATTGCTTGGCATAACATAGGCCACTTGGCTTTTTTCTTAACATAATCTTATACATTCACATTACAACACATGTATTACTCAATATTAACCCCAAATTATTCATTTTATCATAATTTCTCTCTTGAACTTAAGATTCACCAATAATCAACAAATTCACACAAATATAACTAAATCATAGCTCCTTGATTCATTTCTTCACAAATATCCATAATTAGGTTGTAATTTCAACAATTCACTACCCAAAATATGCATGCAATCTTATGACAACTTATATACATATATATACACAAATTCTTAGCTCAGTTCATTACACAACTCTAAGTATACACGGCTTCACAACTCAAGTCAGTCCAGACTCTCTTTTCTTGCCCTGATCACTGCCCAGTCCTATAAACATGTGACCACAGGGGCGAGATAAAAATCTGAATAACAAAATAACTTACTCCTATTAATTATCACATGAAATAATATGAAAGTGAAGTATAGTATATCATTTAAATCTCATTAAAAATAACATTTATATCACATATTTCATTTCTTGCCTTTCACCATTTTTACATATCATTTTATAACATCTCATAGTATGATCACTACTAACCGAACCTCCAAATCACCCCGACACAAAGCCATAGGCTCGCCTTGGACCAATGTACACTCTTGTTGGCCTTGAGCTCACTTGCAGTGGTAGAATCATCCAGCTAAAAATATTCTAACACATATACGGAATATGGTTTTACCCCAATGCATATAATGGGGTGTTATTGATTCCAACATCATATCATATAAATATTAAGGAGTCTCATCCCCAACACTACACTTCAATAGGCATTAAGGAGATCTTCTCTAACACCGCACTTTGCAAGGCACTAAGGAGAATTGTTTCCAGCACCTTGTTGGGTACTAAAGAAACCTTGCCATATGGTCTTTATTATCACCTTTCCACTCGGGTGAACTCCCACCCCTATGATTATGTTTTTCGAACCATTTAAGGTTCTCATTTATCATTTTACTCATTTTCTCAAACATAACATATATATTAACATACTATTTGAAAACACCCATTTCAATGCTTTATTTCAATCAAAAGCTTTTTCATGCAACATTCACACAATGTTATAAATCATGCTTAATTCAAAATAAGTTTATGTACTACATAACATACTAATATACAATTGCAATAAACAATCAAAAAAAAATTATTTGATTACCTCAACCCTTTTATCACTAGAAAGGCTACCTGTAGATTTCAACTTTCACAATAGCTTATCTCAAGCTTTCTTTCTCTACTCACATGTTCAATATGCCAATTTGAACACATTTGGCACGTTTTAGTCATCTGGTCCATTTTGACCAAAAACTCATATTTACTACTTAGGGCTATATTCATTCATAAATTCTTTTCTATTTATCTATTTTAGGTCCATCATTACCCAATTACTACTTTACATCACCTCAGTCGGTCTTATTTCACTCAAACACCATTTTTGCCTTAACATTTCTCTCTTTAGAGCTAAAATTGAGCCTATAGGTTTAAAGCTCTACCATTCAGCTTTAAATCAATCGCAAAGCTCTAATTTAACTATCGAGAACTTTTTTATTACTATTGGACAATAATCAAACCCCTCAAATTTCACCGATTCAATTTTCCTATACATTTTTAGAAAAATTTGTGTAGAATGAAATGTAAGAGTTATACATTGTTTACCTGACAAGTAATCGATTAGAAGCACCTTTCAATGGCCTAAAATAGCTTGTCCTAGCTTCTCAGCCCTTCTTCTCTCCCTCTCTCGTATGTTTTCAAATTTTACTCTTCTGAAATTTTTAAAATTTCACAACTTATGAAGGTAATTTTTGGTCCATGTGCCGCAACACATGCAGCACAACCCGCAGCGCATGGCACAGTGAGATTTTTTTTCACCACACGTACTTGCTTCGACCTAAAATGCACTCATTTCACTCATATTTGCTCATACAACACACCAACAAGTCAAATTATCAAGTAATCATCTAAATCTCTGATCCCATGATAATTACTACCTTACCCTCGATTAACCACTAATCTCAAGATTAAAAAATTTAAGATGTTACAGAACACACATAAACATTGCATTAAAAATGCATAAACATCGTGTTGTGTATTCATAAACATAGTATTGTATATATTTTGTGTGACTTATCTATTTTAATTCACTTACAAATCAACTGGACACGCATAAACATTATATTGATAATTTATAAACATTGTGTTGAGAATTTGTATATATCATGTTGATAATTCATGAATATTGTATTATGCTTCGTAGATAAGGGTTTCACACAAATTCTGAGTTTTTAAATTATACAAGAGCAAAGTTGTACTTTTACTTTTAAAAAAAATTGTAATAAAGACCTTTAAATTTATAGTGCATTATCAAAAGTTATTAGGCTCAAAATGCTTTTTTTTTTTTTTTTGGGGTATGCAGTGCGATTCTCCCTTAATTTTTTTCTCATATTATAACCCAGCCTTTTGACCACTCCATTTGAATAGAAAATGGAGAAAAAGACAAAAGAGCATTGATCCCATCACTTTCTTCAATCCAATGACCAAACTAACCTTCACGGCCCATCAATCAGGTTTGGTCTCTTACTGCAAATGAAAGCAACAAGGCAACAGGAGGTCTTCCACATGGTTTCTATCTGACTTCACCATCTGGCATGAAGCTTTTCCAGATGATATTACAAAGAAAATAGGAGCTCTGAAAAAAAAAAAATCCCACCAACCTGCTGACTGTTGAGTGCCAATTTTCATAGTTTATGATTCATCAGAAATTAAATTATCGGACTAGAGCCATCAAGCCAACGTGCACTTGACATTATTTAACCCAAAAAGAAAAAAAGAAAAAACCAAGCCGTTCTGCCTTCGATGTGTCGCTGGAAGCATGGAATCACTGAACTGCCATTAACAAAAAGTTTTCCAAGAGCTTTTTGCAACTTGATGTGAATGTAACCATTAATCAGAAATTGAGGCATACTGATGAACTATGGTAAGAAAATCTGCAAAAGTAATTATAATAACAATCATCCATTAATATCCCAAAAAAGTACCAGTCCCCATTTCTCAGAAAGACAGATACTTTGGAAAAAATTATATCCCCAATGCAGCGATAATAATTCTGCCCTTTCGCTTGAATTAGTCACACATCAAGTCTTCAAACATAGGATAATATTTATAAATCAAAATTAATCTAATATACTTTTCTAGACGAAAATTTGCAGTACAGATTTTCCACCTATCCTGCAGCATTAAGCGGCAGACTTTCTAGCTTCTTTTTCTTTTTTGACCTGAATTGTAGACTTTCTAGCGACACAACTAAAATCTTTTTCTCTTCACTCTTGAAATATCATCAAAGCCGTCATCACTCCAAACCTCCTGTCCACTATTCCTGTAATTTGCTTCCTGCTCATCTATATTTCTTGCTCTTCTAGGGGGCATATTTGCTGGCCTGTTCTTGACACGCCTGTCAAAATCCCTCTCTCTCAAATTGCTTCTTTCTTGGAACTCTGAATCAGCTGCACAAAATCTGTAGTTTCTAGGCCCATCCTCTGCATCAAGATCAAAATTCTCACTAACACCACCATTATAAGGAGGCCTAAATGATCTAACTGGTCCTTGTCTCTCGCCAAACCTTCTCCTCTCATCACCATTGCCTTCACCATTTAGTTCAAATTGTCGACCAGAATGCATAGGACCTCCAAAGTACTCATCATTATCTGGCCGATCTTGGGGATCTACAGCATCAAATCTTCTGTTTCTAAACATGATTCGACCAGATGTACCCCTGTTAGATATGATAGACCTGGGATGCCCGCGACCCCTTCCAGAATCAAAATCCCTCGTATCATTAGAAGGACGAGACATATATGGAGAGACATGCCTCCTGACCACTCTTCTCTCCCCAGAGAAAATTGGACCATCAGGGGATCTCATTCTGTCAACTCTGTATCGTCGGTGGGCCAATTCAGGATGTCCGCCAAACCCATCTGGTGATCCTCTAGGAGATCTTCTTCGGGAGGATGACCATGGACCAGGTGAGCGACTCGTAGATCTAATTGGAGACTTGGAATGAATTCGAGGAGGACCCCTTCTCTGAATGAAGCTTCTTGTTCCCCGTGTAAATCGACCATCTCCTCTCTCAAATGGTGGGGGACGTGAAAACATAGGATCCATAGTATCCTGAGGGTAACCTCTCAAAAACTTCTCACCATGCCTCATATTAACAAACTCAGAACCATCGTCTCCAACACATCTACTTGGGCTCATAGTTCTAGGAATTCTATGCCCCATTTGCAAGCTCTCTCTCGCCCCTGGAGACCGTCTCCTCAGTGTAATATGACGACCGACTGGTCTGTCATCATTCAAGGGCTTCCTACCCAACCGATTGTTACCAACAAACGAACCATCATGCGTAACATTATTGTACTCTGATTCAGCATCATGAACAGCAGATACAAATTTATTCCTAGGACCACGAAAATGACTTGGACCATTATAAAATTCACCAGCAAAGTCACGGTCAGATTTCCATTCACCTCGACATGTGTCTATCCGGCTATTAATCCTCCCTCTACCACGCACAAAACTTAGTCTTGAGTTTCTAGGTGAAATATCTTGATACCTCTCTCTTGAAAATTTGCAAGGACCATCAATGTAAATATCATCTCTGAAAATCAAAACAGAAACGCAGAAGTGTTAAGAAAAAGAGTAAGGCAAAAGTGTCAGGAAAAACATTAACTATTAATAGTCTTAAGAAAAGGAAGAAGGCAAAAGTATTAGTAAAGGGATTCAACTAACAATGTATAAGGAAGAAAGACAAAAGGATATACGCCTATACCTTCCTCCATGTAAATTCTCATTATGAAATGCGTCAGGTAACGCATCCCTCCCAGCTTGAGATGGCAGTGCCCTGCCTGGTATGGACCTGGATTTAGTAGGGGATAAAGGACTAGCAGCTTGGGCCAAATTTATAATTCTTCCTTGATTACCACTATCACTAACATCCTTGCTAGCATTATCAATATCTACAGATACTTCCATCTTTGGCAAATCTAAGTCAGTTCTAACCATGTCCAGGTTCTTGACAACCTCATCAGCACACTGAGCAACATCTACTTCATTGCTTCCATTATTGTCTTCAGATACTAATTTGGTCTCTCTGGCATTAAGCGCTTTATTCCTTTCAGAATAATCTAACGACCTTATTTGAGGGCCAACATTTGGGTTTTCAGCTTCCAATGACTCTTGCAGACACACAGTTTTGTCAGTAACATTATGAGACATATTGATTGATTCATCGTCAATACCTTCTTTACCACAATTTATTTTGGTACGAGTAACAGTCCTATTGTCATCCTCATCAATACAAGATGAGGTGGGGCAATCACCACCTAACACTTCTTTCTCAATCTGCTTGCCATCATCACAATGACTAGAAACAACACGTTCTACTTCTCTTACCTCACAAACAGATTCTTCTGCTACAGAATGCTTTAATGGTTCACGTACCTCACCATCTTCATAATCATCATCCTCTTCACCACGCTGATCTACATCCATGGCAACAGTTAAAGAATGAGTGCCATCCGATTCATAATCATAACCATAAGAATCATCCTCTAGCATATCAGCTGATAAGGTTATCTTTTCATCATCACTAACACCATCTTCACCACTGCACCGTGTATCTAAGGGGTGCTCATTCATGAGTTTCAACCGGCATCCCTCAGCATCATCTACTTTTTCCTCACCACCTCTTGCACAATCCTTCACGGCAGGACCACTTAATTCTGCATTATCAACCATGGCTGTGGCAACTGTTTCTGGAGGAGCCTCCTTGTCACCTGAACAATCTCCCTCAGATGTTTTTTCATCAATATAGGCTTCATCTATAGAAGCGTGATTTTCTTGATGGCTAACCATACTTGCACTGGTAGTCAACTGTTCTGAAGATATGCCTTCCACTGGAGGACAAGCGGTCCCTGCAGAAAATGGCGCTGATTCTAAAGTCACTGACTTTTCTAAGGAATAATGGTTATCTGATCCCTGTAGCGACCCTGCCCCCATTTGATCTGATACATTCTCCATCATCATGGGTCTTCCCTGATTATTTGAATGACCAGGTTCATATTTAACAAATTTAGGATCGAGTAACTTAAGATTGCTACCTTTAGAAGTCGTCTTGATATAATCAACACTGGAACGCTCAACCAATTCATGTTTAACAGTGACTCCATCTAATGATCCCACAGGACTAGGCTTAGCCTCCTTTGAGTCCTGTTTCAAGTTCTCATCTAATGGCTCTGATTTTACTATCATAACACTACTTTTGTTTCCATCAACAGCAGAGGCTGAAGCATTTGACAAGCTCAAAGTAGGAAAGAGAAGGTCTGTTTTTTCTTTAACAGATAATCTAGAAGGTTCTCCAGTGTATTTCTGAAGACATGAGGCAACGCAAATGTTACGAGGGTTGACATTTTCATACTCTTGGCCATACTGTCTGGATGAAATCACGAAAGCTTTGTTTCGATTCTCTGCAGTGGTGTGCTTTATGGAAGCACTGCCAGTGGGTTCCATCCCAGGGGAACACATAACATTATTATCATTAGGTGCCTTGCCAGCAATTTGCAGCCCACAGGCAGAAGTAGATGTTTTACCTGAAGTACATGTTTTACCTAAAGGAGCATCACTCCCAGGTTCTTCCCATGCATCCATTGTAGTATTCAGATCCCAGTTTGCCCTACTAGTTCTAGCATCATCACTACAACTCTTTGAACTACTTTCTTCCTTGCTCAGAGATAACTTCAGTGAAACAGACCCTGCTTTCTGAGTTTTCTGGAATCTCTCACCAATATCAAGGCTAGGCACAGCTGGAGATAAGTGCTCCTTAAAACCTAAAGATAAATTAGTGCTGGCACAACTCTCCTGTTTATCTTTCTCTTCAACACTTCGCTTGCTAATCTTGGATCCTATATTTAGTGCAAGACTTTCTTTAGCAGCCAACAAGAGTTCTGAATTCTCCTTCTTCACTTGGGGTCCCGATTTTTTTTCATAACTTTCACTAGCAATCAACTTCTCTTTGCCGCTTGCATCATCCAATGCTCTTGAGTGCGACGCAAGATCTGGTTCCTCAATTTTGGGGCTAACATAATTGGAATTGCTTTGGGCAAGGTTAGAAGTTGTAACCTCAGAAGTTATATTCTTTCCTACAAATGCAGGGTTATTATTGGTATCAAATAACACAGCAGAATTGATAGAAAGGGTTGAAACCAGTGTTGTGCTCGAATTTTCCCTATGAGATGCATTGTTTTCTTCTGGTAGTGAAGAAAGTTCTTCCGAAGAAGATGAAGCTTGAACCGAGGGGAGCCTTCTTTTCTTGATTGGTGCGTCTGCAACACTAGCATTTGAAACGGTTGATCCTTGAGGAGTGCTTGAATGTTCTTTCCGTAGAGATTCATTTTCATTTTCTTCAGTGAGTGAATCTTGTTCTCCAGACAAAGGTGAAAATGTTGGAATCAAAGGGAACCTCCTTTTCTTGATAGGCACAGCTGCAATTAAACCACTAAACTGCCCGTCATAGGATTTAACCCCAGTCTGTCAATAGAAGATCAAGTAAATCAATATCCAAAAAGGAACAAATTGGCATGGTTCTCTAATCGTAGTTAGCTGTAAATCAGAAAGGAAATAAACACCTCTTCACGTCCTGAAACAGGCATGATTCCAAAGCTTGCCCAAATGCCACAACCCCTCTTTCTAGGGGCAATATTATAAATCAAAAGCGAAAGCAACTTTCAATACAAGTTTTCAAGTAGATTAGTATTCTGAACTGAATATAACGTTGCTAGACATATCTTTCTTCCAAAAGCTCCTCCTAGACAACTTAATTTTATTTTCGAGGTGTTAGTCACACTTCAAAGTGCGAAAATAACAGATCGGTAGTCTCAACCTGCAAAACACAAAACATAAAACCGCAGTATCAGAAAACCGCAACACTGAAAAATCAACACCAAACAGAACATTGACAGCAAGTCAAGTACAGCACCGACAAATCTAAGAGTCTAAGAGCAGGAATGAAAGCAAAATCTATTAGATCCGAAACTAACCGACCACACAATCAAAACAAACCGCCAGATCAGTGAATACTTACACCCTGAAGAATCTTAAGACCGTGCATGCAGAGTAAATTGAACACGAATTCAAGGAGAATATCAAACTGACTAAGAAAAGAGTAAAGTTTTCCTCAGGAGACTAGAAAGTAATTAAAAACATCAAATCACCACCAAAAGGGGGAAAACGATCTGGATATCACTGAACTCCATCAAATCTTGCGAAACCCCAAAGAATTGTAAAACCAAAGTCACAAACAAAATCCGTGAAGGAGGAGAACAAAAACACATAAGGGACCCCCAATAACAGCAGTGCGGAGAACATGAAAAACCTCCCGAAAGAGACGAAATCAAATCTACACTTACAAACAAAATAGAAGAGGAGAGCAAAAAAACGGAGACACAACTTAGTACGATGGTTATTCAACAAAAAATACCTAAAATCACAAGCTATGAGAAACAAAGCATAAAAATTAGGGAATTTCCGATCCCATTGAGATTAAAGACGAAGAAGAAGAAGGCGACGCCGACGAAGACAAGAATTACCCACAAGAAAAGAAAAGGTTGGAAGGAATTTTTTGGTCAAGCTCTGCAACTTCGAGGAAAGGAAGCGGGGGTTGATGAGAACATGGATGCAAACATCAAATATAAACAAGTGGCTGACAGAAGAGGAGCGAGAAATGGAATCAATGTAGAGAGAGAAAACTAGGGTTTTAATTTGTCATTTGTCAACAGATATTATTTTATTTTATTTGGCTTTTTTTAATGAAGATAATCACCACCAACACTAGGGTTTTAATTTCTTATTGGAGATATAGTTTCATTTTTATTTTAAATTTTAAATTATGACATATTATATTAAATAACTTTACATTAATTAAAAAAATAAAATTAAAAAAATAATTTCTTTATTATATAGTACTTTATATTTTAAATTAAAAATTATTTTTAAAAAGTGTTTAAAGATAAAAATGGGAGAGAATATTTCTTGATAAAAAAAGTAGGGGGAGGGTTTAATTATTGACTTTAGGGGAAGCCGAACCTTTTTTCTTTGAGAGAAAATGACGTTTCATGACCCTCCAATAACAATATTGAGATTTTCGAGGCAATTGAAATTTTGTGATTTTTTGAATAAGTATAATTATTTTTCTTTATACTGGTCCTCAAACGTCATTTTCCATTCCATAGCCGATGCTTATCCTCGCTATTCTTCCATTCTTTCCCCCGGAATCACGCCAACCAGCTAACACGAGGACACACGTGACATGCCCCTTGTCTCTAGAATCTGATGTGACGTGGACCACCACGGTTTGCGTTTGTCAAAAAGTTAATTAAATCAAAAATAAAGTCATTTTTTTGGTTTTTAAGTTTTAAACGCAAAATTAAATAATAAAATATTTTAAAATTATAAAAAATAAATGAACAAATTAAATTTTAATTTATAAGTTTAGAAGACGTTTGAAATTTTAAACTCATTTTTTATATAATATTTTTTTAATTTTTAAAAATATTACTACAATCTAACTCTTACAATTAATAAAAAATTACTTCGTTTAATTTTATTTATAAATTATTTTTAATATATTTTATCAAAATTAAATTTTATTAATTTTATTTTAAAATTTAATAAATTTTGACCTTTACTTGTAATGAATATTTTTAAATATGTATTTTTATTTAAAACATTTAATAAAAGCTAAAATGTGAAAAGGAATATTAAAAATTGACAAGTGTCCTATAAATAGAATTAAATTCTTTCTCTCTTTACTCTATAAATAGGATTAGAGAAGTAACTTTGACAATAATTTGATCAAAAAATAATGTCAAAATTTTAAAAAAATGATCAATAAAATTTCCTTAATCATTTTATATATTTTTTTATCAATGTCTGTAATTTTTTGCCACTTTATAATAATTTTTTATCTTTTTTTAATTTTTAATTTTTTTTATTTTTTTGTGATATGCTAATGATTAAAGTTGACTTTTCTTAACAGTAAGAGTCAAATTACACTCTTTTTAAAAATTGAAGATAAACATTATATAAAAAAATAAATTTAAAAGCTCAAATATTTATAAACCCATAATTTAAGAGTCAAATTGTCTTATGACCTAATTATAAACAATGAATGGATTCAAATTATTATATGCTCAAAAAAAATGGGTTTCAACAATTTTTTTTATTTAGATTAGTTTTATACCAATCACAATTTATTTGACCTTGGTGAAAATGAGCAGCAACTTTTTGGTTACTTATAGTAAACTATGATTTGAGTATTTCGGCCAGGGAAAAAAAAACTATGACTTGAGCTTTTTATATATGGATATAAATTTCATTACTTTAATTGATTTTTATTCTAGTTTCTGCTTTCAAACTACAATTTATGAAATTTTCAATTTTACAAATGCTAATCGAAATATATGTGCTCTTGTTAAATGGTTGAGTGTCCAATTAAAACAGGCCTACTTTACACTTCACTCTTTGTTGTTACTGAAAAAAATCCTCGATTTAATTTTTTATTATGATTCTTTTAATATTGGATATTATTTTTTAATCCTAATGTTAAAATTAAACAATAAAGTGTGTTAAATATCTGATAGTTATAGACTTATTCGGACAATTTTATTATAGTTAGTTGTATTAAGTTGTTATTTTATTAAGAAGATATGATAGGTCAGCTCTGATAAATTTTTTTAAGAAATAGTTTTATTTACTTAGCGTTTTTAAATTTTGGATTATGTATCTTCTAAAATTTTGTTAACATTTTAAATTTTAAAACTCAAACCCTCTGTACTGTATGTTTATTCTGTTAGTAAAATATGGGTTAATTAACGATGGAGAAGCTATTTGTTCAAAATTGTACTAGTTTTTTTTTTTTTTTGCCAATGTATCAGTTTAAATGATGTATTATTAACTTTAGGTTGAAAAAAATTAGATATGATTATCCAAAGCTAAAAATAATTTCATAAAATCCTTATCTTTTCTTCATTCATTATAATTTGATATCTTATTAACAAATAAGAAAGAAGCATCACAAGCAACTTCCTGTATGGCTGGAAAGAATAAATTAATGACATAATTGACAACAATAAAAAATAAAGATGAATGAGCCTCTCTTATCTAAGAAGTGGCCTCTTAAGCCACGCAAGCAGCATCAAATGTAAGGTCCTTTATTCAAAAAATAGAAGATGAAAATATATTTGAATTCATTTTGAAGAATATCCATTGGTTGCCAGCTAAGAAAAATAAAGCAAAAGAAAAAGAAAAGAGAAAAGCAAAAGCAAGACAAGATAGGTGAAAGACAAATGTGATCAAAGAAAAAAAAAATGTCACTAGAGAAAAGATGAAAAAAGGATAAAATGGAAAAAAAAGAATAAAAATGTCACAAAATTAAAAGTAAACAAAGAAAAAAAAATGAAACAATTAAGAATGCCATAAAGTTAGAAATAAAAGAAAAAAATAAAATAAAAGAAAAAAATACAACAAAAGTAATTCAACTACAATTAAAAAACGTAATCAAGCATTTCAAAAGATATTTCAACTCGAGTCATATTGAATTCTATAAAATTAAAAGACTTTTAATTTTACAGACTTTAAAATTTCTAACCATGTCTCTTTCTCTTTATAAAATTCCCTCTACTTATAATATTTTCCTTTCTTTTAACTGTTTTTATCTTCGCTCAAAAACTAATAATATTACTTTTCTTAGCACGCGCATTGTGATGGTATATTTATTTTTGAATAAAGTAAGTTTCATATGCTAATTTTAGAATAAAACGATAGGTTACTTAAATGTAGTATATGACATTTTAGCTAAACTACTCGTCATTAAATTCTTTTCCCTAAAATGTGAGAGAAATCTACTTCCAATTTCTATAAAATCAGCATCTTTGTGTCAGTAATGATGTCTTTAAAAGGGTGCTCCTCATTGCAACCCCCAGTTAGCAAATTTATAGCCTCAACAACATTTACATTCTTATAGCCACTATTCTAACAAAGATTAAGAACAATTCAGATTTATGGCCTGCTTATTTGAGAGAGATATATATATATATATATATATATTAAAGTCATTTTAAAAATTTTATAATATCTGTTTAAGTGTTAAAAATAATCAGAATATAAAAAATATTTATAAATGGCTTCTAAAAATAATTAATAATATCCATAAAAATGCGAATATACACAAATTTAATTTAGGTTAAATGATTAAATAAGTTACAAATATCAATTTAAATAATTATAAATTTAAAAATTTTATTTGCAAATAATATATTTAAATTTTAAATATAACTCTCAATTTATAATTATAATTCTTGTTTTGCAATCACCTGAAGCACTATTTATAACTTTATTTTTTTATAAAAATTCAAAATTTAATTATCATTAATTTTTTCTTTTAAGACTTTGATGTCATTCTTCCTTATACAAACTTGGATCCTTTTTTTACTCTTTTGAAAAAAGTAAAATTGGATGCTTGTACAAAAAATTTTGGATGCTTTGCTTGTTCATCTCATTGGCAAAACCCCCCCCCCTTCTTAATTAGATTCACAAAGATTAATATTCAAGGGAAGGGATTGGAAACAAAGAAAATAATAACAAACATTTAATCAAATGAAGAAGAATAACATGTCAATAAAGAACAAAGTATAAACTCCCCCCCCCCAAAAAAAGAACATAGTATAAACACTAACCCACCGGTCAAGCAAAGAACATAACATATTAGGTTCTCTTCTATGGTTATTTATTTATTTATGATAAAAAGATTAACTTCATTAAAACTTTAGGAAAGTTACACACACAAGATATTAGTAAAACAACTTTTAGACTCTCCCCGCGATGGCGTGGGAGCTCCGACTCTCCCCTCAGGAGCCTCGATTGGCATCTAGATGACGTCTGTGTTCTCTTGTTCTTCAGCGACTGTCAAAGATGTCTACACTAGTGGCCATGCTCATTGTAGAAGAAGCTAATTCTTTTCATCATGATTTCGAAGAGGAGATTGTGGAAGGGAAGGATGAAGATTGGAAGGTGAAGAATGGGGCAAATTTCATCCAGGAGAAGGTTGATTTGGAGGAAATAGGAAATAGTGCCGATCAACCTAGATAGCGTTGATTTTCGGCATGGATTTGAGCTGTTAGGGCAGGATAGTGAACTGAACTATCTGATCTAGAGTGTTGGTCATGAGGTATCTGTCACACCCCCAATATTAAAGGTATGACCGGCACTGAATATGAGATAACCTCACATTCACAAGCCTTAATTAACTAGAAATTAAGTTGAATTATTGATATGTAGTTTATATATATATATATATATATAATTTATAACGTCTTAAATATTTTGTAAAAATTTCAGCAGAGTCTCCTTCATAACTTAAACCTCCCCAAATTCCTACAATAACAAAACCAGCAATCATTCCAGCAAAGGAAAATAGCTTCATACTAGCAGATTATATATTAACAAAATAAAACTAGGACCTTACTACGGTATACATTGAGCACTAAGTTACAATTTCATAATATAAAATATATTTACATCAAAAGTAATTAACACATACTTCTACGGTTTCGAAAACAATTGTGTCGCTTAGTAATCAGTAAGAGATGCAAGGTCAATTTTAATATCTGAGACTAAAGAAATTTTTTCCGGTGAGTAGCGTCCTGATTCATAGTTGAAGGAAATAATGAAAAGAAATCAATGAGCCAATTATGAATTTACTAAAATAATCAATTAAAGATAATATAAACCAAGAATATATAAATACAAATGAAATTATTAAAATTTCAAATTTCAAATTATTAAATTTCAACACATACTTAAACATCTTGGGATATATATATATATATATATATTACTCAATATAAAATCCACATTTAGTAAAAAAACACAGCAGTTTACTTCTTGAGATTAAATTTAAAAAAAAGTTTTAAAATTCCTTTTTTAGCGGGACTTAATCAGAATAATTAACAGGTCCAGGCACAAAGCTCACGAATAATAGGCGTGGATTATATCTACGAAACTACATCCTCTATTCTACGTATGTTGGCCCGCTCATGGGGCTAGCACCTCCAATGCACCTTGCTAGTTAGGTATACCATGGCGCGCCAAGGGCTAACGAAACTACCATTAGCATCCAGTATTCTAAACTCAGTCCCTCTAATTAAATCAAATGTGCATGAGTTTGAAACATTCATTGAAAACCATTCCTTTCAAATTATAATACTCAACTATCAAATTTTTTTTTCATTGTTCTCCATGCATAAATCACCGTATTAACAATTGTCATATAAATTATAAAATTTTTAAAAAATAGAAATCTTTAGAATAAATAATCAATTAGTAACGTATCGGATCTAAACATTTTTTTAATAATAGCATAATTCTTAATGAAAATGAAGCTAATTCCATAATAAACCAATTAATATAAAAGTGAGGTAAGTAAAAAGAATTGCATAAATTATAAAAATAAAATTGATAAGAATATTTATACAACTTATAAAGAAATGCTATAAAAATTTAAATAAAGAAATTTTATAAATATTTTGTAAGAAATTATTTGGGACACTACCCACTCACCTGAGAGTTTTTTAAGAATTTTAAAACTTGCTTCTCTTATCTTTTCACTTTAATTCTAATGATGCCATTAATTCCTGACAAATAAATCATAATTCTAAAATCATTTATCAAGTAATTTTTCAATCACTTAGTGAGAATTTAAATTCACTCCAAATAATATCATAGATAATACTTTAATTAATTATGTTCCAAATGCACTTGAATTAGTTAAACCATTTGACAAATCTCAATTCATTCCCATACCTCCTTATGGCCCATTTTCAACTATAAACCATAATAAACCAATCAACCATTCTTATGTTTCCTTTAGACTTAATAAAATACTATACAAGTATCCTATGAAATCCTTTCTCCTATTTTGGTATTTTTAAATTTCAATCAATAGCTCAAGCCACTTCTCGCACATATGTTCCTCCAAGCTATATTATACCAATTTAGTTACATTATTTCCACAGATTTCTTCTTTCAAGCATTTCCACAAATCTCTTAGTAGCACCCATACATGTTCACTACAAATTCAAATTCTTTTAGTACCAATTTCTCCTCATCCTTTAATTCTTAAGTCAAACTTGAGCTCTAAGAAAATATTTGAATTAATACAGCTTCCCACAATAAATTCCTTTAACAAAAATTAATTTTAACTCTAAGGATACCAAAGCCATCCATCTTTATCTTACTCTTAATTTTAAAATTTTTAAGTTGATATCAACTTGCCCTCCCCATTAAATGCACGCGGTAACAGAGTGAAGAACAAGGAAAATTTTTTACAATATTTATCGCTTAATTATACACACAAATCAATAAGGAAGGGAAAAATTCGAAGTTCCTCACCTCAATCAACCACCACAAAGCCAGAGAAAAATTTAAAATTCCTTCAAACCATGACAGCATCACGAACAAGGAAGAAGAAGGGTGAATTCCATACTCCAGCACATAAATGACGCCACGAAGAAGGAAGAAGCTTACATCGTTGAGCAGTCGAAGAGACGAGAAGGAGAAAGGATCAGCAGTTAAGTAGGAAAAAATAGAAAAGAAATAGGGCGGTGGGCAAGGCAAGATTTCGATGACGGTACTCTCTTAGCAGCGGACGTGGCGACGAGGAAGAACAGAGCTGACTGTGAGGTCGAAGGAGATGCGACAGGGAAGAGGAGAAGAGCTGTGAAGAACCGACATGATCCCTTCCTCTCTCACTGCTCTGTTATTTGAATGATCGAGAAGAGAAGGAAAAATCTAGACAAAATGAAAAATTAGGAACATGACAAAAAGTAGCACAACTTTTTCTATTATTACATAAAAGACACAAGTACTTTGGTAATTTTTTCCAAACTTTAAAACAAATTAAAACCAAACTTTTGCTCAATATGATTCAAACTCTGAACCTTCAGATAAGCTTCTAGCATAGATTCTACTAGGTCACTAATCTTCATTTATCATAGAATTGAAACAATTAAATAAAATATCAGTTGAGATAAAATTTTGTGTAATTTAAAAATTAAGGTTATTACAGTATCGATCAGCAGAATCAGTGTGACGCTTAACAATGGTGAGTTGCGAAGCTATATGAAGGATTTTTTGGAGTTATTTTGGATGATTCCAATGTCTGTTAGATTGAACGATTTGAGTCTGAATCAGCAAGTGAGGTATGCTCTGTTCACTGAATGGCTAGTTTTGAATAATCATCCTGACCGATAGAGATTGTTTATCAATATAGTGGATCTGTTGTGCAAGAAAGTGAGTGAGAATGAAAAAGTGTTGGCTATGTGTGAATTGATGAATGTGTCTTTATATTTTCTGAAACCATGCGTGAAGATGGACTAGTTAAGTGATTTCCTGATTGAATATAGGCTTGTTGTTAACATGGATGGTGCTCGTGTTATTGTTGTGTTCTCTATTGATTCTATCTTATTTGGTGTGTATCTCTGGTTGTGGTTTGATGAGTTTGTCAAGTTATGTTTCATGATCTGCCTGATGATGATTCAAGATGCAATGGTTAAAAGTCTTGAAAAAGCATATTGTGAGAGCTCAAGTGGCTGGCTTATAGCCACCAAAGTGCCATGAAGATTAATTGGTGCAAGTACCAAGGGTTGAGGGCTCTCTTAGTAGTGCTGATAGAGATCTTTTTGCCCTTAGTAGTTAGCAGAAGTGTTCTTTGTAAGCTTATGTTTGTGTCTTTTTTGTTTGTTAATAAGAGAGACTGCCTTTTGTGAATCATTTGGCTTTGCTGTGGGTGTTGTTGCTTCAGTCCTATGGTGTTCCTTGTTGACCTAAAAGTTATTTTTGGCTTTCAATATTGTTCTTTTCCTCTTGTGTTAAGAGTGGTTGTTGATGCTGCTTTAATGAATGCAGCTTTGGGGTATAAGGGTGTGGGCTCAGTGTTTGAGCAAGTCGTCAGACTACCACCCCTTCTAGCCGTTTCCATGGTGATTATCATGGGCTTCAAGATACATAGGACAGTCTACTACACCTTGGCTAGCTTCTCGATGTGCAAAAGAATTTGTCTTATCATTGATGTGTCTTTCAGTTTTTTTGTGGGGTATTTTGAACTTGTGTTTGTTAAGGGTTTGTTGTTGGGTTTGGATGATTAGTGCTTGTATTGGTGACTTTTTTAATGAATTGTTTTTTCTCTGTCCAAAAAAAAAACATATTAGTGAAACAAGTACATTGGACGGCAAGATATTGAGAAACTAATGGCCCGTTTGGTTTAATAAATCATAAATAATATAATGGTAGTAAAGGAAATACTCTCAGTCTTAAATTACAGGATATTTTAAAGAAAATTTAACGTCTTAAAATATAAGACACTTTAATAAAAATAAAATTATATTAATAATATTTTTTTAATATTGTCATAAATTGAATATTAAACGAACAAAAGAAAAAGGGGGGAGCTGATGAAGTTCCCAGCATAAGAAGAAGGAAGCGTGAAGAAGGAAAAGGATAGGGAGGGATATTTGACTAAACTCATGGTAGAGAATGGGGATTGTATAGGTTTTTGCTTTCTTTTTTTTTTTTTTAAATGTAATTCCTAACACCACATATAAGGTAAAGTGAATGCACTACATAATACTCTATCATGTCTTTATTATATAAAACGTATAATCGTTTTATGCATTTTTAAAAAAATTAATTTTCTTTTTTATATCATAAAAAATGAGAAGTGCCTTCATTTTTACCTTTAATATTAAATAATAATATAATTATATTGATTTACATGTAATTAGGACGAGAGGGAGTAGGCTTTACAATACAAAATGGCAACCAAATGATTAGCAGAGGTGGGAATTGTATCTTGATTACACGTAATTCCTTTACATGTAGTTGAAATCGAACCAAACAAAGCATAAGACTTGTTGATATATACTCAAATTTATGCAACACGAATAAAAAAAAAAAACACGAGCGTATTATTCATATACAGTTAAAAACAACTTGGCGGAAACTAAACATTGATATACAACCACAAGACGCACAAACTAATTAAGAACCATAACAAACCTTGGAGCCCACAATTCATGCACGAAAACCTTCCTTGCACTCCCATGGAAACCAGATTCTATGAGCTAACCGAGTTTGAAATGAAAAAAAAAAAAGGAGAGAAAACTATGGGGAAAAAATAAGACTTGATTTTGGGTTTGTTTGGCAATTTGGGAATAGTTTTCTGTTCTTCAGGATAAAAATAAATAAATTTATTTAAAAATGTGTTTTCAAAAAGAAATTTAGTAAACAAAAAAATGTTATTTTATAGAATAGAAAAATAAAAATATCTTTTAATTATTATAGGATTATTCTTTTAGAGAATAACAGAGAATGCAAAAAAAAAAAAAAAAACACATTTTCATCATTTTTTTGGGTTCTCTTCTACAAAACATCAATTTCAGAATAATAACATAAAAATAATTTCAAATAAACCTTTTATTTTTTGTTCTTATATTCTTAAAATAATTTTATAAAATGACTTTTTATTTTTCCAACATATTTAAAATATTTGAACATATTTAAATAAATGGGTTGAAAGATTGGGAAAAATGGGCTGGAAATAGGCTGTAAAAATTCATTCCCGCCCCAACTAAACCTATGGCGGGCTGGACTCAGCATGTAAACCCATTTTCTCATCTTCTATCATTGATTTCTAGGCTTAATAATTGATATTTTCCTATCTAGGAAAATAAAGAGCTTTATATGATTATATTTTGATATCAATATTCTTTCAATATATAATAATAATTAATGAGCCAAAAAGTTTTATTTATAAGACAGAGATAAAGAGGCCTCGAAAAAAGGTTCATATATATATATATATATATATGTATATGTGTGTGTGTATTTTAAAGTAGTCATTTATGTTAGTAATGTACTCCCTCTATTATTTTTTATTGTTAGAAAAGCTATTACTTTTTATTTTTTTAATATAAAAAAATCACCTATTTTAATAACTATTTGTTAAGTATTTTTTAAATCACCCCTCATAATTTATATTAACGAGAAATAATTAATGCATGTTTATGTTGATTAATATAGAGCATTTTAGTTTCATTGTTTTATTTTCAGATATAATTATTATGATTAACTAACTTTTTTAAATTATGTTATATATATATTTTTTTATATATAGAAAAAGAGGGAGTAGTTAGCAATGATTTGTCTCATACTCCATAAGGTTGTAGATCAAACTTTGTTTTTAATGTAAAAACTTTATTAATAAGTAATATATAATTTACTAAGTCACTTGTAATATGTTTTAATGGAATCAAAAAAAATATTAAACTTCATTAGTTTTATCTTACAATTTAATATGTTTTCACATCTGCTGCCTAATAAGGACAAAATAAACTATTTTTTAATAATTATTTCTAGTATTTAATAAGGGTAAAAAGGTAAAGATGAACATAAAAAATAATAAAATACCATATAAATAGGATGAAAAATAATCTTTTCTTTGCATTATAAATAAGACTAGAGGGGCATCTTTGTAATATTTTTGAGATTGAAAATATATCCTAACCTTAATAAGTTCTCGGAATACATATATGAATTAATGATTATTTTAAACCTTAAACTATTGCTTGAATAATATTCTGAACCTCAAGCTCTTAAAATGTGTAAAAAAATTTTTCAACTTGAAAAATTCGAGTACTTAAAACTCCTCCATCAAGTTAAAGAAAATTATTATTATTTTTAAAAATTAAAATGAGTGTCATATCAATATATGACAGGATTCTACAACTGTAAAAGTAACAGTTGTTTTCTCCTACTTAACGAAGGGTTTTAGAGATTTAGAATTTATAAGTTGAAAGGATATTTTATATATTTTAAGAGTTTAATATTTATGATATTATTTATATAATAGTTTAAACTTTAGGATATTTATTAACCCTGTATATATCCGTCCAACACACATCCCGCCCCTGAAGCACATATTTATATGTGAGTTCTCTACTGTGTTACTAGACCCAAAGACCTTTGGCGTACGAGAGATCTACATGATTTCATTTCTCTTAAATTCATAATTAAGTCAAGGACATTTTGTGTGCGTAGTTAGTTTTTGAATATCTCGGATATCAAATAATCGTGTGGATATATATATACATATATATATATATATCGTCCTTTTTGGGCTGCAAACGGCTAGTTCCGACGCCGAGAACTATCATCTTGGCCGGGAAAAAGTCTGAAACTTCACTATACTTCGGAGTTCGGACTTGGCTTTCATTTTTGTACCTTATAAGTTTCAATAAGACAACGTTTTGTACTTCTCTGGCTCTACGATGCTGTTGTGGCCTCGCACTCCAACCTTTAGGCGGTCTCTACGTTCTCTTTCCAACGCCCATCGGAATCCTCACCATTCATCCTTTTTCCACCTAAACCTTTCTTCTTCAATCCAACCTCAGGTTCAGAATATTCCTCCATTTCTCTCTTCAACCTTTATTTTCACTGAACCTTCAATTTCCCCTACTCTCGAACTTTTTTCTTTTGATGATAGGTTTCTGGCGTCTTGGACGACGATTGCGAAGGCTTCTTGCCATGGTTAGAGTGGAAAGCTGGCTCTGGGATTTCATCATCGCTTTCAATCGGGAAATCTTCGTATGGCAGGTTCTCTCCAGTTTCTCTGTTTTGGAATGATTTGATTTCATTGTATCGGGGTCGTTTTTCAATGTGAAATTCGAATTAGGGACTATTTTGTGTATGAAGAAAGAATTCTGTATGCTAGTTTCTGGCTTGTTGAAGTGCCAGCTTCTTGTCTAATAATGTAAGCTGAACTGAGTCCCTACTATTTTGGGATTAGTTGTTTGAAGGTACGAGTCTTTGTGCTTTGGAAGAGAAATCAATCTATAAAATGTATATAGATATTAATTGGCTTCAGTTAATAAATATGTAAGGTTTGAAAGAAATTGGTTGGATGCTTTTTACCTTATGCATTGGTGTTTGTCTTTGCCAGAGAAGTTCTATCCTGTAAGCAGCTTCAGTTCCAATATTTTGGTCTTTTCCAGTAAATGTCTTGTCTATGAATGTGTACTGTTCAAAGTTAAATCAGTTACTGCTTTTGCAGAATCGCTATAGATTTTTTATTGATAAATTGTTTGTTTGTTTTTTTTTGGGTGCTTTACACTGTATTTACATTGGTCTACTTTGTCCATGAAGATGACACTGTTATGGCACGTTTTGCAGAAAACTAAAAAGATGATATGTCCCATTTTCACTTTAAAATCATCCTTGCAAACCTCTTCTTATCTTTCCTACAGACTACATTTCCAATTTAAATGTCTATATTACTGGGGCCAAAGAAAAATTATTAAAAGTAGAATACGGAAACAGTAAACTTCTAATTAAATGATTTAATTTAATTTAAAATTTTCAACGTCTAGATTCAAATTTAATTGTTAAATGAAGTTAGATTAACTAAAGGCATTCTACTAGTCAAAATTCCATCTTTATCTTCAATTTGGTGCGTGTGTCTATTTTATCATAGGTATACTATAGCTTATCAATGCATGTAGCTACGTACTTTTATGGTGTATTATTTACACGCTATTGTGGATTTAATTAATAAAATAATTTCCTAGAAAGAATATTTGTGGTAAATTCTTCTATACATTGATGTTTCAAATGTTACCTCTTCCTATATCATGTCTTAATCTGTTCCATGCACCAGGATCTCTTTTTGCTTATAGGATTATACACACTCAAGACTTTAGAAAACGTTTCTGTACATTGGTGTATCATATTTTATCTCCTTACTTCAGGTTAAATCAGGTCTATCTATCAAATGCTGACTTCTTATGTAACCTTGAAATGTACCTGGATGTAGGTCTCTGTTTGCCTCTAGGATTATACACCCTGGAGAATGCATTTTACAAGTTCCTTATGCCGTGGTATGCTTTTGTTAGATCTTACTAAAATTTCATACTCCTTCCGTTCAAAAATGTAAGGCATTTTTAACCGAATATCACCCCTAATAAAGTAGCTACCTACTTTCAAACTAACCCTATCTTTTCATATTTACCCTTATTAACTGCCCTACAATAAATATAAAGTCATTATCAATAGGGGCACTTTGGAAAAAAGGCAATAATTATACCTCGAAAGGCTAAAAATGCCTTACATTTTTTAATATCCAACTCCTCAAAAAATGCTTTACATTTTTGAACAGAGAGAGTAATAGTTATTCTGCTGTTATCATGGCAAATTGCTCATCATAGTACTCCTAATTGTTTTTGCAGCAAATAAGTGTGGATAATTTACTCCCAGAAATCAGATCTTTGATCAGCAATGAAGTTGGAAATATTTCAAAACTTGCTGCTGTTATTCTAGTTGAGCAGAAACTGGGTCGGGTAACCATAATATCAAATTTCTATGATAAAACTTTATCTCTATTCAGGAACTTTGCTCTTGCATATTTTAATATCATTGTGTTTGGTAGAAATATGAGGAAACTTCGCAGCTTATATATGCAATATCTATTTCTCTCTGATAGGACTCCGAGTGGGACCCATATATCAGCTGTCTTCCTCAGCAAGGACAGCTGCATAATACAGTAAGTGTTCTTACTTTTCTGTATTTTCTGTTTTTTTCGGTGTCTGTTCTTTGTTTTTTTTTTAATTTTTATTTTAGTAGAGTTCCGTTCTTTTTGAAGCATCTTAATTGTGCTAAACTGCAAGGCATCATGCTAAGAATGTTATACTTTGTTCTCCTTGAGTTTGTCTATTCGCCTTGCCTGCTCACAGAGGGACAGCCTGTTTTCTTAGCCTTTCTCATAACTGATACATAGGAATTAGGGGATAGTTAAGGAATTGTTGGGAACTTAGGGGTAATTAGGATAATTGTGGGGAAAGGGTAGTTTGGTAATTTGGTTCAGCAGCTCTATAAATAGGGTCAGAAGATATGCGAGCAGTATCTGGTGAGAGGTGAAACGTAATTTTCGTGTCGTGGTTATTTTTCTCTCTTTTCTACATTACAACATAACAATGGTATCAAAGCTAGCTTTCTGGCCGCCGGTGACTGTCACCGGAAAAGTGATCCATATGGCAGTAAGAAGATGGCAGAGTAACCTCAATGTGAGATTATTGGAGCAAATTTGAAGCTTTTCTGCTAGAAACAAAGCTACCCTAGTTTACTGTGATTAGAGTCTTCATTTTGAGGACTTAGATCAGACATCGAAGAAATTATTAAGGGCATCAATCCAAGCACCCTTGTTAGTGTGATGTATCTTGCCTATCTTCAAGACAGATATGGACAGAAGAGGAAGCTGGAAGGAGAAGGTCAAGAAAAACGATGTAGTGGAATTGAGGAGGAACAACGATTTAGAAGGCAATGAAACAGAAATTAGGGAACATGTGAATTTTTGGCTATTCTGGAGTTATCTCCTAATTCTCACGTATCAATAAGAAACATCGATATGGTTATGAGTATCAGATATGGTACAACATGATATGATAGATACAGAAATTTTAAAAATTTTAGGATACAGGGAATATATAAATATTTTTAAAAAATTATATATGTACACACACATATGTAAGCAACAATTCAATTATTAAAAGTGCTTAGCCATTTCAAAGTGTCATAAATGGCAAGATGAAACAAAATACATGTAAGTGTTACAAAGTACGTTTCAAAATGTCAATGTCATTGATGAGGATAAATTTAAATTATTCCTTATCTTCAATGTTATTACAAGACTCCCCTATAAGTTCTTTCTCTAAAATTGGCTCATCAAGTGGAAAACTTGCAAATATCCAATACTTGTACCCCTATCGATGCTTCTTAGGTGCCACAACCAAGGTACATGAGATATTGGAAATTGTAAATGATTTTGGAATCCATTCTTCATTTTAGGTCTACTTTTTTTGTGGAGAAATTGACTGCGATTGCATTTCTGATTTAGGGGCAAGAAATTATTGGCAATGATGCTCCCAGATTGTCAGCAGCTTTAATATTCCAGAAAAAGCAAATGTTTATTTGCATGCCGCTCTCACTTTTTACATGTGCGTGCTGTATCACATTGAAAAGCTGTTTTCACTTAAAATTAGAAACCAGTTTCCCTATTTATTATGCAATTTCAAATTTTTTAAATTGATTAATCCTTGATTAGGTTTATGGATTTTGTAATTGAGTTTTTTTTTTTGTTGAATCAAAGTGGCAAGTCCAAAATACTTGAGAAGAAACAGAAGAAAAAGTGACAAGACTAGGCTATTGGAACAAAATACACATTGCCTCTATCAGCCAAAATAAAAGGACTATGGCTTCTTAAAGGAACTCTGCAGGAATCGTTAAATGAGTTCTGATTTGAATGTTTATATGTACTTCTCAGATAAAAGCAATCCCCAAGATCTTCAATGTGATTTGTGTTAAATCTATCTAGATATTTTGGAGTGAAAGTGAATTGGACATGATTCGGATAAGCTCAGTGTATCAGGAAACTATCAATCAAAAGTCTCAAATTGAGAAGGACTTTTTGGCAATCAGACCAGTGAGTATTTCACTTACTTCTTATTAGAGTCTCAGTTGTTTTTCTAACGATCAATCATGTTTGAACTTGCATCATGTCTTATACCATGGTATGGTAATGTTTCGTCATTAGTCATCAACGTGATGGATAGAAAAGTTTTGGTTCTGCATGATATGATGACTCAGAAACGAGGAGAAATTTTTTTGGGAGAATGACAATAAAGTTCCAAAAGGATGAATTAATGTATGTAATTAAGTGTTGATAAAATTTTCTGCAAAATAAATTGTAAATATCAATTCAAATATTTATAAATAGAAATCTGAATTGCAAACTAATTGTTATATTTATAATTTAAAAATTGTATTTAAAATTTGTAACTGTTTGAATCAATATTTACAATTGATTTTTTTAAAAAAATTTGTTGAAGACTTAATTGTCATTCTTCCAATTTTTTTCTTTATCTGTGCAGCAGTAAATGACGTCATTTATTGTCTCTTCCAGTTATCATCACTTAATAGTATTTGTCTCTTCCTAGAGCTCTCTCTCAAATTAAGGGGTTAAAATCATTTTCATCGGCAAATTCTCTTGTTAATTTCATTCTTCATACCAAACGACCGCTAGATAGGTTTCTCGATGATAAATATAACTTGCTTTTTAATGTACTTGTTTTATATTACGAAATACATTTCTTCAGTATTATTAAAATGATTAGACAACCCAACAACTAATCTTTGACAGATGGATATAAACTAGGTTAAAGTTTGTCCTAGTTAAAGACATTTTTACTTGGGTACTTTCAGAGTATTTTATATCTACTCTGGCGAGACCAAGACCATAACTTATATTTGTATGTTTAATGTTTTAATGGACGGGTAGTGAGATTTTATTGAAGCTACCAGTTTACTGAGACTGAATTTGACGAAATATTTTCTTTAAATCAGGTTTTCGAAAGCCTCCTTAAAAGTTTTGGAGAATTTACTTTCAGGGATTTCATGCACGCGTGCACGCTTGGTAAGCAATGCACTTGAAAGGGTGTTGTGCTCAAGCATGTCATTTTTATATCATGGTTGCAGTCATTGTGATTTGTGATTGATTTCTATGCATGAGAAAGGGAAGAAAAATCTTTTATCTTGGCTTTATTTTATGTTAATTGGAGGATTATCTATACCATTTGTTGTCTACATGTTATTAAGCATGGATGCATCTATATTTTCAGGATTGTTGATGTGTCCATGCTGACATTTTTAAGCATGGATATGCCTACATGTTATTAAGCATGGATACATCTACATGTTATTTTTATGATAAGCAAGCTTTATTAGATCAAGAAATTACTGCCCTAAAATCTGCCATGGCCATTAACTCCCAAATCACCCAAAATCATCTTGAGGAATCTGAAAGGACTCAAAGGGCATATGTGGACCAGTGGCTAGATGAAATGAAAGAATTCATGAACAATAAATTTGAAGAGATAATGGGGGCAATTCAGTTGACATACAAGCAAGATACAGGGAAAACAACTGAAGGGTTACTCGAAAGACCTATCATTAGAGGAGAGTCAAGTCTTAGAAATGAGCAATTCCTAGTCCACAATCAACTTAGAGGTAATTCCCTTAGGATTGGTCATTCCTCTAGAGCTATGGGTGAAAGACATAGTAGACCATCTCTTCATGAGTTTACCAATCATCATTCTGATGACATAGATGATACTTGGGATGGACAAGGGCCTGAAGACTGGAGGGAGGAAGAACTGAGAGGGGTAGGGCGTAGACTGGAGGGAGAGAGTTTTCAGAATATATCAAATAACTTCATTCGTTTTTCATGCCTTCTGAATACACAGGTCATGCTATTTGTAAGTATGAGGTTTCCTTCCTAACAAAGAAACGTCCACTTGCTGCTTGGTTTCCTTCACAAGAAGGAAACTTACAAAAGTTAAGTGAAAAGCAACAAAAACTAATAAACTAATGAAAAGTAATAAAGAACTAATAAATTATTTCCTCCTAAAGTAATATTTGCCGTATTTTCTATCAACTTGCTTATACAATTATCAAAAGCGAGTTTGTGTAACCCCTTTGTCAACGCATCTGCTGCTTGGAGATTTGTCGGTAGGAAGGCTAGACATAAAATTCCATCTTCCACCTTCTCTCTAATAAAGTGTCTGTCCATCTCCACATGCTTGGACCTCTCATGTTGAATAGGATTCAATGCCATACTTATGGTAGCCTTATTATCACAATATAGTTTGAGAGGCAGATCAAGTTGGACATGGATTTCTTCTAGAACCCTTTTTAGCCACAATTCTTCCATTATGCCTTGAGCAAGAGCTCTCAAATCAGATTCAGCATTGCTTTTGGATACAACTCTCTGCTTTTAACTCTTCCAAGAAACTAGATTTCCCCATACAAATGAGCAATACCCAGAAGTACATCTCCTGTCTTGGTGATGTCCACCCCAATCTGCATTTGTATACACCTCTATATTCCTTTGTTCATGTTTTTGAAACAATAAACCTCGTCCAGGATTTCCCTTTAGTACCTTAGGATTCTGTATGCAGCTTCCATATGTTTTTCCTTTGGTTCACACATATACTAACTAGCAACACTCACAGCAAATGCTATGTTAGGTCGTGTGTGAGATAGATAAATAAGTTTCCCAACAAGCTTTTGGTGTCTCTCTTTATTTGTTGGCCTCTCTTTCTCTTTATCTTCTTCTTCCTCAACATAGTTACCCTCTTCATCTGAATTGCCCTCTTCTTTCTTGGATTTTTGCCTCTTCTTTGGAACAACAATAGGGGTTTCAACAGGTTTACACCCCAGCATACCTGTCTTCTTTAAGAGATCAAGTACATACTTCCTTTGAGACACATAAATACCTTGTTTGATCTTGCAACCTCTATTCCCAAGAAGTATTTCAGACAACCCAAGTCCTTAATCTTGAATTCTTTTCCAAGAACAGCCTTTATTCTTGTCGCTTCCTCATTATGATCACCAGTGATGATTACTTCATCAACATATACAATAAGGATACACCTCTTGCCCCCTTCTACTTTAACGAACATAGTATGATCCGATAGTCCTTGATTGTAGCCTTGTAGCTTTAGAACTTTTGAGAATCTATTGAACCATGCTCTTGGAGACTGTTTTAACCCATATAATGATTTCTTCAATTTACATACCTGATTCTCCCTTCCTTTATCAAAACTAGGAGGTAAAGTCATATAAACTTCTTCTTTCAATTCTCCATTTAGGAAGGCATTTTTGACGTCTAGTTGGTGTAACGGTCATTCAAGATTGGCTGCTACAGATAACAATACTTTGATGGTGTTCAATTTTGCCATTGGTGCGAATGTTTCCTGGTAGTCAATGCCATAGGTTTGTGTAAACCCTCTTGCCACTAGTCTAGCCTTCAATTTATCAAGATTTCCATCAGCCTTATATTTAGGGGTAAATACCCACTTGCAACTAACCAGCTTCTTGTTTCTTGGTTTCTGCGCAACCTCCCAGGTCTCATTTTCTTCCAAGGCTTTCATTTCTTCCAAGATAGCTTCTCTCCATCTAGACATTTTCAGGGCCTCATGAATGTCCTTAGGGATACAACCACCATCCACATTCGCAATAAAAGCCCAATATCCTGGGGATAAGGCTTTATAAGATAGGAACGTCTGAATAGGATGTTGTGTACATGATCTTGGCTTCTTCCTGAGAGCAATAGGCACCTCCAAGTCATCTTCTGAACTTTCTGAACCTTCTTCCTCATCAGGATTATCATTCTCATCTTCTTTAGGACTATCTCCCATAGAATCTGTCATCGGTTCTGATTCCGGTACTGCTTCAGGTATGAGAGCTTTTGTACCATGCTTCTTCTTCCGTGTGTAAACTTTGATCTCTTTACCTTCTGCACCTGTGTTCTTATCTCCCCCTGAACTTGCATTTTCTTTTGATTCTGGAATAAAAGAGACAGGCTCAAGCAAAGTGGGATGGTCAAGAGAATCAATAGGTTCAATGGGAGAATATTCCTGAAATTCACTCCAACTCTCCCCTTGAATTGAAGGTGATGAATAGAAAGGTTCAGATTCAGAAAAAGTAACACCATGACTGATAAGTAGGCGTTTAGAGGATGGATCGAAGCATTTACATCCCTTTTGGTGTGAGGAGTAACCAAGAAACACACACTTGACAGCTTGTGGGTCAAGCTTGGAAGAGGAATGGAGATGAACAAATGCAGAACACCCAAATAACTTTAATGGAAGAATGGTTTCAAGATGGGTGAGAGAGTGGGTCTGCCGGAGACACTCGAGGGGTGTGGTGTAGGATAGGATTTTTGTTGGCATGCGGTTAATGAGATAGGTGGCGGTAAGAATGGCATCCCCCCAAAAATATTTTGGCACATTTGTGGTAAACATAAGAGCACGGGCAACATTCAACAGGTATCTATTTTTGTGTTCGGCTACCCCATTTTGTTGGGGTGTATTTGTACAGGAGGTCTTATGGATAATGCCCCGAGCTTTAAGGAAGTCACTTAGAGACTTGTTGACATATTCAGTGCCATTATCTATTTGGAGAATTTTGATGGACGTGTTAAACTGATTAAGAACCATGGTATGGAATTCGATAAAAATAGAAGGTACCTCAGATTTATCTTTCATTAAATATACCCAACACACACGGGTATGGTCATTAATAAAGGTAACGAACCACTTGGCTCTAGTTCGATTAGAGACACGAGATGGACCCCAAACATCACTATGGATAAGAGAGAAAGGCTTAGAAGGCTTATATTTAGACCGCGGAAAAGAAGAGCGATGATGTTTGGCTAATTCACAAATATCGCAATGAAAATTAGAAATTTTATTAGATGAAAAATGGGGAAACAAATGGCTCAAATATTGGACATTGGGATGACCCATTCTTTTATGCCACGACAAAAGATCAGCTTGTTCAGAAGTAGTCATAAGGTTGCAGTAGATTCGGGACCATAGATTACTCACGGTTGATTCATCAAGGTAGTAGAGCCCATCACACTCCTCAGCACTACCAATCATTCTCCCCGATGAGAGATCCTGGAAAATACAATGAGTAGAGAAGAAGTGAGCACTACATTTGGCTTGTTTAGTCAACTTGCTAATGGATAGTAAATTACACGCAAGATAGGGAACATAAAGGACAGAGTCTAGGTGTAGAAATTTAGAAACAATGATACTACCCTTTCTTGCAATGGGAGAGGACGTACCATTTGCCGTGTCAATTTTCTCATGGCCACTACAAGAAAAGTATGAGGTAAACAAGGTAGAGTCTGCAGTCATGTGGTCTGAGGCTCCGGAGTCAACAATTCACTTTGATTTAGTAGAACATACATTAAATGCAAAATGCGAATTACCTTGCTTAGCAACGGAAGCATTATGAGATGGAGGCGACTAGTAGGATTGTAAACTATGGAGCATCTCTAGAAGCTTATTAACTGATCCTTGTCAATGATAGGCAAGGTACACGATTTGTCTGGAGTAGGACCAGATTTGTTTGAAGTAGAATCAAGAGTAGTTTGATAGCCACGACATTTACCTTTACGTGGTTTCCAATCAAGTGGTTTTCCATGGAGGTCCCAACATTTATCTTTTGAATGGCCTGTCTTTTTGCAATGCTCACATACAACCTTTCCTCTTGATTCCTTTTGGCCTTGATCCGATTGTCGGCTCACTAAAGCAGACAACTCAGATGAAGGAAGGGTTGATGAAATTCCAGGTAATATCACCTTGCGACGAGAAGCCTTATGACGAACCTCAGCAAATGCATCCCGAGCAGATGGTAGAGGAGAGTGAGCCAGTATGCGACTACGAACATCATCTAATGATTGATGAAGACCAGCCAAAAATTGAAATACTCGCTCATCTTCAATAAGCCTTTTATACCGTGTTGCATCACTCGGACAAGACCATTCGGTTTCTATGTTGAGATCAATCTCTTGCCACATTGAAACTAACTTCAACCAGAATTCAATAAGATCACGCTCACCTTGTTTGATTTGCCAACTTCGAGTTTTGAGATCATAGATTCAAGTACCATCTTCCCCATCCGAGTAAGACTCCTTGAATGCATCCCAGATATCCCGTGCTGTCGGGAGAAACATAAAGGACCATCTGATTTGAGGGGTCATAAAGTTAACTAACTAAGAAGCCACCAGAAAATTTTCGGTCTCCCACTTCACCAAGGTAGCTGAGTCAGACACGTCTGGTGGTTTGGATGTACCTGAGATAAGACCCAGCTTCCCGTGGCCTCTAACAGCCAGTCGAACACTCTGGGCCCACTCACGATAATTGGTTCCATTGAACTTTTTGGAAACCAGGACAAGGGACGCCCTCTCGGCAGAACTCAACTCGAGAGGAGTTCCACCATCTGGGGTGATTTTCGAGTCAGCCTCAGCACCGAAACCCATAAACGCAGAGGGTCGAGTGTGTGAATCTGACTCTCGGTCGGCTTTGTCATCTTCGTCTGAGTGATGGTGTTCAGCGTCTGCGTGCTTTGATACCATGTGGTCAAAGACAAGCCAAAGGAAGGAATCGAATGAATCTTATTCAGTAATATGGTCAGAATATATACACGTATCATAATCTTCTATAAAAGGAAATAAAAAAACAAAAGGAAATAAAATCAAATATTACTCCTAATGACCCAATCCTATCAAATCTCTATTTTTATGGGACTTATCCCTCTAATTTTCCTGTAATTATTCTCACAACGATATATTGATGATATAATCCATCCCTAATTAAGGGACAAAATTACATAAGTCACACATATCATTTAAACTAATTTATGTCTTAAACTTGTTTTTATTTTTCCACTTCTGCCCATAATAAATGCTTAGCGTTTGGTTAGCCTTAAATGCTTCAGAAATTTAAATAGGGGCAACTCAGGAAAAAAATTAATTACCCCTGAAATTCTGTAAATTGTCTTTTAAATAGGAATACCCCACCCTAAAAACTTTTGTCCAATAATTAGGAATGGAGGGAGTATTAAATTACATACGTAATCTAAGATGGAAAACGATAAACTAGTAACATAAAATCCAAATTAAATGATGTAAGCAAGGGAGGTGTATGGGGCTGCTAGTGGAAATCCGACTGCAGGTATCTACTGACTTTTTGCATGACATATTGGGAATTGTGACGGTGAGGAAACATGTGGAGGCTGACAAGAGAAGGTTATAGAAGTTGGTTAGGTTGGTTGAGAGGCAGAGCTTGGGTATTCATGTGGAGGTCCTAGCCCATGGAAGTGCTAGAGTCTTTCTTCTTCTTTTTTAAATTGTTTTCTTGTTTATGGGTCTGTTTTCTGTTGTAAATGTAATGTAATCCAGGGAAAGCTCTGGGTTTTTAGCATGTACGTTTTAATACATGCAAAATAAGTTCATGCTACTACATAATAAACTATATTGTATGGTCAATATTACTCATTACAACTAAATTTTCAATCACAAATATATACTTATCTTTTATACTAAGATAAGGGACAAATAGAACTTTTTCACTTTGCAAAACTCAGAAAGGAGCCAAAACGACATTGCATTCAACACTCGATAACAAGATGAAAGAACAAAAAACATGGATTATTCGAACCAGTCAAGTTCACTGATTTTTGGTCAGTTCTTTACTGATTCATGGAGAGTCCCGTTCACAATTTGTCCAGCCCAACCAGCCAGGACTAGTACGGTGTTTTGAATAGTGGTCAATGAGGAGTTTTATTTAGCTGAAGGCTTTCTCTATTAATGGCTTTGGAGCTGACAATGCTTGTCATGATATCCTGATAATTCTGTTCATCTTCATTACAATCAGCATTTGTCACTTGTGTCATAGTGTGGAAATCTATGTTTTAATTCTTACTTAACGATTAATGATTCATTACCATTTGCTTTTTCTTGTTCTTTTCCTCCTCTCCCTCCTTTTCCCTGCACCATGGGGTTCTAGAGCCTTGCTTGTCTGATTCCCCCTCTTCATTGCATTGTTTGTCTGCTTTTATCTTATCTTATTTATTTATTTATTTAATTGGTATGGGGGATATATGCCTTCCTGATTATAATAAAATTCAATATGTCTGCTTAGGTGTATTGGTCAAAACAAATTTTTGATAACCACTTGTAGACCCAATTCACTATTATATTCCATTGATTGCCAAACTTGTATTTCAACAGTTGGTTGTCGGGCATGGGGAAGCATGAAGGGCTTATCTCTGGTATAGCTATTGTCAGGATGCCTTTTCAATTCTCTTTCATGTTTATCTCTTGATTATTTATCTAAGATTGCTTTGCAGATTCCGTTTGCAGATTTCTTGAATCACGATGGAGTTTCAGAAGCAATTGTAATGAGTGATGATGACAAACAATACTCAGAAGTTGTCTCCCTCTCTCCCCTCCACTTTTGTTTTTGTTTTTTTTTTTGGGGTCATGCACTAAATCCATCAATGGTTACTTGAGTCTATTTAAATGATCATTTGATTAAAACTTTACTGCATCAGTGATTAGTTTCTTTCTAATACATTTTATCTCCTAGCATACAATCCTTTTTTATGTTCTGATTCAATCTTATTTTGCTTTGTTAATGCACGCAGGTTATAGCTGATCGTGGCTATGCTCCTGGTGAACAGGTCAGTATAAATGCTTTCTTAGTTATACTAAAAATTTTGGATTTGTCAACTGATTCCCCGTTTTTAGTTGCTTAAACATCTAGTGGTGTTGCACAGTTCTCTATCATTCTAAAAGTTTTCCAAGAGAAGATTAAAAATGAAATACCTCTGAATAAGAAAAGTTAGAATGCAGACTTGTTAGGGTGACTGCATCATGAAACCACTCTTATGTAGACAATAATTATAAAGTTCCAACTGAATTACTAAGAAGCCTAGTTATGGAAGCTTGGTTAATCTTTCTTTAACTCAAAATAGCTCATTTTATCCCAAAAATAAAAATAAAAAATCCTGGAATTTGATCAGGTCCAAATTCGTATCTGTTGATAGAGGCCTATAAAAAATTTGGTTGGAACGATACTAAAAGTGATGAGAAATAATTATTTTCTTTTCCCTTACTGATCCTGTTAATTTGCAGTGGTTGTTAAAATTTAGAGTATGATGGAGCCTCAAAGATGCTATTCTGATATATAAAAGATTAGTTAATACAACCCTCTTCGATATGGTGGAAGAGGAGAACAGCAAAACGTTAACTAATCCAGAGCTACAGTGCTGATGAATAAACAGAAGATAAAATAACCTAAATGAAAAGAGTTCCCTGACTTTCGAAAGGTCAGAGGCTTTCCCAAGACTTAATACTTCCAATCTGCCTCTCCCTAGGGCACTCAACCCTAAACTAACTGTGGTCACTCTTCTGGGCTGGTTGGTAATGGGCCTCTGTTTGTTGTTTTATTCTTCTTCCTCTCATACACTTCGCCCAACTTATGGGCAGTGGGCTCATCATTTAACCCTCCCCCCCCCCCCCAAAAAAAAAAAAAGATTCACCTTGTCCTCAAGGGAAAATTGCGGAAATTGCTGCTTAACTGTTTCCATATCCTCCCAAGTATTGTCACAATCAGGTAGATCATGCCATTTGATTAGCACTTGATAGCTGCCATCTATCATCTTACGCACTTTCACGATGTCTTGGGGTTGTACTAGCAGTTCATATTCTTCTGATAAGAATTTAGGGAGTTATTGGACCACTTCCATGTTGTGAACTGACCTTTTGAGTTGAGAAACATGAAAAACTGGGTGTATGCCGGTTGAATCAGGTAATTTGAGTTTGTAGGCCACCTTCCCAATCTTCTGAATGATCTCATAAGGACCATAATAATGGGCACTAGCTTCTCATGTTGGCGTTAAGCCAATTTCTTTAGTTTGTATGATTGTATGCCCAAAGGGACTCTATCTCCAGCAGCAAATTCAACGTCCCTATGCTTCTTGTCTGCTTGCTGTCGCATTTGAAGCTGTGCTTTCTCTAGGTGAGACTTTAAGACATTCAGCACCTCATTCCTCTCCTTCTTGAGTCGCTCATTAACCTCCTCTACCATTGACTGATCATCTTGCCACTTAAAATTGTGGGAGGATCTCGTCTGTTACAGGGCCTTGAAGGGGGTAGTGCCAATGGATCTGTTGAATGTAAGTATTGAAACAAAATTCAGCCTATGGCAGCATCCTCAGCCAGTTTTTGGAGATTCTCCAGTGATATAACGTAGATAAGTTTCCTAGCTACGATTAACCACCTTGGTCTTCCCATCCATTTAAGGATAATACCCCGAGCTATACTTCAAGGTAGTGCCAGAATGTGTGAATAATTCCTTCCAAAAGTGGCTTACAAAGACCCTGTTGCGATCTGAAATGATGGACTTAGGAAACCCATGCAATTTAACCACTTCTTTAATAAAAAAACTTCAGCAACATCCTTGGCTGTAAAAGGATGAGAAAGAGGAATAAAATGTGCGTACTTTGAGAGGCGATCCTCCACTACCATGATAGTTTCGAACCTGCTGGATTTGGGAAGCCCAATAATGAAATCCATGATAATATCTTCCCACACTTGTGAGGGAATAGGTAGTGGTTGTAACAGACCAGCAGGGCTAAGAGCTTCATATTTGTTGTGTTGGCACACATCATATCTAGGCACTTGCTCTTGGACATCCCTCTTCATCCCTTCCCAATATACTACTTTTGACAAATGCTTGTAAGTATGCAAGTATCCTGAATGGCCCCAAAGAGGTGAATTATGGAATTCTCTGATTAATGCAGTAGTTTTTGGGGACTGCTTTGGCACAACTAACCTGTTCTGATACATCAAGCACCCATTTTTAATGGAATACCCCACTGGAGCATCTTTCCCTATTGGTGCCATATGTCATACTTCTCATCTTTGGCTATTTCAGCTTCAAACTCACTCAAATCAGCATATTGCCACATGGAAAAAGCATTCAATGCAACTTCATAATTATCTCTTTGGGGTAGAGCATCTGCTGCCCTATTTTCCTTCCTTGGTTTGTGCTAGATGTCAAATTCATAACCCATAAGTTTAGATACCCAACCTTTCTGATACGGAGCAATAATGCGTTGTTCTAGCAGATGCTTAGGAGCTTTTTGATCATTTTTGATTGTAAATGGTTTTGCAGCTAGATAGTGCTGCCATTTCTTCATCACTATCACAATTGCTATAAGTTATTTCTCGTATAATAATCCTTGTTTGGCTCTCTCAGTAACTGCTGACTAAAATAAGCAATTGGCCTACTACGCTGCATTAGCATAGCTCCAACTCCCGTCCCACAAGCATCCGCTTCTATCTCAAAGGGAACATGGAAATCTAGTAAAGTTAGTACTGGGGCTGATATCATAGCACTCATCAATTTTTCAAAAGCTTCTTGAGCCTGATTATGCCATTGAACAGCATTCTTCTTCAGCATGGCGGTTAAAGGTGCTGCAATTTTTCCGTAATCCCTTTTGAACTTACAGTGGTACTTGGTGAGGCCTGGGAACCCCCTCAAACTACGAACATCCTTGGGAACAGGCCACTTGACACATTCGACTGAGATAATATGACCAAGGTACTCAAGTTGGTGCTGTCTGAAACTACATTTCTTGGGATTGATCGCTAACTGGTGGGGCTGCAATACCCCAAGAGTTACCCTCAAACGTTCCATGTGGGAAGCTTCATCCTTATTATATACAAGGATGTCATAAAAAAAAAACAAGTATGAATTTCCACAGGTGCTCTCTAAAAATATTGTTCATAAGGGACTGAAATGTAGGAGCGTTGGTGAGTCCGAAAAGGATCACCAAGAATTTGTAATGGTCATCGTGTGTCCGAAAGGCCATCTTTCACTCATCACCAAGCCTGATGCGAATATGATGATACCCAGATTTTAGGTCCAGCTTAGAAAAAACAGTGGCACCACCCAATTTGTCAAGTAACTCATCAATAGCAGGGATCGTGCACTTATCTAGTATAGTGATTTTGTTGAGGGGCTATAGTCTACACAAAACCTCCAACTCCTATCTTTCTTGTTGACTAAGAGGATTGGGCTTGAATAAGCGCTGCTACTGGGCTGAATTATTTTCTTCGTAAGTCTCTCAACCTCATTTTTGTGCCCTGCTACATAACGATAAGGTGTTATATTTGGATGTTTTGCTCCTTTGACTAAGACTGCATGCCTATGTGGTGGCAACCTTTGCATGGGTTCACTTACAACCTGGAATTCCTTAAGTAATTGCTGTGTAGCAGTCGTTGGTCCTTCCGTTCGTGCTTCTTTTGGGTTCTGACCTCCAAGGCATTAATCTCTAACAAGCACACCGTTTTCCCTGATGATACTTGAGATTAAGGGTAGGGTCCCCTTTTAAACAAAGCCAGTTATCTCTCACTTTTACTTTCATGTGTAATTGACCCCAGTTGACTCTTGTCTCCCCTAGTGTTTCCAACCACGCTACTCCCAGTACTAAGTTGATATTAAAGAGATGAAATGGGTAGAAGGTTTGTGAAACTTTGATTCCTTGCAAATCAACTTGAAATTTTTTGCACTCACCCTTAGAATAGGTTTTTTAGCCATCTCCCACAGTAATTGAATAGAAGCAAGTGTGCGTAACTTTTATTGCCAATTCTGTCACGATATGGTGCGTGATGAAATTATGCGCAGCCTTGCTGTTGATAAGGATAATTACTGGGCGACTCTTGAGCATCCCTTTAATCTTCATCGTTCGGTGCCCAAAGAGACCCGCCATCGTTGCTCCATCACTTTGTCATTCTTTTCATCCTCCAATTCTACAAAATCTCTCTTGTCTATGTCGTCCTCTTCTTCTTCATTGATTATTAACAACTGAAACTGCTTCCCCTTACATCTATGATTGGGCCCATATTTCTCATCACACTTAAAACATAACCCAAATCTCTCGCCTCCTGTTCAATTCAGCCTCAGTAAGTCGCTTAGGTTGGGCGTGGTTGCTGCTCTCATTACTGCATGTAGTGATCGCAGATGTAGGCGTCATATGCATCCCCCTCGGCCTTTCTGGTTCGTTCATTTCTGTCGCACGATGGGGTGCGGCATTCTGAACTTTCTTTGGGCTCTCAATCAGATTAGAATATTTCGCATTGGGGGCTTGAACATTGGGCCACTTCATCAAGCCCATGTTTTATTATTTTTACCCTTTTTCTCCTCAACCCTCTACAGTGTTAAGTTCTTCCTCGCTACCTAGTACACGACATCCATAAGCTCTTTAACAGTCTTGGGTTTTAGTAGTTGAACGTCAGCCTTAATCTCATCTCTAAGCCCATTCAAAAACAGGCCCATTAATGAGTTTTCAAGAACCTTAGGTAAAGTTGCTGATAGCATCTCAAATGTTTCCCTATACGGCTATACCCTGACATAGTTTTGTCTTGCTTCAACACTGCTGACCTCTTGTGATTATCTCCACTTTGGCTGCAGTGAAAGCATTCTATCACAACAATCTTAAACTCCCTCTAATCCGAAATGGGTGCTTGAATCTTTGTCCACTGAAACCAGTTCATGGCCTTGCCTTCAAGTCCTACTATAGTGGCATCAAGCTTTTCTGCTTTTGGTATGTTATTAACAGCGAAATAACGCTCCATTCTAAATGTCCATCCAAGGGGATCTTCCTTGTCAAACAAGGGCATCTCAAGCTTTTTATATGTCTGCATATCCCTCTCAAGGTTGTCACGATTTTCCAATCCTAGGCCATTGTCCCATGTTTCAGGATTGACAGTCTCAGTTTTTGGTCTCCCATCACCTCCAGGAACCTCACCTCTGTTAGGTTGACGCTCTGGTTGTTAAACATTATGACATGGATTCCACAACAATGCCAATATGTCAGTGTTTTGCTCTTGTAGCTGAGTCAACAATCATTACATAGCAGTTCTCTCTTCCCTCGCATCCAAATTAGCTTTCTGTAACTCATCTAGACTTCTTTCTACCTCCTCTATTCTTGCTTCCATTTTGGTATTAATCATGTCCTGAGAACTGACCTCTTCCTCTGATACCAAAATGATGGAGCATCAAAGATACTTTTCCGATATATAAAAGATTAGTTAATACAACCCTCTTCGATATGGTGGAAGAGAAGAACAGCAGAACATTAACTAATCCAGGGCTTCAGTGCTGAATGAATAAAAAGTAGATGAAATACATAAATGAAAAGACTTCCATGACTTTTGAGGGGTCAGAGGCTCTCCCAAGACTTAATACTTCCAATCTGCCTCTCCCTAGGGCACTCAACCCTGAAAAACTAATTGTGGTCACTCTCTTCTGGGTTGGTAATGGGCCTCTCTTTGTTGTTTTACTCTTCTTCCTCTCATACACTTGGCCCAACTTATGGGTGGTGGGCTCATCGGAGTAAATAATTGATATTCCAACTACCTGCAGATAAGAGGCTTTATTGGATTCTTTGTTTCAGGTATTAATAAGATATGGAAAATTTTCTAATACTACCTTGATGCTGGACTTTGGCTTTACACTTCCTTACAACAATTACGATGAGGTAATCCTTGTAATTGAATGTCAAGTAATGTTATAAGAGGGTTTGTTGTAGGGTGATGGAGTTTTTTTCTCATCTTGGCATGTCCATCATTACTTATGTTCTGTGAATGAGCACAAGGGTATTTTATATTGAGACTTCACATGATTTCGGCATTAAATTGGTCTCAGGTGCTATTCTTTCCCACAATTCTAACTAATCTCTAATCTACCTTCCTATCACATGTTCTATCAATTTGTCTATCTTATCTATGCACATGGGTGAAAAAGAATAAGGATTGACTTGATGATTTTGTAATTAGTATAGGATCCTTGTAATTATTATAGCAATGTTTCTTGTCATTTATCATTATCAGCAATTAATTCCTTGGAGCCTCTATCATGTATAAATAGGCATATTATTATGAATAATATGTCAAAGCATTTTTCCATTCTTTGATTCATTCATATGGTATCTGAGCTATCACCAAAAATTTTTGCCGCATTGCTTCTTCCATTTTTATGAGTGTATTGTTTGTTTGGGGTTAAGTTAGGTCCTCCATAGAGTGACAATTAGCTTTAGCCACCTAACTTGGGACAATCAAGGGCCTTTGATTTTAGTGATTAACTACAGCACATGGAGCTTCGAACTACACCTAGTTTGGTGTCACTTTCATGCTTTGACATATGCGTATACATTTGGTTAAAGTTGCACAAGAACTTACCTTTCAAGTTAAGTTTTCTTAGCCATTTTGTGCCGATACTATCCCTACAACTTCAACTTGCTTGTTAATAAAATGGCCTTGTTTAAACATTAATAGGTCAAAGGACCTCAAGAAAAATGAACTAACTCACGAGGATGTGGCCTGTTTATTGATTCTAGAAATAGAAGACAATGATGTTTAGCAAACTAACGAGGCTTATTGTCCAAAGGCGGTAAGTGCTAAAACTAAGGATATAGTTTCTCTATAGAAGACATTTAAAAAAAAAAAAATTGGCCTGACTGACAATTGGTCTAAAATGGGTCAAAACACAGGACAATAACCAATTGAGGCATTTATGCATCAAGAATGTAAAGCCCACTAATCTCATGACCTTTACAAAGAATCCCCTTCATAAGATCCTAAAACAAGCAATGATTATCGAAAATAAGATAACAAAAATCAGGGTGCATGTGAGTTTATTAATAGAAATGAGATTAAAAGAAAAGTCAAATAAACTCAACATTGTGATGAAGTTGGATTACAAGTTCTGGAGCTGATAACAAGAAAAGTTAACCAATCAGCTTAAGTAACGTTAAAGCATATTGGCATGTGGTTGAAAAGTGGAAAAGAGACTTGGTTGTCGTTCATGTGATCTGTGGCACCAAAATCAAGGACCTTTTGGAAGAGATAAGATGTGTAGTGTATTAACCTTGTTCTATTATAGCAGTGGTTGATTTAAATTATTCCTTATACTTAGCAAATTAGGTAAACTCATTAGGAGAGGCCATAACAATCTTTTCAGGAGATGTTCCGACATGTGCTCACTAATTTCTTTGTTGTTTATTCTGAAGCTTCTTATAGTTGCACTTGATATGACACAACTCTGGCAGCTGTGACATTGTTACTCCTGTCTTCTGATTGTCACTATCAACGCCTTCACGTCTATTGTTCTTACCACCACAACTTATAGGGCACTATTGTTGGTAGATTGAGCTAATTAGAACCCTGTTTTATGAAGTACTCCAGCCAATGCGTCTTGCAGGAGGAAATTTCAGATCCAAAGAGAACTGGAGACTTGGGACTGGTTTGATTTCTACCTAAAAAAACTGTTTTCATTTTCTGTTCTTAACAACAACTACAAGCTTTATCCTACCAGATGGAGTCGGCTACATAGATTGTGTGACATCATTGTATTTTATCAATAACCAAGCCTTAGATATATTGCTAACCAAAAGGTTTTGATTAACAACTTTCTTGAGTGTTCTCTTTGGTCTTTATTTATCCTTTTATAGGTCTCAAGTTATCTGTTCCACTCTCCTCACCATTGCCTTTGATAGCCTTCTCTATCCATATCCAAACCATCTCAAACAATTTATCATCTCCTGAATAGATGTCATGTTCACCTTTTTCATATATGCTCATTACAGATTTTATCTTTTCTAATTTTAAAAATGAAAAAAATAACAAAAATTGTTTGGGTAATTTTTTTTAGATTTAAATATTATCAAAACTGTTCTCATTTTTTATTTTTTTTTAAAATAGAAATTAGAGTTATTGCGTGTTCTTTTTTATTTTTAAAGCATGCTACATTTGATTATTGTAAATTACCTTCACAGCTATGACCAATCATTATTATAGGCCATCGTCATTAACTATTGGCTATACCACTATTGGTTGCTTTTATTTCTAAAATTGTTTTCAAATTAACATAATCAAACAAAATTTCATTTTGTTTTGTTTTGAATTTTTTTAAAAAAAATTAGTTTGCAAAAGAGTTTTTAAAAACAAAAAATGAGAACAAAACCAAATAAGCCCTTAATAGTCTTAAACTCTAGTGGATGAACAGTGCAAAAGATTGCCAAGTGATGGCATATTAAATTCCACGTAAGTTCGTTTAAAGTTCATGAGATAAAAATGCTACATACCTCATACCCATGAACATGATGATTTGTTAACAGGTCATGATGATTCCAGAATAATCATCTCAGCAGCAAGTGCTTTGTACCAATTTTAGGAGGATCTTTGATAAGATGATCATCCTTCTCAATGCTTCATAAGTAAATCCAAACTGTGTAGCTTGAATTCAGATAATTCGATCAATGCAACTTATGGTCTGTGATTGTTGACATCACACGAACAACATCAGGCATAACCATTGCTCTACTTTCTGCAATCTAAGTGAAGGAAGTACCAAACATAAAAGAAAAAAAAAATCCTGAAACAGAGCTACAAACAGTGCCCAACCACATCAAATAGAACCAGGAATAGTGCACTACACCAAACAAAACAACTCCTGTGCCTCAAAACAGAGAATTTGGGGCCAGAAATCAACCCAATATAAGCGAATCAGATCAAAAAGGGATCTACAACCAAAATATAAATAACAGCTATGCTTGAATACCAGGTGGAAGAGGCAGTAAATAGACTGTCAAAGCAAGAAACTCTTTCTCTCTCTCTCACACACACACACACACTTATGCATTAATGCGTAAGAGTGAGATGAGATTGGATTGCAATGTTTGCTAAGTCTTGCTGTTGTCTTTTGATAGATTCAAAGTTTCCAACAACACTAAGGACTAGATACAACAATCTCGCCTTAGAAGAGGCATGTGAACTTTGCGTTGTTTATATCCAACTAAACATAGGAAAAATGCAATGGACATTGCTTTCCTTTCTATGTCATATTAAACATAGTTCTCAGTTATAAAATTCTATTTCATTCCCTTTTCTCCTTTCACATTGAAGTTCTTTCTGTGATTGTTTTTTAACTGTCAGGAGGAACAGTTGTATGTCCTTGAAATGAGTATACACTATACATGTTTGTGTGCCCTCTAAACATTGCGATGATTGTTTAATCTGTATTTAATAATGTATTTGCAGTTCATCATTGATGATGTTAATTATTGTCAGGTCCAGATCCAGCTTGAAATACCCAAGCATGATTCCCTGCATGACATGAAAATGGAACTCTTGAGGCGATATTTTGTGCGCTCTCCCAAAGACGTGAAAGGCTTAAGCAACTCTGTGAACTCTTTCATAGTCAAGTATTGTTTGATTTGTTAATTCTTATGTGAATTTATTTAAATATCTCAGTCTATTTTTTGTTGATTTTATGATGTTGTGGAGTGGAAGTTATTTAAAAATGGGAAGAATCTACATCTGAAAAATGTCCTCATTTTTTTGTTGGTGTGATTGACTGCATCTACTATGCACACACCAAGTACTATTAGTATTCTAAACTGCATAACATGATTGCTATTTGCTTCAGACAACTTAGTCCATCACCCTTCTGAGAATATTCTGAAAATTCTCTTCCCCAAAAAAAAAAAAATGAAAGGAGACTAATTCGATCTTGAGTATTATTATGCTGAAAATCTGCATGCTTTGACTTTGATAAGTCTTTTTGACTGGAATTTGGATGTTAGATATTGTTAATCCTTTCTCATATTGGTGATATTAACACTGATACCTTGTTACTCTAAAATGTCGCCACTCTACTTGTTAGTGTCTGTCTGTCTGTCTGACGAAGCCAGTACAGGGAAGTGATACCTACCAGTGCAAAAGGAAAGGGACTTCCACAATCTCTTCGTGCATTTGCTCGCGTCCTTTCTTGCACCTTTCCTCAGGGTGTGCTTTTGTACATTTCTTTGTCTTCTTTGTAATGCAATAATGGTTACACTTTCTGTTACATAATCTGTACTTGAGCATTATCCGCTAATGGAATTAGTATTGACAAAATATCAGAACTAAATGATTTGGCCATGGAGGCTGCACAAACTGATGGTAGGCTGGCCAGGCGGCCATTGTGCAACATCAACAAAGAGATTGAAGCACACCTGATCTTGTCTTCATTATTCACCAAATTAATTGCAGAGCGCTCTGAAGCTATTATGGTAAAGATTTCCTGCCTTTGCCCTTGTGCCTTATATGGATTACATGGAATGAGCCACAATTTTAAATGTTTAGGGTGAAAATGCACCAAAAATGAGTTTAGTGTTCCAAATGCTCCTTGGCCTATAGTTTAAGGGCTAAATTGTCATTTTATCCTCTTTATTATATACGTGTTCATCCAATTTATTATATACATATACATACTGATGTTATCACTTATCAAGTTTAGTCAAAATTCTTGGATTTGGTATAGTGCTTTACTAGTTAAAGGACCTAATTATTCTTGCAGTCATTGGAATTTTCCAATGCTTCCATTTCTACAAAAGTTGATGTAAGAAGAACAATGGCTCGGGATCTCCTAGTTGGTGAGCTTCGCATCCTCAAATCTGCTTCTGCTTGGCTGGACAATTACTGTTTTTCTTTGTCTGGACAAGCTATTCATTGCTAGCCCTGAAGCTTGACGAGACCTTCGGTATGACAGCCAGGAAGAGATCTCCCACTTTTTGGTGATGTTTATAGCGATCATTTTTTAATTCTTTTATACCAAATAGACCCTTTCCATTTTTTTTAACACCCTTGCCAGTTTATAAATCGTGTGGATAAACGTCGAGTTTTAGAATATTTGTAATTTTTGCTGTAAGATTGAATTTTAAATGTAATTATATTTGATGCAGTAGATAAACTCTTTTTATTTCATAACTATACCATGTTATTACTTTCTCTATTTTTTCCTCCTCACTCGTCTTCAGAGTTCAGACTCTTCTTTTTAAGTACATATCTTTGTAGATAAATTTTTATTGTTTCATAACTATATTTATTCTGTGCCCACTTTTTTTTAACATAGTTATTATGATTGTAAATAACTCAAATGGCTAAATTACTTCGACTGATTTAATGTTGCATGGCCAAACCGAGTTAGGTCAATCACTCGGTTGGTCATCTCAGTATACCAATGAACCAAATAGAATGTATGAGTTTTTGCCAACTAAAAAGGATCTGAAAACGATATGATATCCATTTGCATAAGGGGGTTCACTAAGCAAGAGAGAAACTGGACATTTTCCAAGCTGCATTTCCTATATGGAAAAGGGACATGAAGAAAAGTAAAGGAGAGCAAGTTTTGTTATGTTTTGCGAATGACAAAGTATCTATTTAAAAACGTTAATTTTTTGTATCTATAGAAGACAAGTTTCTTGTGCTTGTAATTTTGTACCCAATGAACTTAAAGAGCTATTTCCATGACAGATGAAAGAAAATTTAGATGAACACTGCACGTGATGATGTGGTGAAAGTGGATATTGGTGGCTTGGCTAGATTTTTTTTTTTTTTTATGATAAAGCAAATTATATTAAGGGAGAATGATAGGGAAATCTGAAAATAACCAATTAATTTAAGTTAGATCTCAAGTGTCAAATTTTAAGAATTTGTAACTTAATTTCTCAATTGTGCAACTCTATTATGATAAATTTGCAACTTGTATTTTAAATTTTAACAAGAAAAATAAAATTTTTTATTCTTAAGCCATGTTAAAATTTGAAAAACAAGTTACAAATTCATCATAATGCAATTGTAAAATAAAAAAATTGAGTTGTAAATTTCTTAAGTTTGATACCTGAAACCTAACTTAAATTAATTGATCCTTTTGAGATCTTACCTCAAATAAAGTAGTCATTTATCTTTAAACTAACCTTATTTTTTCATATTTATCCTTATTTAATAAGGTGTTTCACCTTAAAAAAATATAAAGTGATCTATTCAATAAAGGAACTTTAAAAAAAAAAAGAAAATAATTATACTTTAAAAAATTAAAAATATCTTATATTTTTTAATATCAAACCTCTTAAAAAATATCTTATTTTTTAACGAACAGAGTAAAAAATATTTTTCATCAAATTATATCTCCAATAAATTAATTAGTTGACTTTAAACTAATACCATCTCTTACCATACTCCCTCTGTCCTTATATACATAATATTTTTTATTAAATTACGCAAATCAATAAAATTGATCAATTAATCAAAAACACAATAACATTTCAATTTTACTCTTAATTATTGTAAATAAAAAATAAATATCTTTTCTCAAAGTAAATTAATAAAAATACTTATCTTTTTTTTTTCTGATTTAATAAAAATATAATGATCCATTTATTAAAAAAATATTAATAGAGATATAAAAAAATTTTAAAAAACTTCTTACATATAAAAACAGAAAGGGTACGTCATTATTTAATAGAATATTTCACTTAAAGATAAAATGTTAAGTGATTTATTTGTTGAGAATTTAAAACAAAAATTAATTGTATGTTGAAGAAATAAAAATGCCTAGTATTTCTAAAAGGAGAGACTATATATATATATATATATATAGCAACTTGGATCTCACAAAGCTGTTTGTCATACATATACATACACACATTAATTAAATAAGAAAGGTGATTATAATGAGTCCTCTTCTAAGTATGACCTGGGCAAGTATAAAAAGAATCATCATATGATATGTCTAAGTTTCTCATACACCTTTCGCGAGAATAATATCCCGGATGCCTCGGCGTTAGGTTGTGCTTCCATAAAATCAGGAGGCTCCTCTGCCCTCTCACTAGAACTACTAGCGAGGCATCCAGAAGTCTTGAAACATCACAGATGATGCTATAAATCTCTGTGTGTGTGTGTGTGTTAATCTGATCTAGATGTAAATTTTTCAGTACAATATCACAGATTATTCCTGCAGCATATTTTCTACTTCTAGTCATACAATTAAGATCTTTTCCCCTTCACTCTTGAAATATCATCAAAGCCGTCATCGCTCCAAACCTGTCCACAGTCCCTGCAACTTGCTTCCTGCTCATCTACATTTCTTGTTCTTCTAGGTAGCCCATTTGCTGGCCTGCTCTAGAAACGCCTCTCAAAATCCCTTTCTCTCAAGCTGCTTCTTTCTTGGAATTCTGAATCTTCAGTACAATATCTACACTATCTAGGCCAATCCTCTGCATCAAGATAAAAATTGTCACCAACACTACCATTATAAGGAGACCTAGAAGATCTAACTGGTTCCCATCTCTCACCAAACCTCCCCTCATCACCATTGCCTTCACCATTTAGCTTAAGTAACCGACCAGAATGCATAGGGGGCCTTCAAAGCAGTCATCATTATCTGCCCTGTATCGGGAATCTACAGCATCGCCAAATCTTTTTCTAAACACAATTCGACCAGATGGATTCCTGTTGGATATGACAGACCTACCACGACCACGTCCAGAACCAGAATCAATACCCCTCATCTCATTCAAAGGTCGAGACATGCCTCCTGACCACTCAATTCCCATGCAAAGCTGGACGATCAGGGGATCTGATTCTGTCATCCCTATATAATGGCTGTCGATGGGCCAATTCTAGATGTCCACCAAATCCATTTCGTAATCTTCTACCCTAGATCTGATTGGAGACTTCGAACAAATTCGTTGAGGACCCCTTCTCTGAATGAAGTTCCTATCTCCCTGAGTATATCAACCACTTACTCTCTCAAATGATTGGTGATGTGTACACATAGGGTCCAAAGGCTCCTAAGGATACCCTCTCATAAACTTCTCCCCATGCTTATACTAACACTTGGGCTCATAGTTTCTAGGAATTCCACGCCCCATTTGCATGTTCTCTCTCCCACCAGGACACTGTCTCCTCAATTAATATACCAACTAGCCCCTCATCATTCAAGGGCCTCCTGCATAACCAATTAGTACCCCAACAAAAGAACCATCATGTGCAACATCATTGCACTGTGAATCAGCACCATGAACAGCCCATGCAAATTTATGCCTAGAGACACAAAACTGCCTTGCACCAATATAAATTCCCCAGAAAATTCACGGTCAGACACCCATTCATCCCCATGTGTGACCATCCGCCTATTAATCCTCCCTCTACCACATTTAGTCGAGTTTCTAGGTGAAACATCTTCATACCTTTCTCTTGAAAATCTGCACGGAAGAGATGAGTATCAATGTAAAAGTCATCTCTGAAAATCAAAACAGGAAGGCAAATGTGATAGGAAAATGATTCAACTATCAGTATAAGGGAGATTAGGATATAAGCATATACCTTCGTCCATGTAATTTGTCATGATGGAATTTCTCAGGCAACACAGCTCTTCCAGCTTGTGATGGCAGTCCCGTCCTTGTACTGACCAAGATTTAGTAGGGGATAGTGAACTAGCTGCTCGGGACAAATTTATAATCCTTCCTTGATTACCACCATTACTTGCATCCTTGTTTGCATCATCAGTATTTACAGATACTTCCATCTTTGGCACTTCTGAGTCAATTTTTCTATGTATGTCCAAGTTCATAACAACCTCATCAGCACAGAGCGGCATCTACTTCATTCCTTTCATTATTGTTTTGGTCAGATAATAAATGTCTCTGTGGCATTAAGGACGTTCTGCCTCCCAAAAAAGATCTACCAGCCTGATTTGCGAGCCAACAATTGGCTTTTCAGCTTCCAATGACTCTTGTACACATAGTTTTTGTCAGTGATGCTATCAGATTTATCAATTGATTCAATGTCAATACCATCATTGACACAATTTATTCGTTGTGATTAACATTTCTATTGTCATTTTCTTCAAGACGAGGTGACGTGGGACAATGGCTAGAAACACCACCACCTACTCCCTCTTTTTCAAATATAAGAGAAACCACCCTATGTTCTATTGCTTTTTATTATAAACAAAATTACAAATTTCCAGAAGTATTAATTACATTTTTTCCAAATTGTCCTTCATAAATACGTAGTACCACTAAATTAAAGAAAAAAAAAAGTAAACATTAATTACAAGGACATTTTAGTCCAAATATTTCAATTTCAGATATAATTATTAAGATTAGGTAACTTTCTTAAACTGTGTGAGTTAGTTGAAATTCTCGTACATTTGAAAAGAGAGGGAGTCCTACTCTTACCTCACAAACAGAGTCTTCTACTACAGAGTGCTTCACTGGTTCTCGAACCTGATCTTTATAATCATCATCCAGTCATCATACTGCTCTATATCCATGGCATCTAATTCACAATCACATCCATGAGAATCATACTCTAGTATATCAGTCGATAAAGTTATCATGTCATCATCACTTGCACCGTCTTCACCATGCCTTGTGGATCTGATGGGCCCTCATTCTTACGTTTCAACAAACATCCCTCTGCATCATCTGTGTTTCCTTCATTAGTTACATATCCATTTTGCCAAGACCACTTGATTTTGCACATCAACCATAGCTATGGAAACTGTTTCTGGAGAGACCTGCTTGTCACCTGAACAATCTCCTTGAGCTTTTTCATCAACAAAGGCTCCCTCTACAGAAGCATGATTTTCTAGATGGGTTACAATACCTATTCTAGTACTCAACTCTGTTGAACATATGACTTTCACAGGTGGAGCTGTACCTGTAGAAATTGGAAATGATTCCAACGTCCTTGGCTTTTCTAAGGAAGAACAGTCATCTGATCCCCGTAGCAACTCTTTACTCATTTGATCTGATATACTCTCTGCCGTTTTGGGTCTTTCCTAATTATTCTCACGACCTGGTTCAGATTTAACGAGTCTAGGATTATCAAGCTTCATATTGCTACCTTCCAAAGACTTGAAAGAATCAACATTGGGATGCTCCACTAATTATGTTTGACAGCGACCCCATCTAATGATCCCACAGGAATAGGTCTAGTCTCCTTTAAATCATGTTTCCAGTTCTCTGCTAGGAACTCAGAATGGTAAGGAAAAGCAAATAAATCTATTAAATAAATTAGAGCAAGAATCTCACTCTAAAAGTATCTAATAGCCAGAGTAGGAGAATCTCCAAGGGAAACTGTATTTTATTTCTGAATGTCTAGCTATGATGAGAGTTATAATAAATAAATAATAAGAAAATATTCCAACATATCTGGGATGGCAGCACAACTGACTCAAACTGACTAAACGTAGGTGAACCTCATATCAAAAGTTGATCCACTTATTTAGCTAACTAAAACTGAAAGTGCAATAATTAAATCAAAATTAATTTAATTCTGCATAACTGATTCTAACTTCCTCCCCTTTCTTCTCTGACAAGTCAGTAGTGGACGTCCATGTTGACTCAGCATGCTATCGTTCTCATCCTAACAATTCTGATTTTACAGGCCTAATACTAGCTATGTTCACATCACCAGAAGCTTGCACATTTGACAAGTTCAAAGTAGGAATAGCACAGTTAGAATTTTGTTTAACAAATCCAGAAGATTCTCCAGTATATTTTGGAAGACATGAAGCAAAGTAGAGATTACGAGGGTCAACATATTTCAGCTGTTGCCCATACATCCTAGATGAAATCATGAATGCTTTTGTTTAGACTCTCCACAGTAGTTTGAACTGGGGAGTACTGCTAGTAAGTTCCATTCCGGTTGAACACATAACATGTTTTTCCATAAGTGCATTATCAGAAATCGGCAGCCCATGCATAGATGTCTTATCAGTAGAAGCATCCTCACCAGGTTCTTCCCAAGCATCCATTGTTGTATTCAGATAACAATTTGCCCTATTAGCTTTAGCATCACCACTATGACTCCCTGAACTACCATCTTCCTAGCTCAGACAATTTTAACGAAACAGACTCTGGTTTCTCATTCTGGAAACTATTATCAACATCAAGGCTTGTCCCGGCTGGAAATAAGTGCTTTTTAAATCCTAAAGATAAAACAGCACTCTCTAGAACTGCATGACTCTCTTGTTTACACTTCTCTTGAACATTTTGCTTGCTAATCTCAGCTCCTATTTTAAGTACAAGACTTTGTTCAGCAGCCAACAAGAGTTCAGAATTCTTCTTTCCCAGCTTTTCTTCATAACTTCCACTAGTAATCAACTTCTCTCTGCTGTCCACAATATCCAGTGTACTTGAGTGAGTTGCAAGACCTGCTTGTTCAAGTTTAGGGCTAAGGTAACTAGACTTGCTTTGGACAGAGCTAGCATTTGTAAGATTAGAACTTGTTTTCCTTTCTTCAAATGCAGGGTTTTCATTTGATCAAATATGCCAGCAGAACTGATTGGAAGAGTTGTACCCAACAATGTGCTCGAATGTTCCTTATGTGATGCATTGTTTTCTTCCGGTAGTGAAGAAGATTCTTCCAAAGATGAAGAAGATTGAATTGAAGGGAACCTTCTTTTCTTGATTGGTGCATCTGCAATACCAATATTTGATAGGGTTGGAGGAGATCCTAGAGGAGTGCCTAAATGTTCTTTCCGTAGTGATTCAGTTTCTTCTGTGAGCAAATATTGATCTCCAGACAAAGCCGAAAAGGGATGAATCAAAGGAAACCGCATTTTTTTATAGGCACCCCTGCAATTACACCACTAAACTACCCAGCATATGTTTTAACCTCGGTCTGTCAATAGAACATCAAAATCAATATTTAAAAAAGAGAAAAAAGGTTCTCCGATCATTGTTAGCTGCAAACCAGAAAGGAAATAAACACCTCTTCGTGTCCTGAAACAGGCATGATTCTGAAGCTTGCCAAAAGGTAGAACCCTTCTTTCTAAGGTCAATATTATAACTCAATAACAAAAGCAGCTCTTCAATACCGTATGTGAAGTAGATTAATATTCTAACCTGACTTGAAAGTTGGTAGACGTATATTTCTTCCAAAAGCTCCTCCTAGACAGCTAAAATTTATTTTCTTGCGTTATTCACACTTCAAAGTTGGGGGAAAAACATAAGCTTAGCCGGTAGTCACAAGGACCCACAAATCACAAAACATAAAACTGCAATATCAGAAAAACGCTAGACTGAAGAATCGAAAGTGAAATAAAACATATAGAGTGCAGTCATAAACAGAAACTATAAATCCAAGAGCTTGAATTAAGGCTTAAATCTATCGTATCAAAAACTGACTGACTACACAATCAAAATAGGCCGTCAGATCAGTGAATACTTGAAAGATTAAAGAAACCCAAAACCGTGCATGCAGAGTAAGCTGAACAAGAATCCAAGAAGAACATCATACTGATTAAGGAAAGAGTGAAGTTTATTCAATAAAAAAGACAAGAAATAATTTAAAACACCAACTCCCCTCAACTAAAGTGGGCAAAAAACGATCTGGATATTATTGGACTCCGTGAAATCAAGAAACCTCAAAGAACTGTAAAATCAACATAACGAATATAAACCGCGAGGAAAACAAAAGGGGTCTCCAAAAACAACGGCGTGGACAACATAGAAAAACATACCAAAATAGAGGAATCAGATCTTCACCTATAAACAAAAGGAGTAGACTAAAAAACGGAGACTCATCTTAACACAAACGATTACGGTTATCGAAAAATACCTAAAATCACAAGCTATGAAATATAAAAGCAAAAACTTGGAAATTTTCCGAAAGATCGAAGAAGACGAAGTGAAAAGGACGACGACGAAGACAAATGAATTATGCGAAAAGAAGGAAATGGTTGATTCCCGGTCAACTCATGCGAAATACTTAGCAGGCCGGCCCACCAAGTCATGTTGTAATTTATTCAATAAAAAATAACATTAAATATAAATTAATTATAATATTAATAATAATATAAAAAAAAAGATAAAAATTCAAATATGCATTCAATTATAAATATAAAATTAATTCAAAAAATATTATATAAAATATTATTTAAATTAATTAAAATATTTTAATTAAATAAATTATAAACAATGCAATACATTCCATCTATATAAACATTTTTTGTCAACTTATTGCCTCGAGGGTTGAGGAGGACATCAACCCATAGGTAAGATTATGAACAAGAAGGGGCACGTTGTCAAAACTATAAATGGGTGATGGGAAAGAGAATTAGAGAGATGGAAGCGATAAAGAGGACTTAATCGGGAGAGTTGTTTTATTGTTACATGATAAATGGTGTTTTGTGAAATATATTATAAGAACAAAAAATAATAAAAATAAATATTTTTTATTCTCTATTATTTTTCAGAGTAGTAATTCTAGAACATATAAAATATTAGACTTTGACAACTTATTTTGAAAATAATTTTTTTATTTTTCATAAAAAATAAAAAATTTGTTTGATAATGTGTTTTCAAAAAGTATTTTAAAAAATAAAAAATAAAATATTTTTCTAGATAATAGAAAATAAAAAATAGAAATATTTTTTAAATATTCTGAGACTACTATTTTAAAGAATAAGGAAGAATGAAAAAAAATATTCATTTTCATTATTTTTTAGTCTTAGAACATGTTTTATAAAATATTAGTTCTCATAACAATAAAATAAAAATAGTTTCAAACAAGGTTGATATTTTCATTTTTTTATTTTTTAAAATAATATTTTATTTTTTTATTCTTCAAAAATGCTTAAGAAACTTATTTATAAAAAAAATACTTTTTTGAATTGAAGCTTAAGAAAGAAAATGAAGAATGCTTATATATATATAGGAGTACCCAGATCAGACAACAAAATATCTACGTATTTTGCAAGACAAGATCAAATTAAATCAACAGTTGCTCCCACACCATGGGAGATCTTGCTAAATAATTAGCACGTCCCAAGTTATCTCTAAAAGATTGTTTAACACCAAGTTCTCAATCCTTATAAATATAAAAAATACTTCTAAGTCACGTGAGGTTTTGTTGTAATTATTTTTCTTGTAAAGGGTCCAAATGCCCTTAAATTTACAGATATTGACTAATTACCAACCAGTGTTGACCTGTTATTTCTATTGAAATAAATTTTAATATTTACAAATCAATCAGATATAACATATTTATAAGGAAAGAAAACTTCAATATTTTTAGTAAGATTTTTTTTTTTTTTTTACATTTACAACTGCTTTCATTTAGGATGAATTCTCACTCATTCTATTTCATATTGGTGCCACGTATACAATCATACTAACTTCATGCTCAAGAGTCCACATGCTTAAGTTAAATCATGCTTTTCATACATCACATGAACATCACTTTTACAATTCATTTATACTTTCACACATAAAATATCATAACCATTTGCATGAATTTTCTAAACATAATTTAACATTTCTCCTATTCAAAACATATTTTCATTTTCAAAGTAGAATAAATTCTTAAGCAAATATATGAAGAAATTTATGTTTTCAATTACCTACACTACTTGAGTTAATTCAAACAAACACCCATATATAATTTTCAACTCAAGCTTTCCAACATCCTCAAGTGATCTAGATTGTTAATCCACAATTAATATTCTTAACTTCATTAATGTCTAACTATAGACATTAATCCAAGCTATTCATAGCTTCTCATAATGCACAAAATTCATTTATTTAGTCAATTTAAACATTCATCAGCCTAATTTACTTCAACAAACTCTCAAAATTTATGTTTTCAATTACCTACACTCTTTGAGTTAATTCAAACAAACACTCATAGATACTTCTCAACTCAAGCTTCCCAACATTCTCAAGTGGTCTGGATTATTAATCTATAATTAATATTTCCAACTTCATCAATGTCTAATTATAGACATTAATCCAAGCTACTCATGGCTTCTCATAATGCCCAAAATTCATTTATTTAGTTAATTCAAACATTCATTAGTCTTATTAACTTCAACAGACTCCCAAGAATCTAACTAAACCTAATTGATATTCATTTCATCTTTACATGGCTAACTCCAAGTTTAGAGTTTGCTCAAAATCACAAATCTAAACACACAACTCTATCAAAACACTAACCATAGGTTTACATGTTTAAATAATATCTCAATAGTTTCATTAGACTCAATAGGTTCAATCATAACCCCCCATATAGCCAAAAACACAAATATCAACCCAAAACCTAGCTTATATTTAAGGGGGGGGGGAGAAGTTAGAGAGGCTTACCTATGTGATTCCACACCCCAAAGCTCTCTGAAAGCTGTTGACACCAAGCTCTAGCAGAGTCACAAGTGTTCTCTCTCAAACTCTCACTCATTTTTTTTTTTTTTTGTTGTGTTTTTGTGAAAGATTTAATTTTAATAATCGATAATCCATCACAATGCACAATACATTTGTCCTGGTGCATAACATAGTTTAATCTAAAATTGTGTTGGCCCAAAGTGGTCCAAATTCCTCTAGACTCAAGCTAAAACTACCTAAGGGTTCAATTAAGCTCATTAATGATCCTTAATCATAATTAGTTTAATTAACTTATTATTTAATTATTTTATCTTTTAATAGATTAATTAATTTCAATTAAATTTTTAGGATATTATATAGATCATTTATCTTGATGACATCGCAAACTTTGGATTTGAATGCCTCAAAGTACCCCCCACAAACAAGCCTACGGTACCCACACAACAAAGCCAACTTAGATGAAAGAAAGAATGCAAAACCAATGTAATAGGACGGCAATGATGGAGGAAGGAATTGGGAGTTTTTAGGTCACTAGCTCTTGCATGTTCACACTTCGAATGTTCGAGCTTCATGCGCCAGTTTCTTCTTCTAAGTATTATGCTTAATTTCCTTTCCATCAGAGGGTTATTTTTGTCTACCAAGAAGTTTATTTACAATTAGGACCTTTAGGATTGCCTTGTCAAATCAGAATTTATTGGTCATTTTCTGTGAATAAACTTCTCCAAGGGTGCCTCGTTGCAAATTTTCCTTCAATATTTCAATTTGAATCCGCACCGGGGCCTAAAATTCGAGTGTTGGAGAAGTATCCGGACCGACCCTATATGCTTTTGTGTTTTTTTTTTTTAATGGCCCGATATGCTTTAAAAAAAAAAAATTGCGCGCCGTTCAAACCCTAATGTATCAACCATCAATAACGAAGTCGTTTGCCAGAAAGGAGGGGAAAAATAAAGAAAGGCATCGTCTTCGTCTTGTACCTCTTCCATCAACGGAACTTTGAGTCCCTTCATTATATCGTGAGTCAGGTGAATACTGGTTTACTTGGTCTCTTCATATTCTCGGAATCACTTGGTCTTTGAATAGCGAGGTCATAGTCTTGAAGGGCTATCTTGCAGTTCTCTGAAAGCTTCCTTCAAAGATGCAGCATGACGAAGTCATATGGCAAGTTATCAGGCACAACCACTGCAGTTTCATGGCCAAGTAACTGTTTTTTGTCTTCATCTTTGTTGCTATTCTTCTCTTTCACTCCAGATTTTTGATAAATGACAAATAGTTTCGTTTTCTTCTACTTTCTTTTTCTTTTGGGGTGCGTTTTTGTAGAATCACGACGGGTAATTTCTGTAGAAACCCGTATAACGTGACTGGGATTTGCAACCGAAGCTCGTGCCCTTTGGCCAATAGTCGCTATGCCACCATTCGAGATGAGAATGGTACCTTTTACTTAATCTTTCTTTTCTTTATTCTTACCCTATACGTTTCATCTTGACTTACACAACTACACTGGTAGTTGAGTTCTTATGTTTTTTTTTTTTTTCCTTTTGAGAATCACATGAAGAATTAGAGATCCAATGGTTATCTGACTGAGCTTCATCTTTTACACTGTTCATTTGGGCTAGTTTCCCTCTGCGTGTATATTGAACAATTTACTTCAACACATCAACTATATGATGGTATACTTAAGAATGATATAAGTCATGCTGCTTTCACAACATGCAACTAATAATACAGTTGCATTGGGTACTGCAGGAGTATTCTACCTTTACATGAAAACTATAGAAAGAGCTCACATGCCGAACAAACTGTGGGAAAGAGTGAAGCTTCCAAGGAATTATGAAAAGGCACTTGAAATCATTGACAAACATCTGGTACAAAGATCTAAATAGTCTATTCAAGATCTGAATATTACATGTATTACTAATATTTTCATAATTTCATGATTGGTTGAACTGCCTGAACTTTTTGGTTGGACAGTTGTATTGGCCTAAATTTCTTGTACACAAAACAAAGCAGCGATTGACCAAAATGACCCAGATGCGGATACGCATGAGGAAACTTAGTTTGAAGACGAGGTTGAATTTAGAATCTCATATTCTCCATCAGTTTATGCCTATTTTACCTTTGGGAAATTTAGATGTTGAAATCTCATGTTTAATAGAATCAGACAACTATAATTTTTGTGTGATAGTTCGTAAAGGGAAAGATACATAAGATTATTATGATTGGAAGTAAGACTTCAGGACCTAACCATTTTACCTAATTAGCATGATCGGAAGTAAAACATCAGCATAGCTTGTGTGTTCAAACATGCATACTTGTTTTTATTCTTGTATGTGAGCTGCTCAAGCATGCTGGTTTTATTGGCAAATTAAGCCAAGTACCAGCTTAGTGATTCAGAGAGTGACAACCTAAATTGGCAAACTGGGAGCAAACCTTTGTGATAGAAGTGGTTATATATATATATATATATATGAAGAGTCCTCTTTATTTGCAGAAGGTTGAAGGTTTTAGAATTTTGGCACTCGATTAGAATGAATCACTTTTAGTAAAACCCTTATGAGCGGGAAAATTCTCTACTACTCCAAGTATATAGGAAACCCTATTAGTAGATTTCAGGGATCTAAAACAGACTTGAGCTTTACGTGACTTAGACTCTTAGAGTATCCCTATGGTATTGCCATTGTCAATCATACAAATTTATTAAAGCTTTTACTGAGCTATTTGGTCAATATCTTAAAATGCTCAAGCAATGTCATTTTTTTTCCCCAAATCAGAATGGGTAAATTCATGAAAAAACTTTTGGATGAGAATAATCAATGCTTGAAATGGAGGGAAAAAAATAGATTTTCAGACTTCCATTCCATATCTTGTTCAATAACCTATGCTCACTGTATAGTCTATATGGTCCTCTGGTATGTTTGGTTGGTTGTTGTCTTATTGCATTGCATTTGTTCCATAATCAATTATAAGTCATGGATATTTTATAACATTTACCTTGTTCATTGAAAATTCTTGCCTCTTGGTATGCATTTAAGATTTCCATCATTCAAGAGTTTTTGTTATATCTTCTACACTCTATCAACATTTGCTTGGTTAATTCGTACTGCTTTAGCTTATTGGCCTCTTTTCTACCCTGTAACAAATACTAGTCCTAGAGAACAATCTTATAGCCTAAATATCCTTGATCTATATTTGGGCTGTTATGTATAATGCATTACTAGATTTTTCATTTCTCACCATAATAACCTGATTCATTGTGTTGGTGACGATACGTTGTCTTGGACAGGGAAAAAATAATGACAACCCCAAGGAAAGAAAAAAAGAGGGAAGCTAGAAGAGAAGAGAAGGCTGAAAAGGCAGCATTGTTAGACAAGGTTATACTAAATCCTCATTTGATTTCACCTATACACATTAAATCTTATGTTCCCTCACTAGTGCTAATCTATTTTATATAGGCTATTGAAAGTGAGCTTTTGGAACGCCTCCATAAAGGAGTTTATGGACCTGGTGACATCGTCAATTATCCTCTAAAAGAGTACAATAATGTTCTTGATATGGAGAAGCTTCAACCAGCTGAAGAGGAAGATGAAGAAGTTTGCTTTTGGAGATCCTTTCTTTCTATTTTCTCAGCTATCATATATATTGAATTTACAAGTTTGCAGTTTGACTTAATAAAACGCCTCATTGTTGTAATGTCTTAATTTGTTTTTCCTAAACATACAGGAACCTGAGGTTGAATATGTAGAAGGTTATGATGAATTTGAAGAGGTAGATGATATGGAGGATTTTTCTGGCTTTGGGACTCATGAGGCTCCAGATGATTATGATGATGATGACGAAAATGGTATAGTTTGATCCAGAAGCTTCGCAATTTGCATAAGACATCATGATGTATCTAATATTTCTATCGCAGAACATTTTATTAGTACGTGCTCGGCCTTTCAAAAGGATTTAACCTGAAAGTTAAATGAGTTTTGGTAATGTTACAAAAAATAGGCATAGGAACACTGGAGATGACTTGTATGATTGACAATCACAGCTAACTTTCATTAGACAAAACCGTTACAACTCTCCAAACTCAAAATACTCTCCACATTGGAGCAGCCAAGCTTTTTACACAAGATTGAACACCGACTGCATTACAACACATGATTATGAAATGGCGGTGTAAAGTCGGAGAAAATTAGACTGGAGGATTGGTTGAATAACTAGCTTATTGAATTGGTCAAAGAAAAAGAAATCTTTTATGTTAATATCATGTACAATGCTTGCATCTAAATATTTTGTCATTCAGATACAATGTTATATGATGCATATTATGCTCTAAAATTTGTCGGAAATAGCAGTGAGGAAGCTCTTTTATTTTTGCATAATAAGTGTGAAATGAACACTTGTGAAAAGCACAATGTAATGGTATTTTGCTGATGCAGCTGGAACTGACGATGAAGAAGAAGCAAATGTTGTTGCTCACAAGAAGTTGACGAAGAATAAAAGACCTGTGAAAAGTGTATTTGACAAAAAATCAAAGAAAGCGAGGGTCCTTGTTGAGGTAATGACTTGCTGTGTTCCAATTCTTTTTAATGGTTCTGCATTTTTGTGCTGCAATGAATTAATTTCTGAATGCATACAAGATTACAAGGTTATGCTAAAGCCTAAAAGAAGTAAATCCTACTGATGTTTTTCACGGACAATGAAATGTTTTGTTGCAATTTAGTCATTTCACTTTGGGAAACAATTTTTAAAAATCATAAATAATGTTGTTGGACTAGTTTCATCAACTCATTGTACCCATCTTAAACTGTGCCAGTATGGGTGAAATCATTCTTCAAAGTTCATATATATGTGAAAACAATTTATTTCGCCTATGGCTTGTCAGATTACATTTAAATTGTTATATGATTTCAGGTTGAGGGTGAAGATGCGGATGAAAGACAAAGGGCTGTTCAATAGTTGCCATTCCATCTTAAAGATTCACTATTTGCTTTGTGGGCTGAGAGAAAACTGAATTTAGTGGAATAGGCACTGTGATGGTTGAGTCTTTGACCCACAGGAAAATTTTGATTCTAGAAATTGCGTTTGATATCAAAATAATTTTTCTTCATTATTAGGTTTTGTTTATTGTGTTTGTGGTAAATGTCATATTTTTTTTTAAAAGAACAAGGATCAAATAATACTCCTTTCGTCTCAAATTATAAAACACTTTTTAGGTAAAATTTCACAAATTAATAAATTATGTTAAATACATTTAATAATTTTATTTTTTTAAAATAAAAATATAAATTTTTAAAATTATTCATTATTTAATATGTTGAAAAGAAAAAAGGATGAAAATTAATTATAGAGAGAAAAATGATAATATTAAAATTGATGTATTTAATAAAATTTTAATTTTTTTAAAATGTATATTTTGAGTGTTTTATATTTTGAGACGTAAAAATTTTTTTAAATAGAAAGACTAATACATGAGATACCTATCCATGGGCCAGGCATAAAAGTCAGGGGAAGCAAAATGTTCTGGCTCATCGGATGCCAAAAGTAGGTAAATAAATAAATAATCCAAGAGCAACGCTTATCAGATACAAAGACTTCTTATTTTACTTGAAAGATTATGGATGGCCTTCGGTGAGAGCTTTAAAACCCAGAACTGGATTTATTTTATAGGTACTGAAACCTGACGAGTGATGAGAAAATCAACTTGCCCTGTCTCAGTTGTGTCTTTTAGAGGCCACCACTTATCAGTAGCAAATTAAATGACTTATTGCACTTTACCTTAATTATAATATGAACTGTTTACAATTATTGTTAACATGACCGCCGGTAGAAATAACACACATTAAGTCAATTACAAGTACATCTATCTGTTTACAATTATCGTTATTATCGTAGGATGTTACTATGCTTGAGATCTTTTGTTTCTTCGAGTGGTACCGGAAATAGAGCTCAACAGTTCCGAAGAAATTAGATTTAAGGGATGGGTAATCAACCAGAAAACAATCTCAGAACGCACTTTGCTCAGCTGCTTCTGCTCCCATGTATACATAGAAGTCAGCATATTTTGATTGACATTCCTTCTCAGTCCCAGATTAAAAAATTAGGAACCACATTTATGGTATGTTTGAATTACTAGAGATTTGAATTTGGACAAAATCTTTTATTTGAAAATACAATTTTTTTAAATTTATTTTTTATTCAAATTCAAATTTATTTTAAATTATAATTTTTTGTAATTTTAAATTTTCCTTACACTCTAGTTATTTTAAATTGTAATCACTTCAAATATTTTGTTCTTTTCGTGTTTCACTACTAATACATATATCATTCTTGCATCTTTTTTCATCTTTTGCTAATTAAAAAATAAAAATAAACTAGTTATTTTTAATTTTCTATTTCATTTTGAATTTCAATTAATCTTTATTTAAATTTTTTAAACTATTTAAATAAAAAATTTTAAATATATGAATTTTAAATGTAAAATGTAAAATACAAGATTTTAAATTTAAAATCATCAATCTAAATACTACCTTAAAGAATTGTTGATAGTTGTGAAACAAGGCATAGTTAATCAATTCAATCCTCTTTCCCTTTCGTTACCTTGCCTCAACCAAAGAATGACATGAAATTCACAATTATCTCTACAAAAGTCATTTTTAGTATAGTTGACTTTATCTCATAAAGATCGATCTTTTCTTTGAAAATGATCACCTAGAAATGTCCCATGGGGTGGCAATCGCCTATTGAATAAACACGCATCACCTGGGTAAATCAATCCCAGTTACGAATGGGCTGTTATGAGATTGCCAAGTAACAAACCTTTGAATTTCTCAATTTTCAAGAAGAGAGAATCAACGTTTCAATATTCTAAACACAAAAAGGCTAAAATAAGTATCCTTGTGAGCCTCCCTCTCACATTTATGTGCCAATTACAAACTGGGTTTCCAAAAATCTAAGAACCCTAACAGCAAAAAGAAATAAAGAACGAATTCAGTACAAAATATTTACACAATTTGGTCACCCAAAAAAAAAAAACTCCTTCAGTCCTCTTTTATTCCTCCAAAATAAAAAAAAAAAAACACCCTTCAAAAAGCACCTCTTTTTAATGCACACCATGCTGGGTGGTTTATCCAGATTCCAGGCCCATCTGTGCAACTCTTTTAAACAAGCAAGTTCACTTCTTCATGATGCAACTGGCCTTTTAATATACCTATGCCCAAACTGTATCCATCAACACAACGCCCTCGCTTGCTTGAAGGCAACAATGCCCTCAAACAAAACTTCAACAGCTCGAACTCTTAGAATTTCAGAATCACTTAGCGCCCAATTGCTTAATTAGTGTGAAGGGTATTTTAGTCACAATGTTTTTTTTTTATTACAGAAAAGGATTATGATTCCTAAATTAAATTTCAGAATTTTGTGGTTCTCAATAATCATATACTCCTTCATATATCCTTCTAGAACTTCCTAATTGATGTTAATGTGAAGTAAAAAAGAATATAACTAAATATCGGCACGATCAAGCATATCCACTAGAGTCATCCTCCTAGGAAATCTTGGAGGCAGCCTCAAGATCATGCCATCTTCAATCTTAATTGGTAAATGGGTTGCCACAATCACAATCCCACCATTCTTTCTGTGTTCTGCAATTATGTACTCGAGTAACTTCACCCCTTCATCATCTAATGCAACAGAAGGCTCATCAAGCAACCAAATCGGACGATCAATTGCCAACAATCTCGCAAGTTGCAATCTTTTTCTCTGGCCCATTGAGAGTCTACTTGGCCTCTCACTAGCCAACCTTCCAAGACCCATCAACTCGAGTCCAGGCATTGACCTCCCTTGCTTGCCTTCAAGTACTTCAAACCATTGAACATTGTCAAGAACTGTAAACTTCTCTTTAATGGCATCCTTGAGGGAAAGCCAGTTGAGCTGAAGCTTATACTGTTGAAATATTCCGGATTGTGTAATGTCATGTCCGTTCCAAAGTATTTCGCCAGCAGAAGGGCGAGAAAATCCCGCTAACATACGCAGAAAGGTTGTCTTACCTGAGCCATTTGCACCTGTTAACACAAGCGCACTGCCATCATGAAGGGAGACATTCACATGATGAAGAATTTGTTGGGCATTTCTCATGCAGGAAACGTTGTTGAGGAGGAGACGTGGAAGGGGAGGTTTTCTAAGAGACATTTAGTGAAATAACTGAAAATGAAGGTTTCAACTGATGATTCAGATCAATGCGTGTGATCTTTCTGGTTTCACCAGCATATAAGCAATTCAACCACCAGCATAAATCCTGTCATAAAACAGTGAGTTCTAAGGATAAATTTACATTAGCAAAGATAAAAATAACCAGGTTCCATAGCATTGTATGCAACTGAAAGTACACTGAAAAAAATGAAAAGAAAATTTAATCAGAAAATTGTCAGTTTGCTGGATCTTTCAGATCAAAAGTCTTTGTTACTTCAGAATTCCTGTGTCTCACAAATATGCACGGAAATTCCCCAAAAAGCAAAATGCTAAAAGCCCAAGGTTGAAAACAAACAGGCGGCATTCAGTATATTTAGACTGGTATCTTTTCGATAGGTGGCCCCACAAGATGACCTTATTTTTTTAATTTCTGGACTCAAGCAAAGAGACAAGCTACTAGATTTTAGTTTACAAATTTACAAAAGCTCACATCAGGTTTACAAAACCTCAATACCAAGTACCAACATATACATACCTATATATGATGAAATTCTAGTTATAGCAACAGTAAACAACAACAAGCCTTTATCTCACTAGGTGGGGTCGGCTACATGGATTGCAAGACGCCATTGTGCTCTATCATTTATTAAGCTTTTAGGAATATAGTTCACATAGAATATAGTTATAGAAACAGTAAATTATCTAAACTGTAGTCACTACCATTTTAGGTATCCTTGCTGATCCAACAATGAGCAAAAATATTTTTAAACCATGTATTCATTTCCATTTCCATATCCATCTTCACCTTCATCTCCATTTTTATTTCCATGAAAATCTACAAAATGGGGCATAATATGTCCAAGAATGCTACAGTAGCACATTATCTATATTGATTAATAAAGCTGTGAAATTTTAATCATTCACAAAGACAACAACATACCAGTTTCCAACTCCCCATCCCCACTTCCCTTTCTTCCTATTGCCTTCAGTCATACGCGGACCTATACTACACTCTGGGGGCTTTGAAATATGCATAGTCGATATAATGTCCTTTTAATTTTTGTTGCAGATACTTTGACACGACTCGAGCCAAGTCATTTACAAGATCATACATCACAAGTGCCTTAAGAATTTCCAATTTTGATGATAATATAAAAAGATTAATAAACAGAATGCCAAAACACAACAAATCCAACATTGCAAAGGGGGAAAAACAATATCCAAATTATACAAGTCACCAGTAATCAAATTGAAGAGGGAAGAAGTATCATAGCCAATTACACACCGTGCAAGCAAAAACTATTACAAAAACATAAACTCAATATGTGAATATTCCCAAAACCAAAGGCGTCAATATTCAACAATTACACGATCAGATTCAAAGCGAAATTAAAATGAAAAGTTTAAAACAAAACAAGAACAGCGGGAACAGATGACGCGGATAAAAATTCAAATCTAGATTCAAAACACCAGATTGAACAAATCAATCTCACCGGATTTTGGGAGTAGAAAAAAGACCTAGGTTCGAACCTTCTTCACTGCTTGGCCGAGAACAACCACACAGCGTTGACAACGGTGGACGGCGACCAACGGAGTATGGGATGCTTGTTCGTCGACTAAGAGAACTGGACCCGCCACTCAAGAGGAAGGGTTCTATCGGGGTTTATAATTAATTAATTAATTAATTTAGGAAGAACTTGGTAATTAATTATTAAAATAGCAAAATTAATTTCTCTAAAATTTACTTTACTTATCGAACTCTTCTGTATTAAAGAGTACCAAACTACCAAACTTTTGGGTAGGTTAAAAATACTTTTAATTTTTTGCATTCTTATTTTTTCTAATTTTCCCATACTCATTATTTTTCCAATATTTTTTAAATAATTAAAAAGAATCTTAACCTTACATCATGGTAAATAAATTTATAGGAGATATATGAAATTGACTAAAAAAATAAAGTTGATAAAAGCCATATACATGAACAGTGAAGATAATAATTTAAAATATATAAAAATTATGCAATGATAAAATAACTACTGTTTATACAAATTTTTTTAATATAAAAATTAAAGCATACATTTAATTTTTTAAATTTACATGATCTTTTATTTTGATTTTTTAATTTTATAAAGTGTTTTTATTGTTTTTTAATTCTAACACAGTTGATTTCCTTACAAAAATTTTTTACATTAATTTTTGGTAATATTGACCAAACATTATTGAATTATTGATATATTTAGTTTAATTTTTTTTGAATAATAATGATGGGCACACAAAAAATTATTTTAAATTAATGATGTTAAGATTAAAGAATTAAAAAATATTTTATAAAATTAAAAAATTAAAAGTTAACGAGTAAAAAGTATACTTTAATCAATTTTACAAAGTTTTATATCATATATAAATATATTAAATATTTACTAGAAACAATTAAACAAACTCTAAAGAAAATAATAATGGAGGCTTGGAGGGAAGCGGGGTGCAGGGCTTCTCCCCTTACCTTTTCTCCTTTTTTCCTTCATTTTTTATATTTTAATTATTTATTTTGTGTGATTTTGTGTGGCTGTTATTTGACCATTCAAAACGTCAGTCATAGTCTGCTACCATCATTGCCTAAACAATCTCCTCTGAAAAAGAGTTTTAGAATTTTCAATTAAAATAAACACAACATTATTTTAAAAAAACAAATGCTACTTCATTTTTTTAAACTATTTAATTTAAAATTTTATTCTTGTGTTTTAAATTAAAATTGTTATGAATTTAATTTTTGAATTCTTTTATCTTTATTATATTATTTATAAATAAAAATTTAAAAAATGGGGAAAATATTAAGGTACATATATAAATATATTATTTAAAAATTCAAAATATATATTATTTATGAATTCAAAAACTGTTCCTACCAAAAAGTAAAAACTGTTTCAGTGATTAAATTTAGAAATTGATTGGAAATGAAAAAATTGATTGATTAAGTTTTTTTTTGGTAGGAACAGTTTTTGAAATTTATAAATAATATATATTCATTCTTGTGTTTAAAATTAAAATTATTATGAATTTCATCTTTGAATGTTTGTTAAAAAATATACTCCCTCTATTAAAAGATTTTTACATTTTTTAAGGAATTGAATATTAAAAACTATAAGATATTTTTAATCTTTTAAGATGTAATCATTACTTTCTTTTTAAAAGTATTGATAATAACTTTATATTTATTATATGATATGTAATAGGAGTAAATATAAAAATATAAAATTAGTTTAAAAGTAGGTAACTATTGGAGGTGAAATTTAGTTAAAAATATTTTACATTTTTAAACAAAAAAAATATACATTACTTATAAATTTCAAAAGCTGTTTCAGTAGAGTAAATATTAAAGTGTTTGTGTATGTGAATATTATTATAAATTTCAATCAATATGTCACGTAGAATCAAAATAAAAGTTTGCAATTAGGATAAATGAAAAATACCAGATCATATATTACTAGAAGAACGTTGCATCAAAAAAATATAAAAATTAGTTTTACCCATTGAAACAGTTTTTAATTTTTTTTTGGTAGGAACAATTTTTTATATTTATAAATAATATATATATTTATATTAATTTTTTAAATGATATATTTATATATATGCATTCATATTTTCCCATTTTAAATTTTTTATTTATAAATAATACAATAAAGATAAAAAATAAACATTCCAAGATTAAATTCATAATATTTTTAATTTGAAACATAAGAATAAAATTTTAAATTAACTAGTTTGTAAAAAATGCAATATAACATTTGTTTTTTTTAAATAATGCTGTGTTTATTTTAATTAAAAATTTCAAAATTATTTTTTAAAGCAAATTATTTAGCTAATAATAATAGAAGATTACAGTTGACATTTTAAATGGTCGTATAAAAGTTACACAGAATCACACAAAATGAACGATTATGATGAAGGAAACAAAGGGAAAAAGGTAAAGGAGAGACCCAGCACTCGAGAAGAGCGATGAGGGAGCTGACAAGTGGAGAAGAGTGACATGCCACTAGAGGCTTGGAGCAGACACAAGAATGCAATTCGTTGCTTTGCAAATTAGGTCAGGGGAATAATAATGGTTAAATTATATATTTAATTTTTTAATTTTACATAATATTTTATTTTAATTTTTTAATTTTATAAAATATCTTTTTAATTCTTTAACCCTAACATTATTAATTTTACCTTAATAAATTTTATATTAAATTTTTAAATATTGATAAAATATTTTTAAATGTTGGCAAATTAAATTTAATTTTTTTTTAAAATAACAATAATTGATGCATAAAATAATCATTTAAAACTAATAATATTAGAATTAAAAAAATAAAAATATATTTTATAAAATTAAAAGATTAAATTAAAATATTATATAAAATTAGAGAACTAAAAATATAATTTAACCAATAATAATTTAGTAATAGAAATGAATAGAGACAGACTTATTAAATCACTTACATTACTTATTAAATTTTCCTTGTTTTTCTTATTATTACACAAGTTAGATAGTTAATAGACTTATCAAATAACTTAAGAGAATCTTTATCTTTATCTTTATATATTGTAATTACTGTCAAAATGATACTGCAGTTCTATAGTACCATTTTGACATTTTTTTTATTTTTGAAAAAATTTATATAGCAATTAAAATTGAGAGTTCTGGGTCTATGTTAATAAAATGTGGGTGTGGGATACTGAAGAGCTATAGTAAAAAAATGAGCAAACAAAAATTTTAATATGTGCTTTCTCAAGATCATAATATATGGCATGTTTTAGAAACTTTGTTTGCTCCAAAAAAATGAAGATATTGGATATATTTTACTCTCTGTTAAAAAATATAAGGTATTTTTTAGAGAGTTAGATATTAAAAAATGTAAGCATTTTTAATCTTTCAAGATATAATTGTTACCTTTTTTTTTTCAAAATTGCCTTGATTGATGAATGACTTTATATTTATTGTAAAGTGTTTCGTAAAAATAAATATGAAAAGATAAGACTAGTTTGAAAGTAAGTAATTACTTTATTAGAGGTAAGATTTAATTAAAAATATTTTATATTTTTCAATTGAGGGAGTATATATTTTTCTAATTATATTCATATTTTACACTCCTTCTTTGGTCCCTTTTATATAGCATCTTCCAGAAATTTTTTTTTATACTTAATATAATGTACTTGATGGGGTATTCATTACTTTTTTTTAATATTATCATTATCACTATTTAAACTCATTAATTATGAGAGAGAATGTAATGAAAATTTTAAAAATTGTCATTTAAATAGTGGTAAAATTAAAAAATTATTCTATTTTTTTGAAAAAGTTAATAATTTAACCATATCTTCTTAATTCTTGTGAAAAAGTTAGGAGTGCCTTATAATAACAACATGAGGGAATAATACTCAAGCGTACAGTTGGAAATATGTAAAAAATTTTAGAAAATCAAGATTTTAATTGATTTTTTTACAAAAATAAATTAGTTAATTAATGATCTATATTGTAGTTTGGAGGAAGTGCAAAATAATAATTTGTAGAACAAATAAATAAATTGTCACTTATATTTTTAATATACATAGAAGAAATAAATTTTTTATTAAAATAAATTATAATACATAGGACGCGTGTGATAATAAATATTAATTTAAGTTTTTAATGCTCATGAAATAATAAATTATCAAATAAAACAAGTTATTGTAATTGGTGAAATATTATAAAATAAAATAAAGTCTTATATTTATATTTTTAATATGAGCAAGGCTAAGAAATCCTTAAATAAATAATTATTTTTTTCTATATATGAGGTAATAAATTTTAAAATAAAATCCATTTAAATTTTATTTTTTTGTGGGGATCATCCTCTCGAAATAATAAATTGTTCTATATATTTTTAAGATGCATAGGGAAAAATTCTAAAATAAGTTATATGATAATAAAAGAGATAAATGTATAAAAAAGAATAAAAATTTTAATATGCATATGAAGAAAATTTTAAAATAAAACAAGTTGTTTCTATTTCAAGGAAGAAACAAATTCTAAAACAACAAAAATATATGTTTCATACTTTGCTTGGTTCGAGGAGAATGGAAGGAAGATAATGGAAATTTTAATGAGTTCGATTATAAATAAAATGGAGAAATGAGATTAAAAGTTTTTAATTTGTTTTCTTGATACAAATTTGGAGGGCAATTCTATCACTTTTTATGCCATCACTCAAGTGAGAGAAGCTCAACTATAAATGAAATTAAAAAAGTTAATCTTTTAATTTTTTAATTTTTAACTCATTTATAACTCAGTCTTTTAATTATGACTCATTATAATTTAATCACTTTAACTATGACTTGCATATAGCTCAGTCCCTTAACTTTTGACTCACTTATAATTTAATCCTACAATTTTTGTTAATTCTTTTTTTTCATGTTGGCCTAGATCTCACATTAAAGAATAAGATAAGGGTATTTTAGAATAATATATGAACATTTCTTTTATCCCTATTATTTAATAAGGATATTTTTAAAAAAATTAAAAATTAAAGATTGAGTTATAAGTGAGTCAAAAGTTGAGAGATTGAGTCGTAGCTAATCACAATTGAGAAACTGAATCATAGTGAGTTATAATTAAAAAATTTAGTTACAGATAAGTTAAAAGTTGAAAGATTAAAAAATTAATTTTTTTAAAAAAATTTGAAGAGAATAAGTGGGCATGCCAAGTGACATCCTATATGATGGTCCATATGGCAATTGTATTTTAAGTGGCGGTTCATGAAGCATTCAATTTCTAATCTACGCGCAAAGATGAATGCAAGCAAAAGATCTTATTCAAGAGGGCTTTGAATTTATTCATTTTATTTTTTATTTTCTATGTAATATTATTTAAGAGAGTCTCCCAGGATTTAAGGAATTATTAGGAAGATTTAAAGGATCGTTTAGTTATTCTGAATTATTTAAATGATTTTTTAATTCTCTTGATAGTTTTTGTATTTGAATTAGAATATTATTTAGATGTCAAATTAAGAGAATTATTTTTATTTTATTATTTATTTTTTTCTTTTAGTTGGGTGTCAGTGAAGTAGGTCTTGTGAGTATCTCAATTAGGGTTTTATTATGATTTTCAAAGAGTTTAACTTAGAGCAGGATTATCCTTTACTTATTTAGAGGCACGCAGTGAAAACTAATTTGGGGGAGAAGAGAATTGAATAAAAATTGATTTCTTTGTAAGTTGATTACTTGTAGGATTGTTTTCATGGTTGAATACAAAGGGTTTTTGTCAAGAGATTGATTTTCTCTTGCGGTGTCATTTTCATAATCTGGAATTTGAGGATGAGTTCTTTTAGAGTTTCAATTCATTGATCAATATATATATATATATATATATATATAAGTTTCAGTGGATGTGACTTTCAACTATATTTATTGATATCTCTAGATAAGTTTTTAGAGAATCTAGATCATTTCTAGTCTTTTTTCTCTTACATGTTTTCTCTATCAAAATTTTTATAACACTATTTGTCTATCCTTTTTTTTTTTTTAAATAAAAGTCATTAAAATATCTCCTCCATTCTGTTCCCATCCATTTCCCTCAAATCATTAAGAGAATTAATGTCCCGTGCAAGCGTAACATTCAGTTAACAAGTAATGTAGCATTTTTAACAAGTTACAGATTTATGTGAGACTAGATGAATTCTCAAAGTAATGTTACACATTTAATAATTAATATATGAGATTTAACAAGTAGTGTTACATAAATTATGTTAAACAGTTATTCACATTTTCTTTCTTCATTTTTATTAAGGATGTTTTAGTCATATGTCTTATAAAATTATTTTCATTTCAATCTCAATAGCTTGCACTTGCAATGCATTTTCAAATTTATTTGGTCCCGATTTTTAATTACGTCATCTAAATATAATATATAATAATTTAAATATTATCATAACAGTGAATTTGTTTACACTAGCTGCAACTTTCATAAGAAAGACTTATAAATTTTAGATGAAGATTTATAATTATATTATTTTAATTTATAATTCTTATATTATGAAAAAAACATTTATTTATAATTCTTGAAAATACTAGTTGAGCTATTACTTTTTAAAAGAATATTTATAAATTTTTCAGAATATTTATAGATAATAATATTTAAATTATTAATTATTAAAGTATTGATATTTTAATAAGATATTATTAACATAAGTATATTAACTTTAATTACCTAAAAGTATTGTTGTTTGATCCAATATTTCCGGTGGCCAATTAAAGTGATTGGTCAAAATAGAATGTTAATCTTTTACATGGAAAAAAGATAACATTCGTTTTTTGATATTGATTTATAACTTAAAAACTTAATCAATAATTTTTTTTAGTAAGGTATTAATTTATAATTTTTAATATTATTTCTAATCAATAAACGATTAAAGTTATCTTTTACCAACAGGCAACAGTATTGCACTGTTTTTTATTGTTGAAGGAAACTATTGTACCAAAAAAGAGTGTAAGTCCCACCTTGAATTTATAATTTAATAATAAAATTTCCTTTTAGCCCTATTTTTTATAAAAAAAATAAAATATAATATATGCTGCATCAAATAGCCTTCAAATTTCCAATGTATATCTCTACTCTAAATATATAAGTCAAAGGATTGGATATGTTATAAATATTATCATGATATATACATATCCACAGCTTCGTAAAAATGGTTTTTTATGGTTTCATTCCATCTCTTTATGGTATTATATTTCATAGCTCGTGAATGAAATAAATATTTTCTAATATTTATTCAAAGTTCAGTTAAAAAAATATTTACAATAAATTAATATCCTATTTTCTAATATTTATTCGCATTTCAGTTTGAAAACATTTACTCTAAATTAATATCATATAGCTTCAAATGAGTCGTCTCATGCCATTATTTGAACTCAAAATCGAATATTGCATCTTTAAAAGGGCTCATTACAGAAAATGCTGCTTATATTGCACATAAGTAGATAACTTATGTTATTGGAAAAAAAATAAGAAAATCCCAAAAAAATTAATTTAATGACAATTAAACCCAACAATTTTTTTAAAAATAAATTATAAATATCAATCTAAATAGTTGTAAATAAACATTTTGATTATTAATAGAGTTATATATAAAATTTAAATTTAAATGCCTTATTTGCAATTAAAACTCTTAAACTTAAAATTATTTAAATTGATATTTATAACTTATTTTTAACACATTTTTTTAAAAAATAAATTATAAATATCAATGTGACATTTCATTTATTAATTGAGAGTTACATAAAAATTTAAATACCTTATTCGTAATTAAAACTCTTAAATTTAAAATTATTTCAATTGATATTTATAACTTATTTTTTTAAAAAATATCAAAACCTATTATTAATTTGTTTTTTTAAAACTTAATTATCATTCTCCCAATCCTATTTATAAGGCTAGAGGCCTAGAAATTGAGGTCATATAATAAACATTTTAGACATCTTTTTTAATTATATTTTGACCTTAAAAAAAGTTTTACACCTTTAAATAAAAGGAGAAACATTTTTTCCAATTTCCCCAATTTTAAATTCTCCCTAGTTATTTAAAATCTCATTCATTCTAACCTATTCTTCTTTTTCTCATTTTAATTTCTCTGGCCCAAAAAACATTTCCCATTTTCATTTCCATCTTTATCCAAGTTTCTTGTTACATTCTATTCCCATGAAACACATTTTGCACACTCCAATGAATTATTAATTTATTATGATTTCATCTACCTCCTTCTCTAGACTCTCTCCTCACTTCCATCTCTATTCTTTAATTTCATTAACCACAAATCATTAATTAAATAAATCAATCCAGCATTTAGAAGCCAAGACGGCAATAGAAACATTCAACAAACAAAAATTTATAGGGAGAATATCAATGAGGGGCCACTAAAATGAATTAATATCAGATAAGGACCTAAACGGATTGGATACGTAACAAAACTAGAACTTTCACTTGTTAATTGTTAATGTTTATTGGTAACAAGTCCTTATCTGATATTAAATTATTATAGAGGACCTTCATTAATATTCTCCCCACTTTATACCTTAGAAGCTAATCCTCAATTCTTCATCTTCCATTATTCCTCCCAATATGGCCAGGTTGGGCTGGTGAACTGGGTTTATGCTAAATCTCAAAATTAGTAGCCTATTTTGTAATCAATATATCAACATCCATAGAAAACATAACTTAATAGTGAACAATAATATTCATAAGTTGTGAATAATCCAACTCATTTATCAGATTACGTGCATAAAGAAACATGACAAGTTCACTAAATCATTGCTAATAAGAATAATTTTCTAAAAAATCATGGGGTTGGACTATACCAAAAGAAAAACATGACATTAATCATTGCTAACAAACCTTTTTTGCCTTTTCGTTATCGATAGCAAAAGTTGTCTGGCACAAGAATTCACTAAGAACGGTAAGAAAGCATCAAAGAACAATCAGGAACAATAATTATCTATGCACAGTCCCAGGTAATTCCCAAAGTGACATTTGAAACTATGATTACACATGAATTATGTACACGTTTAAGCAAAGACCAGAAGTAAAAATGTAAATGTACGGGCAGTTAACAATGGCACGTCCGAGACAATAATTTTCCAGACCCTTTCTTTTCTTTTCACCAGAAATCTCGAGTAGCTTAGAGGTACAAGGCAGGACTTAAGCGTCAAACTTACAGTCATTAAACAAGCTCAAGCATGTAGAATCATGAGATGTAAGCTTTCACCACTTCTGCATAATCGCAAACCAAACCAGTCCTCGGGCAGATGATTTTACCATCATTCTTTTTTGCCATCTCTTCAAGAGCCTGAAAACCAGCAAATATAGTTAGCCTAATTACCACAAATTATTCATGAAAAACATATAAAATAAGAGGGACCTTAGTGCTATAGACATATCCATTGGGCAAGACTTGTGGCGGGTTCTCTGTGTCCATTAGCTCCTTAGTTATGTAGCAAACAAGCTTTGAGTGATGCTGCTTAGAGTACGGCAATGGCTTCGCCAGCGTCCGGAAACCCTCCTGGGATAGAGGGTCCTCTTTTGTACAATCATCCTCGTAACAGTATCTTAATCAAGTCAAAGATCACATGAACAGAGTTACCTGTGATTTGTGCATACACAGCTAGAGGCTTTATTTTACATAAAATTTTATGGTTCTCTTACTTTGCTCTTCAATGACAAAATTCAGGCCAAATTCAGCCGAGGATCAGGTGAAAGCTTAATTTGAGAAGAAAAAACGGTTCAATGTTTACAAATATGAAAATTTCCATTACATTGGTTAAAAATGAGCAGCAGTTAAGATTCGTGAGGACCATACTTTTGACGAATTATGGCAAAATATTTAAACATACTTTTGATCATCATAGCAGTAACAAGACTAAATATGTAAAACCTTGAGTGATTCTGGCGTGTGACAATCAAATTTAATGGACTGTAGCTCATTGGTCAAATATGATTTCTCCAACATTAGTTCTCAGCCCACAATAAATGAAAAATTCTACATAATGACAAACATCAGATCATGAATGCTCTTGGCCTATGAATCTTAGAGGATTTCGTGATTTCATATACCTAACAACATAAATAATGACTCAATCCAATGAAAGGTATTCAATTTAATTGACAACCCTGGTAATTTCAAGTAAACCCCATAAATAAGTAAGGAAGCTCTCAGATGGATTGGCTTTATAATAACAGTCCAACAACAACAAGCCTTATTCCACTAGGTGGAGTTGGTTACATGGATTGTACGATACCATTATACTTTATCATTTACCAAGCTTTTAGAAATATTGTGTTAACTCAGAGGTCTCAGTCAACAACATCCATAAATGTTTTCTTTGGCCTTCTTCTACTCCTCTTAATAGAGTTTAAAATGATCCACTCCACCCTTCTCACTAGTGCCTCCCACGGTTCTTTATACATGTTCAAAACAAACCATTTCAAATGATTTTCTACCATTTTTCACTCAATAGATGCTACACCCACTTTTTCTCGCATGTGCTTATTTCGGATTTTATCTTTATATGTGTGCCCACACATCCATCTCAACATTCTCATATTTGCTATTCCAATTTTATGCTCTTGCTAGCCCATTAAAACCCAACATTCACAACCATATAACATAGCTAGTCTTATAACAGTTCTATAAAACTTCCCTTTAAGTTTATTAGGTATTTTATGATTGCAAATAACTTCTTTAACCTTTCTTCAATTAAACAACCTAACTTGCATACCATGTGCACTTTATAATAGCTGTCTATCGAAAGGAAAATATAGGAGCATCTAACTTGAAAAATTATGCATGTATTGGATAGTCTATGGCTAAAGATAGAGGTAACATTCCCCACCATCCGGCCTCTATTAAACAATCAACAGCAAACAAAAAAATGTCAAACATGAAGACAAGGTAATAAATGGATGATGCTATGAGATGTGAATGGATACGGAGTTTTCAGAGCAGAAAGTCCAGCTTGCAGATAGATATTAAGCAGAGGCTCTACAGTCATGCCATATAACTTGTAGAATTCCTGTTTAAATTGGTCCACCAGATAATCCCATTGCTTAGGTTCAAATAAGACCTGTAAAAGGATTGAGAAAATGTAATTACAGCTTTTACGGATTACTGAAATTTCAGCTCAAAGAATATAGACACAATATATGAAAGCTTATGTACAAGAAGCTGTTTGGCCAAAAACAGAAAGTACATTAAGCTTGTTTTTCGTGAACTGTAATTATTACCAGCTTGGAATGGTCAGAAACATAGTCACAGCTCATATCCACTAGATAGAGCCATAATGTATATTTCAAGCTTCGCATTCCTCCTTTCTTAAAACAGAAATAAGTTATAGGCACTTGACAGAAACAAGCTTTTAAAATGAAGTTCACAATCTAACTGAAAAACGCATTCACATTTTGGCATCTAGAAAAAAAAATGCAAATATTTTCCCACCTTCAACAAAACAAAGAAAAAGAGAGGAGTGGCATCTTCAACTTTCAAATCAATACTCTAATATTGATATATGGTGTTTATCCATTCAATCCAATCAAATTCTAATAAAACAAATCAAAATTCAAAAGATGCACCCGTTAATCAAACACTGAAAATTCCCCTAACATGGCAGAATTAAAAATTTAAAATACTATTAGTGTAATAACATGCACAAATACTAGATAGACAAGGTTTACCTTATATGTAGCACATTCAGTATCTCTTTTAAAGGCCAGGGTTGCCATAACCCGCTGCAATTCTTTCATGTCAGTGGCTCCCCAAGGTGCAAGATATTTCCTAGCATATGTGATGGCTCGCAAATTATTTTCAGCCCGTACCAACTCTATGAACTCTTGAAGTCTTAATTGAAACTCCAATTTGCTCTGTTGTCAATAAAACCAATCTAACTCAATATAATATGACAAAAACCTAATGTCTGCATTTGTATATCAAATACCATGGCATATGACCTACCTTCAATAGAAGGCGGTGGCAGATATAATAGATACAAGACAACAATTAATTTTTTTTAACCGCAAAAACAAAAAAAAGCAAACTGTTATTTTATTTTTAAGCCATGGTCAAGCCACTCTGAGGTGTCAAAATCTCTCCTGACTTATCTACAGCATTCCATGTATAGTTAACTGCCTTTATATTGTGAGTGTTTGAGAGAGTCCCTAACAAAGTAGAGCTAAGTTAGTGAGAAAATTATGTAGTTTATGGTCAAATATAATGACTTATGATAAGTTACTTTCTCTTTCAATTTAACAAGGCCAAAGTTTCACACTATCAGGCATTGCAATTTGTTGACATGAATTTTTATCATCAAGTGCTTAAAACATATAATTCCAATGAATTCCAAAACCATTGCTATTTACCTGGTAATAACAGATACAGAGTGATTTAGAATAGTCAAGGGAATGGGGAAACAAAAGGGAAAGAAGGACAGGGAGGAAAAATTAGCAGAGCAAAATCATTGGATAAACTGAAATTCTTCAACTGGTATGTAGATAAGGATTAGAGTTAGAGAATATGTAAATTGAAAATATCTCTAAACTCTGGTTCCTACACTTCCAATAAGTTTTGCATAATTTCCCATCACAGAGCTCTTGCCCCATCTCTTCAAATAACAATAATAATAATAATAATAATAATAACAAAGAAGTTCCATCGGAAGCAAACATTGATGGTGTACTTTAAGAGTTAGAAGAAAGCAGCAGCATAATGCTGAGCTCTTATAGTAAAACACATCCCATAAAATTGGTCTCAATTCTGGAAAAATATGCTTGAAGAAGACGATCAAGTAAAGGTCCTATATCTTGCTTTTCAGATTGCCTTAGGTAGCACTGTAGCAGATGTAATGAGCTCAAACTACCTAAAGTAGTACCGTAGCAGAGCTTTTCAGATAGGATCCTCGTAACAAAAGGAGGTGATTTCAATAATAGCGTGATGAAACCTTTAGACCTACCAATAACCAGTCCTCTTAAACAGGATGGCATCTAACAGAGACAAATTTTCTACAGTGATGTCTTTTCCAAGGATCTTGGCTTGAAAGTGAAATCTCTTTGGGCTTTACTGAAGGTTGCAAATGAAGTTAGACATTGGATAAATTCCTTTCTCAACACTTTAAGAAATACAAGAGCAAAGATACAATATCTCAAATTAAATTAAAGGATTATCATATAAATAAACTCATCAATCCACCAGATATTGATAAACAGCAGTATGAACCTTGGACTTCTTCAACCTTGATTTGTTCTCAGCACACCAGGTTAGAGCAGGTCCAACATCCTTATTTTGTAAAGCATCAATAACCTTTCTTGCTTCCTGGAACACGTCAATATCAACAAGATCCTGATGCATAAAGAAGAATGGCATTGGTATCAGGTCCAAAGTAGAATAAATTGGCTTGATAATTGAAAAATTAGAGTTTGGGAAACCATCATTTGCTTGACAAAAGCACCAAGGAATATTCAAAGAATCCTCAAGAAGTCAACAGCCATTTGACAAACAGAAAGTCCAATTTTAAGACAGGGGGAAAAAACCTTCACGGAACGAAACAAAATTCACAAGATTTACCTGTAAATTGCTGCATTCAGCAAGTTTAACTGCTGTATCATAATATGACATTCTCAACATGTAATCCACCAAAATCCTCTTCAGACGTGTGTCATTCCATTCTGATATTTTTTCTGCATCAGCAGATTCTAAGTGACCAATACGCACTCGATATCTTTGTGCTTGCAGTTGCTCTGCTCGACTTCCTTCCTCCAACTGAAGATGTTGTTATACGAAAATCATGGAGAAAAAAATAAACACGAGACAATCAATAGGAATGTAAATACATCATTTGGTAGGAAAACTGCAAATGCAAAACACGTGCCATGACACTTCCAGAAAAGGAAGATCAATTTTTTCACAACAGATCAATCACATCACACCTAGAAAAAGCCAGCGTCCTTCATGATGCATAAAAGATCTTGGTCATCTTTAAACTTATATACACAAATAATGCATCAAAACTATCCCTCTCACTGATATAATGTAAAATGTGCAATAACTATCCTCACTTTGGCAAACTGAAAAAATGGGAGAATGAGTTTGCTATAAACTGTGAATGCAAGACAACCGCAATGCATCCTGAAAAGAAATATCAAATACATCAGACCCAAAAAATGTCAGTGGCCTTCATGATGCAAAAAATTATGGGATGTCTTAATGTCTTTAAACTTATCTATCCAAATACCTCATCGAATATTAAACAATAACTACATTTTTAGCTCGAAAGCTGATCACACATTACTTCGTTTGTCAACCAAAATAGCAAAACGAAATGCAATCAAAATTAACGACTAAAATTCATAAATATCCCTCCCTCTGATACACCCACAAAATATCAATAAATATCTTCAGTTCTGCAACCAAAAACTTGTGTGAAGGGAAAAACAATTAACATCTGAAGGAAAAAAAAAAAGAACAATTAACTTCAACTGAAGACAGCAAAGATAAATTGCCTGAATGAGCATAAGCATACTGTCACAATTCAAATAAATAATTTTGTTTTGCACTTACCTTCCTCTTAAGCCCTTGTAGCCTGGAGACAAGGGAGTTCAGTTGGTTGACTGCGTCATCACGGGATATGTCACTATCGGCAACACTGGAGACGCTAGACACGACGGAGGAGATCTCCTTCTCGATGATGCGATGATTAGCACGGATCGTCTTCTTATAGTGTTCGAAAGGGACCCTCAAGAACTGATGCTCAAGCTTCAAAGACTCGGTGAGTTGGCTAAGCTGTGAGGACGGAGGAGGTGCGGCGGCGTTGTTGACGGCGGCAGAAGTCACGGCAGTTCCGGTGGTGGCCGTCGCGGCGGTGCTGCCGCCATTGGGAAGGGAATCTATCTCCATCGTAACGGGAGAAGAAAGTGAACGGAATCTTAGATGGGGAAGTGACTTGCAGCCATCGGCTTGCAAGAATTTAATCCACTCCTCAAACGAGACCGTTGATTTTTTTTTATTATTTCTGATTAATTTATTATATCAATTAGGTCCATAACTAGGATGTTTCTCGGAACTTATTTTGCAAAAGAATTTGCCATTCCAGCTTGACAACTTTGTGTGAGTTTTTATATTGAAGTAAAGAGAACATATGAAACTTTTTTTTTTTTTTTGTAAATAAGAGGAATTCCCAAATATTTGCTAATCTCTAGTTAAGCCAACACCCATTTACTCATCTCCATAGTTATATAGAAATTCACATTTTTTTTAAAAACACATTTTGGTCTTATAATTATTCATCTTTTGACTTGAAACTGCACAAAAGTAATAAGTACATTCCATCATGATTTTTACTTATCAATAAAAGCTATCCCAAAGAGGATCAAATTGGCTTCTCTCCATTTTTTCTTTTTTATTTCCTCTCTACTTTCTATCGCAACCATTAAATCCATTTTTGAATAATTGACATCTAATGTTTCATAAAATTAAAATTAGATTCCAACCATTTAAAAATAAATTCAATGATTCGATGGAAAGTGGAGAGAAAATGGAAAGATAAGAAAATGGAGAGAAGCCAAGTCCAAAGAAGATCAAGTCATTGGCCAAAACAAAAAAAAAAAGATGTGATAATTGGGAGCCACTTCTGTTCAAATGGATAGGCTTCCCACTCTCCTTATTGATCTTATCATGGATAATATGATTGAGTATTTCCATACATAGAGTAAATATATAAGGAGAGATAGGATACTCTCACCTAATTCCTCTAGACATCCTAAAAGTATCAATAGGTTCACCATTCTAAAGGATTTGTATCAAGGGGCTTTGAATACATGCCATAATCACATTTTGAATCTTCTTATGAAAGCCAATAGCTTCAAGGTGTCAAGAATAAATGACCATTTTAATCAGTCATAAGCTTAATCTAAGTCCACTTTAATCGCCATCATCTCTTTACTCCCTCTTTTATTCTTTATTGAGTGGATGACTTCTTGGACAATAATGATATTATCATAGTTCTATCTCCCCATAATGAAGCAACACTAATGGTTACTAGTAAGCTTATCCATATGGCCTTTCAATATATGTGTGATCACCTAAGAAACAACTTTGTAACTTACATTGTAGAAAGAGATTGGCTAGAAGTCTTTCATGACTGTAAGTTTATCCACTTTTAGTATTAAAACTAGATGAGTGCTATTAAGAGAGTAAATCACAAGGTCTTCAAAAATTTCATTGATGAAGTTGTAGATTGAATCACCAATAATGTTCCAATCGTCCTAGTAAAGAAATGTATGAATGTCATTTAGTCTAGGGGCATTAAATGGTTCCATGTCAAACAAGGCTTCGTGTATCTTAATAACCTTAGCATTGAGAATATTTTTATCAACTCATATAATAAGGATAGACATTAGTGGTACTTAAAGAATTCAACTATCAAGTTGCTTCTGAAGAGATGTTTATAAAAATCCATAGTCATAACCTTCAGTTCTTGTGATTAAACACCTATATATCATTTGAGTTCTTGAGGCCGTCAACTCCATTCCTTCTTCTTTTGGATAAAGTATATGCATGGAAGAACTTGCTATTCTTGTCACCCTATTTCAACCAATTACATCTAAACTTTTGGTACCAAATTATTTTCTCTTGAGTAAGGATCCTATTATATATCTTCTAGGGTTCTTTTTCAGTCTTAGAAAGATGGTGGTTGTCCCTATGTCTTCTAGCATAATCCATACCCTTAATTCTTTTTAATAGGTTTTGTTTCTTCCCGAGGATGTTACCCAACTAGTCCTATTCCGCTGGGTACAACTAGATTCAATTTTTTATATTTTTTTCAAACTAATCACCAAAGTTCCAAGATTCTTTCACAATATCTACAAATCCCTCTTTGAGCATCTAGGAGGGTTGACACTTAAATAGAGGTTCAAATTGGTTCTAGTATTGTTGGAGCTTGTTCTCATGAAGAGAGGTTGATGTTTAGAGCCAACGTTGTTAAGGCAATATACTTTTGTATGAGGAAACAAGTTTGATCACTAATATTAATGAAACCCCAATCAATTCTCTCCTTCATCTATATCCCCAATAAAATCCACTTCTAAGAGTTGAGCATTATTTGGATGCACTCATTGAATTATTTTAATGGAATAAGCACCATTGATTGTAGAACCACCCTACTTGTCAAATAAGGAAATGTAGGCATTAAAGTTGCCAATAACCATTTGTGCCTTAAAAATAAGATTACTCAGGTCAATTATAGCTTTCCACAAATGTTTCCTTAAGATATAGTTAGGTTTAGCATAAACACAGGAAAGCCAAAAGCTCTTTTAGCCTTATCATATTATCATATCCAAATGATGCTCTTACCTAAAAAGTTACTAAATCAGCTTGAAAAGGATTGCAAGATCTCCCTTTAGGGGAAGAATGTTGAGGGTAGGAAGCTTCATCTTCTAGCTTGGATATTGTCACAAAGATTAAATAAGAAGGTGGCTTGGGAATTAAAAATTTAAGGAAATAGAGTAAAGCCCTCTTCATAATGAAATTGTGTTGGAGCCTCATTTTTAAAGTCAATGCCCTTTAGGTGAAAGTCCTTAAGAGCAAGTATCAATGCGGTAATGGTCCTTTGCCTGTAGTGAAGAGAAAACAAAATTCCTTCTTTACATGGAAAAGTATCTATGAAGTTTGGGAAAAATTCAATAAGGGCTTGAGAAAGAAAGTAGGTGATGGAAAAGCTATCTCATTCTAGTTTGAGAATTGGTTAAAACTAAACATCCCATTTATTGGTTTGATTGTAGGTATGAAAAAATTTATATTGTGTAACATCCCAAAATTTAATAAGGGATTTATTAAATAATGAAGGGTGAATTAGTCATTGGGTGTATTAATTTAGTTAAGGGTGTTTTCGAATAACTAATAAGCTTAATTGAATTTTTGGTAGCCTTGAAATTAGGCTAGGGAGTGGTTTAGGCCAATTGGGCCTAACTAGAGGATGAAAACTCAAACTTAAGCCTATTGTGTCATCTATCATAGCAGACACAAGATGTATGTGCCATGAGGGACGGGACAAAACTAATTTAAATCAAATGCAATTAGGCTGGAGAAAAAGGAAGGAAATAAAAGAAAATGAAGAAGCACGTTACTCCTCTACTAGGGCATACTATTTTCATGAAGTTTGGTGTGATTTGAGCTTGCTATTGCCTTAGTTATTCTTCAACACTCTTCCCTCCACATTTCTATTGGTGACTAAGTTGGGTTTCTAGATTGGTTGATGATGACTCCATGACTTGGGGTATTTGGTCTAAACTCATAGGCTTAAATAAAATTAATGAGAGTTGTTTAAAGTTTATAAACCTAAGGTTAGTAATTTTATGGTGTTTTGTAGTTGGGCCATTTGGTTTGGATGAACCCTAAGCTCAAAATGAGAGTTTGGGAGTAATGTGAGATGTTACATGGTATTATTTGACTTTATAGAATTTAAATGAAACTAGGAAGGTCATTAAGGTTTGGATTATGTCAAAGATGGAAGTTATGAGATTGGTTTAGTTAGATTTAGACTGAGTGCTTTGTATTAGAGTTGAAATTGATCAATTAGTGTTTGGAATTGTAGATTAACATTGTTTGGTTTCCTTTGAACAAGAGGAGGTTCAAAGAGTTTGCTAAAATCAGTGGATAACCTTTTTTGGTAACAAAAGAATTAAGGTAATTAGATAGCCTAATCCTTTTACTTACTTGTTTAGATTGTTATTGAATGTTTGTAAAATAATAAATGCTATTTTGACATATCAATTTGTAATTTTTGGGTATTTTTATGTGTGAATTTATGACATGAAAAGGAAAATTTTGATGATAAAAATTAATTTAGAGGTTGATTTTAACTTATTAGTGTTTATTGATGACTAAAAGAGAAGTTAAAAATTTTACTTGATGGTACAAACTCTATATTTGTTTTAAGAATGATATTAAAAATTATGTTATATTCTCTAATCCTATCATTAGAGTCATTTTATTAGTTTCAATAATTGAAACTAATATTTATAAATAATATATTGTTTGTAGATTATATTGTTGGTGAAGATTGTGGTGGAAGGAAATTATTAAGGAAAAATTTATTAAAAAAGCCATGAGGTAACCTACTTTTAATTTGTGATTAGTGTTGCTTCATATTAATTAGGTGATTATTGAGAAAATTATGAATTAATATTGACAAATTATTTTATTATATTTATGGAAAAATTGTGAAATTGTGAATATGAATTTTGAAGTATTTTTGTCAAGTAGGATGTCATGCAATATTATTGAAAATTGAGAAAATTGTGAAGATTATACTATTATATAATTTTACAATGTTGATATGAATCTTGTTTGATTATTATGAGAGGTGTTGGGAGAGTTGCTATTGTTGTTGTCTTTATGTGTCACGTGGTACGCCCCTACTGGAGGTGGCTTGTAAGGGTTCGGGTTAATCTACCTTTGGTCGGGTAATTTAGCACCAAGTGAGGGCTACGACCCGAGGTTAATGAAGAGAGATAAGGATAGTTATTTGTTATGCATTGTAATATTTCTTTTATTTTTATTGGAATTATATGACTGTTGTTCCCCCCTTAGCAAGTGCACATTTAATTGTTTTGTACACTATCATAAATTGACATTGGTTACTGAAACTTTTGAGTTTCATTATGTGGTTAACAATTTTTAGGAGAAGAGCCATGAGCAGTGCGTGGAGGAGTCCCTAAGACTTAGTGACATAGATCTACTGTCTCTTTTATATATTTTAATTTATAATTTTTAATGTGTTATATTGCCTTATTTTGAAAATTGATTAAGTTGTTTATTTTAATTATTGGTCTATGGTTTACACTTGTTGGGAGCATAAGAATGAAAAAAATGTGATTTTAGCCTTACAGCATGTGGGAGGTAAAAATTTATTTAAGATGTATTGTGCAAGCTTAAGCTAATTGTTAAATATTTTTATATTGGATCTATTGATATAAAACATGTTGGGTGGTTATAACCTAACTATAGTTGTAGATATATATTAGTTGTATGAAATTGATTTGTATTATTTGAAAAGGGATCTTTTGGGCCTTTCACATTTATTTTATTTTTAATTGATTGAGATCTGAAATTTTAAAAATGACAATTTAAGGAGTTAAATTCTACTTATCATAATAGTACTCATTTCTCTAGTTTAATCTTTTCTACCATGGTAATTATTTTAAAATGTGAAATATTTTATAAAGCTATGTTTTATCATTTCCTACCATGGTAGTATTTTAAATTATAGAATTGTTAAAAAAAAGGATCAGTTGACTTTTGTTTACCATGGTAAACACTTTTCTACCATGGTTGAGTTAAATTGTTTTGAAAAAAATTAAGATGTTATTGACTCAATGGTACTAAATTTAGCCTCAATTTCCTTAAGATGGTAGAGGTTGGAGGTTTGAGTCTAGGAAGGCTTCAAAAGACCTCTTTGGTGAGGTGAGGAATAAGCTAAATACCATCTTGGGGAAAGCTAGGCCCGCTGCAAGAGTGGTTAAGGCTCCAATCCAAAAGACCCTTGGTAGGGTGGGGCTAGGATTGTTACATAAAAGGCACCTTTTATGTAATAGTCCCAACTCACCAAGGGCCTCTCCCCCTAGACTTTCGCCATGCAGGACACACCTCTCTCTAGGCCCCACATGAGACGACCTCTCTTAAGAGAGTGTCAGGAGATAAGGCTTCCCCATAGTAGTATGTGGGATTATTTTCCTGTGATAAATATCGCGAGAGAGCCTCCCTAGGTTTGATCCTCCAACCTCTCCTACTTAACAAAGTTGAGGCTGAACCTGGTACCCCTGAGTCTCCTGACATAGGAGAATAATCTCACATACTATTATGGAGAAGCCTTGTCTCCCAAAGCTCTTTTAAGAGGGGTTGTCCCATATGGGGCCTGGGGGAGGTGTGTCTAGCATGGTGAAAGTCCGGGGGGAGAGGCCCTTAGTGAGTTAAAGCTATTATATATATTCTATGTTAAAACAATGCATTGAATTTATGAATGTATGGCATTATCATGTTGTGAGAGGGTGGGGATTCACTCCAAATGGATTACTTTAAATCAATATGGTACCCATTAACACTATAGGTGGCTCCGGTGATCAGTTTATTACATGGCATCTCTACTCTAACCCTTAAGGGTATGGGTTGGGGCATACGACACCCCAAGGATTTGAAAAAGGGAAATTCATGGTTTGAAAGTGAATGTGGAGCCTTTAGCTGGGCCACCCCTCATAATTGGTGAGGTTGAGCCAGTCTAGTCACATAGAATTTATCATGTTTGTATTGTTAGCCCACAAATTCAGTCAGAGGTATTAAAAGGGCATAAGGGAGGTGTATAATGATCATGTACATGTAGTATATGTGTTCATGATCAACTAGTTTGTGTTGCCTACTTTGTATGCTCATTAACTTTCTTGACTTACTTGTAGATGGATTATGTTACTTAGTTACTGAGATGTTATTATCACCTTGTGGCTATCATTTTATAGGTGAAGACTCTGTTAGGAGTAATGGGAAAGCTGCTAAGGGTGTAACATCCTAAAAATTTAAACTTGATTAAGTAAGCCTGATTAAAGTAATTAAGTCTATTAAGTGAGATGTGTGACTAGAGAGGTCTAACGATGTTTAGTTGTAATTTCAGCCTTAAATATGGGTCCAAAGTAAAGTCGAGTCACTTGGATGTGAAAAAGGAAGCAAATTTGAAGAATGAGGTTCTGTGCCATACGTCGTGGTATATGATGCGTCAGCCATAATGCATGGTCACTTTTTTACAGAAATAAGAGTATTCTGCAGCTCGCAAAATGGAGGGAGTAGGGATAAAAATGAAGAGAAGCACGGGGAGCTCTATTAGGGCTTGGAGAATTCAGATATTTAGAGCATATTAGAGCTAGATAACACTTAAAGTAAGGTTTCTAAACTCATTTCTTCCCTTTATCTTCCATTTTCTTACATAGATTTAAAGTCTTATACATCCATGAGCATGCCAAAGATACAATTCATGCTCTTTAAATACAAATTCATAAAACTCGTGCTTTAAAAATAGCACAATCATTAACATGCTTAAGTTTCACTTAGTTTACAAACAAACTATCTCATTGACTTTGTATAACATATTCACCCACTTTACAATGTTTTCTAAATATAAAAACATATAACTTTTCATATTAAAATACATTGTAAGCATTTCATAAAATTCAAAATCATAAACACAAGCATATATAAGAATTTAGGTTCTTGATTACCTTAATTCTTGGTTTACCAACCAAAAAACCCATGAATATCAAATGAAACCTCTAACAAGCTCAAATGCACCAACAGAGGATCAATCTACATATTACATAATCATCATCGTTAATGACTAATTAACATAAATTTTCTATAATTAAAGTCTAGCCTTAAAATTACCATCGTGGTCATCTACCACAACCAAGTTCATTTATAAGTTCCATTATTTAATCACTTAGATTTCCATTAGTCTAATAAACACTATTAGCTATCCACATTAATGTTAGCTTAACTTGAAAACCCAAAATAATTAAATACAAGCTAATCAACCATTTAGGAACTTCAAGCAACTCCATCTTACTCAAATTAGTGGCTAGAAACAACACCATTTTCAAATCTCTACTCCAACTAACCATCCACAATTGTGGAAAAAGAAACTCATAAGGATGAAGAAAAGGGAGTATATAAGTTTACCTAAGTGGTTTGAAGCTCTAAATAGACTTTAATGATTTCTACAACAAACCCTAGCAAAGATATCCTTATTCACCTTTGGACTCCTACTCAATTCTTTAATTTTGTAAGTTAAAATGTAAGTCTAGAGGCTTAAAATTTGAACATAAGCTACGACTAATGACAAGTATAGAAGAGTGTGAACTTAGTCCATTACTTTGGACCCAATTATAGTTTTAATAACATCTAGGGTCTAATTCTAATTTGAATATGAACTATGGAATATTAGTCATGGTTATTGGGACCTGTATCTTATTCTCTATAGTTAACATTTTTATAGAAAAGAGTTCAGTTGGAAAAGCACTAAGGGCTTAGATTGGTGCATGGGAGTAATTGGATGGCCTTTAGGTCTATTGAACCCTATGTGAGGCTCAAAAAGGGATTGGAGGAGTTTTTTGGCCACTTTAGGCCCACATTAATAGGCTTAAGTTAAGGTTCTCAAACTATGCCATCCATTGTAGCAGAAAGCGTCATATGTCATGATGGACACATTGAAATTTTAAATATAAAAAAACACGTATCATGTAAACAAAAAATGATGGAGATTGAGTTAGTTCAAAGGAAGGCAGTCATAGCTCTATTAGGGTTCATCTTTTGGAGTGTTTTAATATTGTTTAAGGGTGTCTTTCCACTAGGTAATCTTCTTATTGTCTTCTCCTCCCTCTTCTATGCGTTTTTCTCAAGTTATTGGGTAAGCTCAAGTTGAGTTGTACCTATTCTAGTGACTGTAATGAAATTTAAGGGAGTTGTTTTAAGTTTCTAATAATAGGTTATTGTTAACAATAGTAGTTATTAGTGTTAATAATGGGTTTAAACTTAATATTAATAATAATTAATCTAGATTAAGCCAATGTGGTTGTTTAATAGTGTTCGTTGAGCTAAATAGAGGTTAGATAAGCTAATGGAAATGAGAAAAAGGATTAATTATAGCTAATATTGCTAATTAGGGTCTTAGGCATTAATTGCAATTAAGGGCTAATTAATGACAAATAGTCATTAATGCTATTATTAATCATGAATTGTAGATTGATTGTTCTTGGAGCTTGTGTATTGTTTATGAGCTTCCTCGGAATTCAAATTATACTCTTATGAGGATAATCTAAGAGTTAAGGTAATTGAGAATTAAATTCTAATATATGTTTATTGTATGCAAATATGAGCTTGTTTGATTATGAAATGAAATGATTTGATTTGAGTTATGTGGTTGCATCATATTAACATGTGGTGATGGCATAAGTTCGTATGGCATGATTAAATGAATCTCAATTGTTGGATAGGCTAGCACCCAAGAGGTGAATTGGGTGACACTTAATTTTTTTTAAAACTTAAAGAGTGAAAAGCTTTAATATGAAACACATAAAATTTATATTGATTCAGTCTCAAACTTAGCCTACATCAAGTCCTTAAGATCACACTTAAGATTTTCAACTAAAATCACAAGCTTCAATAAGTGCTTGCCACTACAGTATAACTCATAAGACTTAACTTCTCTTAAATCAACCAACAAACCTTGCTACAATCCAGCAAGTTGTTATAAACACTTGAAAAAATCCCTTTTCAAGATTTTGGAAGAATAAGATAAACTTTCACAAAGAAACTCTCCTAAAAAGTAGATAAATTATAGTTGAAAGTTTATCAACTTGTGAGAGCTTTTTCACAATTTTTTTTAAGAATGATAAATAAATGCTAAATGATTTAAGCACAATTTAAAACCTTTTGGATGCTTAGATAAAGAAAAGTTTGCTCAAGGATTAAAAGTTCCTCAAACTTGAATTGCATCACATATATGGTTTTTTTATAGTTGACAAACTATTGGAATACTGTTACTAGCCGTTGGTGCAATTTCTTGCATGCATCCTGTTATATCACACGTGAAATGGCTTGTATCAAGTTCTATATATGTATATGTGATAAATCAAGCATGAATTCTAGGGTAATGAACTCTAGGGTATCTCACGTGTGGTTTTGAGTATATGAATATGCAATTCATTTTGTGTGCAAAAACTCACGTGCGACCCTCTTGGTCTCACACATGGTTTGGCTAATAGAAAGTTAAAACTAGTTTTGTGTGACAAATCTTATGTGTAACCAACTTGTCCTTACGTGTGATTTAGCTAGTGGAAAGTTAAGCCCAAGTCTATGTGACAGAACTTGCTTGGAACCAATATACTCTCATGCATGATTTGGTTAGCAGAATGCTAAGGTCAATTATGGGCGATAAATCTCACATGGAAGCAATAGGCTATCACACATGGAATGGCTTATTTCAAACCTAAACTATCTCTTGAAGACATATCGCATGTGAAACACAATAACACTCATGCGTGAAATGGCAAGTTACAAAACTTAGACCATTCTAGGATACAAATAACACATAGAACCATTATGCACTTAAGTAATATTTTGCATGATCAAGAGATATGAAATTGTGAATCACAAATCACTCAAGTATACAATTTAAACAAGGCTTGAAAAGATATAAGACTCAATTTTGGTAAAGTGTGTTTCAGAGAACTAATACAAAATCATGTGTGGTTACTATATACTCTCACGCATGAAATGGCACTTGCCAGAAAGCAAAGAAACACAACATGACAAATCTTGTGTGTAGACTAAAGGCTTGCTTGCGTGATTTGGAACATAGAAGCGGTGACAAGACATCACACAAACACAAGTGACAAATCACATGTGGATTACTTCTTAATTCTTATGTGAAACGTTAGTTGGTGTGCTTTACTTGCTAAATCATGTGAGTAATCATATAGGATCACGCATGATTTTGTAATCTGTGAAGAACTCAGCTTCTATGAACCACTACAAGATAAAATGATGTAACTTGCACACTTGAAAGTATTAATATGAGTCTTAATGTGCATAAATAAGACTTATAAATCAAAGATGATACATTCATTTTAATGATAATGAAATATGATTAAGCTCTCAAAGTTTATTGAATCTAAAAGAATTAAATGACCTATCTTATAATTCTTAATCTTTTCTTGATTCTTCATGCTCTTGAGGTTTTGTCTTCATCCATGATTCTTTATACATCTGCACACATAACAAATACCTCTTTTCTTGGTTTTATAATCATCAAAACATGTAATCCAATATCAATGTGGTTGTTAAGCATGATATGATGATGGAATTGTGGCCAAGAAAATCTTAATGAGCATAAATATGGGCATGTAAATTAATGAGCATGTGTTTGAGGATATAGATATATGATTGAGTAAATGAACGGTTATGACACAATACTAAGAATTGAGTATGAATGCATGATGTAACATTTTAAATTTTATTTAGAAATTTAATTATGAAAGTTATAGGTAATTAAGGCAGTTTAATTTGAGGAATTAGTTCTAAATAAGGAAATACGGGCGCTTAAAGATTTAATTGAGGAAATGTGTGCATTTGAGGATTTAATTGAAGAAACATATATTTAGAGTATTTATATTGATTGAGGTTTATAAAATGTTAATAAATTATTTAGGCTCTTAATTATAATTTAAATTGGGCATGATATCATGTACTAGGGTTATTTGGGGTTCAAAATAGATATTAGATTGACTTGGGCCCAAATTATTAGGTTTAAGTGAGATTTTCTCGCAACTGTACCACATATTATGGCATATGGCATAGCATACGGTGTGTTTTCAACATTTATTGTTTTGTTCAAAATTTATAATAAAAGTGAGGGTTTTTTGTGGGGGTAAGGGAAAAAATTGAATGTTCTATTAGGGTTTCCCTTTTCCTATCATAAGGCATGGTTTTGGGCTCCAAATAACTTAAGATGACACCTCTAATCACTCTTTTATCCTTTAAACCTCTCATTAAGCTAGTTTGCTTGGATTTTTTGGGTTAGGGTTTCGTTTTTAAGGTTGCCCAATTAATGTGTTCAAAACTAATGGATGATTTAAGATTATGTAAATGTAGTTTAAGTTGTTTCAAAGGTATTTGAGGCAATGGGATAAATTAATTCAAAAATCTTAGACTAAGAGGATGATGATTTGTGATAATTTGAGTGCTTAGAAGCTAAATTTGTGATTAAGAGGTATATTGAGGTTGAAGAGGACTAAAATGATGATTTAGGTATATTAATTAACCTAATACTAGGATTAGGGCGTGATTAGTGTATTAATGATTACCAATAATTAGCATTATATTAAAAATAATTAGTATCACATCATATATAGATTGGGATATTGACATTATCGGAGGTGATAGTGCACTTGTTCGAGAAGCTTGTAGCAAGGAGCAAATGTGATCACTATTAATGTGTGATTATGTGTGTTTGTGTGTGAAATTGATTGTGTGATTTTATTATGTTTAGCAAATTATATTGTATGCGCTATTTGAAAAAGTTAATTGCCAAGTGGGATAAAATGCCCGCGCGCGCACATACACAATGTTTGGTATGATTATTGTTTAGAAATGTTTGAAATATGCATGATTTGTTGGGTTTAAAATATTGTGTTGTTGGAGATTTTGTTTTGAGTTTATTTACCATGTGGTAAGCCCTCATTAGACACTGTGAGTGGCTTCTAGCTTGAACTAACTTATATTTGGTCGGGTGACTTGGTTCCAAGCGCGGTGTATGAAGGGATATAAGGTGATGTCATCCATCATTTTTATTGTTTGGTTAATATATGTTTGAAAAACATCTTGTATGCCCTACTTAGTAATCATATAGTTAGTTACATCACATGTATCTGATTGCTCCTGCAAGTGCACAAAATCAATATAGTAATAAGTTCGGAGTATTCCATATTAAACCCAAGAGAGAACAATGAACTTTGTTATTAGAATGTAACAAATAATAACCAATTTAGAAAAATGAATTATGAATTAAAATAATAAAATAAAAATAATTAATAGGAAATTTATTTAATAACAAAACGCTAAGGATTGGATTTATCTATTGGGATGTTCTACTCTTACCTACTAAAAATTATTCCTATTCAATGAAAGCAATAATTGTTACCAAAGTGACTTAGTTACCTCTCAGTAGACTAAGTTGTATTTAATTATAGTTAAATCACCGATCACTTGACTTTAACCCTTTGATTGAACGATTAAGCTATGATTAACGTTGCCCTAAACTCCTAAATTATTTCTAATCTAGTTATTTATGATTACTTTCTTAAGTCTAGGCTTGCTCTTCTCCTTTTAGTTTATTAAGTAAGCCCACAGACAAAGAATATATTGGCTAGATATAAACTTAGAATTGAAGAATAAGGAAAAGTAAAGAAAACTGAATAATTACTTTCAAAGTATTATAAAACATTAAATCCAGAACAATTGGAAATAAAATCAAAACTAGAAAAGGGTATAAACATCCTAATTAGGCTACTCCTTTAAGAATTTAGAAACCAGACATAAATTTAGTCATCAACAATTCCCAAATCTATTAAACTATTAAGAAAAGAACAAGAGATGAGCACAAAAAATTACTTCCAGATTAATTAGATCAGCCCCTTGCTCGACACTCAACCTTTGAATTGCGTCTTTGTCAAAATGTGTTCTCATTTTGTATTTCTAAGGTTTATTTATAGCTTTTCACACCCTAAGGAGCCCTAAAACTAGGTGCTTTATGTCTCTTTTGAATTAAATATGATGATTTAAATAATTTCATACAAAATCAAACTCCCTACGTGTCAAAACATTAATGTTTGCATGTGGTCATGTGCTATATGTTACTATCCGCACATGAACTAAGGGTGAGGTGAGAGATCTTTCTATTTTTGTTTCGCCCATGTGTAGATATCTTTGTTGATGGTTTGTCTATGTGTGAGTGTACTTAAGGTAAGGGGTCTCCTTGAATTTTCCACTCATTTACTCATGGTTGAGTTCTTTGGCAGTTCATCCGTCCCTAATTGAAAGCTTTTAGGCCTATTCGAGGTCCTTAATATGCAATCTCATGTTTTAACAATATTTTTAAGTCCTTTTTCATTCCTTCCCTGCATTTTGACAAATGCTGACTTAATGAGGTTATATATATGGTTATTACCTCAATTTGCTATAATTAATGAGCATATTTAAGTATAAATGACTCAAAAATTAATATAAATAATTGGTATATCAACATCCTTGTATATTAATTTTAGTTGCTGGGATCTTTTGTCTCATTTCTTGTAGTTACAATTTTTACATGGAAGAGCCCAACTAGAGAAGCACTGAGGCATAGACATAGTGTGTAGATCACCACTTGGTTAATAAGACCTCCTTAGCTTTGTATATATGTATTGTCAACCTTAAGGCATTATTTTGTAATATGAGTATGTGACTCCCTATTTTGTTGATACATGCATTTGATAGCCATGAAATATGTTTTGTGACATTGATGGCCTTATTTTGACATGGTTAAATGAATTACAAAGCATTTGAAGTAAAGAAGTTGTTGATGTTCATTTACATGAGTTTTGTATATTAATTGTGTTTGGTGGTTGCAACCTAACTATAAAAATTTCTATTTTTGATGATCAAATTTATGTGTTGGGAAGGTTAGTTGGTATGTGTATTATGTAGTTAAGTGCCCCACACATTAGCTATTGGCTTCGGTTTTGGGTTTATGAAGTATAAAAGTGTGTTTTGTTCTTAAAAGAATTTTGTAAATAAAATCATCATTTGGAAGAATTTTTGCATCAAACCAAAGCCATTAACTGGATATTTTAATAAATTTTATGTGGATGCTTGAATAATTCAATTTGGATATTTGTAAAGAAAGTTAACTCCATTTGAAGTTTGATTTCACTATTCATGCTATCATTTTACTGATATGGCATCGTGCACTGCCGTATATGTTGTGTATGCCATGGCATACATCATAGAAGGTGAATTTCCCTCTCTGTGCCATATGTCATGACATATGGCAAGCATGCTGTGGTATAGAGCCAGGAAAACGGGTTGAGCCCGTGGGCTAGCCCGTTTAACCCGCGCAATTTGATAGGTTGGGTTGAAGAAATTAGCCTATTTTTAAAAATGGGCTGGGTTAGCCCAACCCGCAAAAACCACAGGTTAAAACGGGCTAGCCCGCGGGCTAGCATATTTTTTAAAAAATAATCTTTTATTTTTTAATTACATTATATCTTTTTATAAATCTATAATAATGATAATATTTTTTAAATATATAATTTATGACTTTCAAATATGTTCTTTACATTTGAAATATAGTGTAAATCTTTTTTATAATTTGTAAATAAAATTTTTGTTATAGTTTATGAAGATGATTTATTAGTTTTTATAGAAATGTTTTGAATATATATTATTTATTAATCTCATAAGATCTATTAATTAAAATTATAAATATGAATTTACTAAGAAAAATAATATGGGTTTATATTTAAATTTTTTTCTTAGTGACAAAAATAGCACACCTAAGTGAGAAGTTGATTAATAGTAAAAATCTAGCAAAATAAATTTGCTTGGTTGAATTCTATATTTATTTTATTTATTTATAAGTTTTTTAATTGCTAATTTGCTTTAAAATATGACATAAATATATATATATATATATATATTGTATAAATTTTAAATTATTAAAAAAAATTTGATAATTTTTTCGGGGCCAGCTCGCGGGTTGACTAGCCCGCAAAAAAATGGGTTGGGTTGGATTTTCCAGCCCGTTTTATCTGGCGGGCTGGCCCAACCCAACCCGCAAAACTTTCAGCCCGTAACTCGTTTGCCCAGTACTACTGTGGTATATGACACAAATTTTTTTAGAATTGCCCTATTAAGTTTTTAACTTAGCAAATAATCCATTTGGACCCTTTTACCCCTAATAAATTTATTTTTAGACAATTTAGCACCTTGGGAACCTTCACTTTTAATTACCTCTTACATTATTTTATTATATTTAAATACTTGTTTTCAATGGGATCCCATGAGGTACATTTTATTTAACTTAGTTTTCCATCGATAATTATTGATTTGAGTTATTTACTTCCTTATTTACCATGATATGTCCAATTTATTATGTTTAACATTTTCTATCATGGTAGATCCTTTTCTACTAATTTCAAAAATATTTTATTTGTAAGAAAAGCTCTTCTCACCATGGTATACTTTTATAAAAATAATTTTGATTCTTAGTTACTATGGTAGCCCCTTTTTTACCATGGTAAAGTTTCAAAATACTACTAAAGTCTTTTTTAACATAGTAAACCTTTATTTACCATGGTAATATTCTAAAAAGTAAGTTTCTCTCTTTATTACCATAGTAGACTCTTTTTCTATCATAGTATGTATTTAATGGATAAAGTTCATTATGAAATTTTTGAAAAATTGTTGTAAATTTTAGAGTGCTACATACATATGGCTTAGTAGTATGATCTTGTGAATGTACTAACTTACTGAAGTATGTGATAATGATATGTCATTGAGTATGAGTAAATTTGTCACAGTGGTTAGCATTATTATTAATTAAATGTGCTTAGTATTGTCATTTTTCCTACGTGAATGGCATGGGTCAGGCACGATACTCAATATTCCTAGATTCTTATAGGAGATGGTGTGGATTAGGAAATTATGAAACCTTAATAATTCAAGAAGGGAGAATCCATAGTCCAAGAGTGAGGGTGATAAGCACGCGCGCGCGTGCATGTGTAATTTGGTAGTCCATGGATTCAGTCAGAAGATATAAAAAGATGAATAAATTAGTTGGGTGCATGATCATGCATATTTGTTACTACTCATATACATGCTATGTGATTATGAGTAATAGCTTTATGATATCTTGAGTATTAATGGATTTATCAAATGTTGAATCTTGCATTACATGTTTTTACTGCCACACGTTTATGTGCTTGAATTTTTCAACTTGATTACTAAGATTTCATATCTCACTCCTCGTGGTTTAATACTTTAAAAGTGGTGTTAAGGGCAAGAACAAGGGGGAAGTATCCGAAGCTAGAGAATAATAGCTTACATAGTAGAGTCTCTACTTAGTTTTGCTTATGTGTAAATGAATATCATTTGCCAACATTAGAGGATTTTCTATTATTAGACATTATGCACATGAGCCCAATGTAGACTTCACTAGTTTTTTATTATGTCCTTCATGATGTTTTTGATAATGAAGCTAATCATGCAAATATGTTTTATTGGATTGATAATTGGATATTTAATATATGAGGGAATATAACATGTTTAATTAATTGTGAAATGGTATTTAATGGTTTTTATCACTAATAGCTAAGAGTAGGGTAGTAGCATTTGGTTGATTGGGGAAATGGTATGACATGCATGTTTTTAGCCCTAAATATCCAAAATACCCATATGATACCAAATTGAGGTGTGACCGAAGCCATTAGTTAGTTTACTTAATTTCTTATGTGTGGGAACTTAGATCACCTTAATTAAAGGTTCAAGTTGAAAGTTAGACACTCTAAAAGTTGAGATCCAAATGCCACTATAGCTGATGCTGATATTGCATATGTGTCGTAGTAAAGTGCTTGGTTGGCTATGGTGAATGTGGTCGAGTGTGTTAGCCGCAACGAAAAGAGCTTTTGGCTATGGTGAAACCCTTTTTGTAGCATGAGTTGCGGCAGGTACTATCTTGGCCGTAGCGAATAGTCATGTTTTTGTGAAAATGACTCATGTAACCCTATTTTACCTTGTTTTAATGCTCAAGCTTTTTTACATATTTCCATAACTATTGACACTATGATTTTAAGTCTTTTAAAGGGCCTTAATTGCTTGTTTTCAAATTTGAGTTATTTTTTAGGATCCCATTTTATTCTAAAGTTCTTTAATTAAAATCTTTCAGATTTCACCTAGCTATGATTGATCATTAAGACTAGTGTTATCCTTTCAATAATTAATTATAAGCTTAAAATACCACAGTAATTCTTAAGTTTTAGTTGGTGTTGAATAATGTCAGGAGGCATTATGTATCAAGTGTTGTGCGACATGGCGAATTGTACATCAACTGCAATCCACGACATAGAAGTGACAGTATCTTCTTTACGATAGATGACATGTTAGCCATGCACATATTTTTTGAATTATCCTTTGAAATTTTATTTTCAAAAAGGTTTTTTTAGGTTCTTTTACCCCTAATAAGCTTGTTGTTGCACTAAAATGCCCTTCTACATCTTTGAACTTCAAATTTGATCCCTTTTGACCTTTCTACCCATGTTAACTATATTTTTAGACCAAATTACCCATGTTTACTTCATTTAAATATTATTATTCATTATTTTTGACAGCACATTGAATCTTAATTTTAAATGTGATCTCATTTGGTACACAATTATTGTGTTAGTAACTTCTTAAATCACCATGGTAGCTCTAAATTGTTACATTCAGTTCTTTCTACCATGGTAGCTCCTTTTCTACGTGGTAGTAGACTTTGAAAATGAATTTATTGTTATGGAAAATATTTTTCTACCATGGTAAGCCTTTTATAAAGATAATTTGATTCTTAATATTATGATAGACTCTTTTTTACTATAGTAAGGTTTTAAAATAATATCTTATATTCTTTCTAACATGGTAAGTGTTTGAAAAGTTGAGTTTTGACTAAATGCTATTTTTATTGGAGAAAATCGGTTAAAAATTTTAGAGTGCTACAACATGGAGGTCCAAAAATGGCAATGATTGGGACATAAATGGTTATGATATGGCAAGTTGTAGGTGATGTGCCACTTAAAGGGTGGCATGGCAGGTGACATGAAATCGGCGGAACCCACAAAATAACTCTCAATTTAAAAATGAATTAGTTATGAATTTTCCTTATTAGTGAAGGATTTGTTCATCATTAATTTACATTTTTTTAATAGTGTTTTATACCATATTTATCATTGCATTTTTGACACTTGACAACTATGCTATGTTTGTCGCTAAATGTTTTACACTTGGCAACCATGCCATATTTTTCATTACATATTTGACACTTGACATCAATGCTGTCTTTTTCATTGCATGTTTGACACTTGACAGCCATGCCATCTTTATCGTTGCATGCTTGACACTTGACAGCCATGTCATATTAGTCATTGCATGTTTGACACTTAATAGCCATGTCATGTTAATGCTGCATATTTAATATAATTGAGAGTCATGCCTATCACGCTCTATCTTGTTATTTCTCTCTTACCAATATTCCTCTTGGTCGTTAGGAACAAAGTCCAATTCACATGATTGCTTAACATTTACCGCAAACTTCCTTTAGAGCTCTATAAATATCCATTCCTTATCTATTCTTTCTTCATAAACCAATTGCCCAAATATACTTCTAAAGTATAATTGCTCCCTATGTTATATACAGTCACCACTATATTCTATGAGCCCAATCCCTTATGTAATCAGTCTGATGAATTATAGGTTCTAGCTTCTTAGCTCAAACCAAGCTCCAATTCTTCATTGTAAGATATCCCTTTAATTTTTCTTTTAGCAACATGAAATATTTCTTATGGAAAATATTGCTCTTTATTTGATTCTAACAATTTATGTTGGAAAAAAATTTGCATATGCATTTTTTTAAAAAAATTATAAATATTCTCATTTTTATCAATGTATTTTTGTAATTAATTTCTTGCAAGATTTGAAGTAGATTAAATAATATTACGTTGATCAAATTTATTACTTCCAATTTCATCATATTTGTAATTTCTTTTTTGGTGCAGGATGGTGGATTCAAATGTGGATTATACCATGAAACAATGTTAAAAAACATGAATAGCACCTCAAAAACATCATTGATATGGCATTGGAAAAGCAATGGCATACATCATAATCCCATTTACTCATATTCTAAGCATTATTTTTACTCTCACCTTAAACATTACGTCAATCATTTTATGATTTTAATTTCAATGGTAATATTCTTGAATAAGCATGATCTGTCTTATTTAATAGCATATCTATGATATACTAATAACTAAGAATTTCTCTTTTGACAGGATAAAAAACATAATGCTTTGGAAGCGAGTACGTGATATCTCATATAGAACCTCTATCACAAGGGTACGTGTGATTTTAAATTGAATCTAAAAGAAATGATGACATGGCAAAAATAATCACTGCTAAGGAAAAAAATCTATAAGAACATCTTTATCAGAGCACTTATATATAAAAATGCTCTAAAAAAATAAAGGCCAAACGTATTAGAGTGCTTATATATAAAAAAATAAAAGTACTCCAAAAAGCTAGCTATATGGGAATGCTATCTAATAAAAAAAAAAAAAAGGTCGGTTATGTGTTATAGTTTTTTATTTTAGCACTTCTCCAATAAGTTCTTTTTTATTTTATTTTATTTTTGTAAATTATATTTATTGGGGCGCTTTGATATAGAAACGCTCTCACAAGAATGAATATAAAGCATTTTGGATTTTTTAACGTGTAATTAATGGTATTTTTCAAAAAAATCCTTAATTAGGAGTGTAATTAAAAATTTTTTTAATTGAGACACTCTATTAAATGAGGATAAACATAAAAAGAGGATGTAATTTTAAAAATAATTGTCTAACTTATTGGGAGCGTAATTAATTAGGTAAAAATTGTTTTATATTATTAAATGGAGGGAATATATCCACACATATATAATGTAAAGTAGAGATTCATTTTACTTATTTTATTTGATGGGATGATTCTCAATATTCAATGATGATAGTAGCTGTATAGTTTATTTTTCCAGAGTAATGGTTTAAAACAAATATTTAAACATATGTTGGTTTTTCTTTCCTGATGAGTGTGGCAAGTTTACATGGTGGATGAGAAGTACTTGCTGGATCTGTAAAGGAGTTTATTTTCAAAATTCCAATCATAGATTCACTTTCAGCTTCTTCTTTTTCGTTCATAAAAGGAAAAGACTCAACTAAGATTTATTATTACAAAATTGTATATAATCGATGTCTGGAAAAGGATGAAGGATCTATTATCTACCCGAAAGAAATGGCAAATGAAGCCAAGAAGTCCCCGAACTTATATACTTTTTCGGTATATGTGATCAACCTCAACTTGTCACTCCCTCTGTAGAATCGAAGATGATAGTTCAATTGAATTGAATACACACTTTCATCTTTCTTATTTGTACAAGAATTCATGATTCTGAAACAATAACCATGATGCCATATATATATAAATATATATTGTAATTTGTGGTCCTTCCTAGATGCTGCATGAAAGATTGTAACACAACCTATATATAGTGGATGGATACGAGAGTTGGTGGGAAACACTTGGATTTAATTTATTTATTAAATTAAAGGTGATCTCATTTTTTGTCCAAATTTCTGCCGTCTCTGTATCTCAACACAATAGTCATTTTAATTGAACAAATTAAGTTTGGCATGTGAAATTTAAGTTTCTAAAAATATGTTGGGAAAAAAAAGTTTCTAAAAATATGCTTTTTTTTTGGGTTTCACGTCTTTGATCCAAAGATATGCTTCTAATTTTAGTAGCAGCTGAAGGAGTAGGATAAATCTTTGCTTCAAATCTGTTGTCTATGAAGCTTGAATTTTTACGCATAGGAATAACAGTAGATTGAGAACCATGAAATTGGATTTCTTAGTTTAAAGCTCGAAATGTGAGATAAATAATTAATTTGAAGTTCTAGAATTGAATGAAATTCTTTCGGCTTAGATAAAATATTGTCCAAAAAAAAATATGTAATTTTATTTGTACTTGAATTTTGTTTTTTCTAAAAAAATATACAAATATATGGAACTGCTTTTAACTAAAAATAACGTTCCCATATTGACCCATAGAAGCGTTTCTTCTCTCAAAATGCTTCTGTTGATAGCTTTAGTTTGTATTTGGATTAAAAAATTTGCAACTAATGTTACAATCAACTAAGATAAAAAAAAAATCTATAACTTTAATGTGATTTATGTAACATTCTAAGAAAACTAAACACCATTAACAATTCAAAATATGATAATCAAGGGATTAACCCTTTTAAGAGATTATCAAGTTCTAATTTCAAAATCAAGGGATTTCAAGTTTTCATAATCCAAAAATGAGTTTAAACCATTCATAAACTCTTAAATCAAGGTAAAAACAAGTTATAGAAGTGTAGGATACCTTAGCGGTGTGAAAGAAGTTGGAAATAGTTGAAAAACATCAAGTTTGCTGAAAAATAGAGCAATGCACAGCCATTTGTTGCCTTCTGTGCCACGTACTATGACTCAGGCGCCATGCGCTGCATGTTGCATGTTTTCATAACAACTATTTCTATTGTCATTTGATAGTAGAATTGAGCAACTTCTGACGTGTCCCAATTCTTTATTCGATATCCAAATGATATAATCTAGGAGTTTACGTAAAGCTATTTTCATAAACTAGCTAATGGCATGGTTTTACTTCCAAAGTAAGTCACACTAGAAAGTTAGACACCCAAATACAATCTTACCACTTTTCACAACTTTTCATAACAAAAGGGTGTCCAAAACTCAAAATAAGTGCCAAAAGCCATTTCTAATATCCAAACCATATTAATTGGACCAGGAACTACTTGTACAACACACCATAAGCACACATATACCAATTAATCTCAAATTCACTCCTCAACCCCTTAATACCAAAAATAGAATAGGGAGGTAATTTTCATTGCATTGCATCAAAAATCAATCATATCATGTTTAAAACAACTTTCTACACTTACACTAGTATTTTGGCCTTATTAACAATTACAATTGATCATAATCATACCTCAGGGCCTAAAATACGTCCCAAATATCATAATAAATACATATATAGTGCAAGTGTAACATTATGCATCCTAGAATTGGCAATGAAATTCTATTATACAAAATAAATGAATACTATAGGCATATAAAAAGGAATACACAGATTCCTAAGCCTCAGGAGCTTTGTCCCTCTCAATACCAGAGCTAGAGCTTGTAAAATGTTAAGGAAAAAGGGTGAGTCTAACCACTCAATAACCAAGATAAAACTTCCCCTATGCACTTATATATCAATTGACAAAACTACAAGTATACGAGAAATAGATTTTCTTAAAAACATGCATTATCACATTATTTTACATATTTTACAACACATCACTTTTCAACCAATTCACTTCCCTTTTAATCACATGATACATAGCCACAAGACACTTAGACATGTGACCATAAACTGATATCAACACGACTTATCACAACTTAATCATGTGACACGTCATAAATTTACATATGCAATAATCAACTATTCTTATATACTCTAACTGAAACCATGAGCATAACACCAAATAGGGCTCCATCCGAGTGATTGGACTACCCAAGCTCTCTGATTGTGAGGTATAACCTAGCCAAACGTCACACAACTCACTCTCGAACCACGATTTTCCCTACTCTCGAATCTCTAGGGTGTTATATATTCTAGACTAACCTTCTCGATAAACTGGCAGAGATAGCTAGGTTTTAATCCTTCAACAAATTATGAGACAGTCTCTCGATAAACTATATGACAAGATTATACCCCTATATACTGAAGGGCAGCCATAATACCATATGAATTTTTACTACTCTTATCCTCAAGCAAAATCTTGCCTATTGATTATGTCATATATGATGCTCACTCATTTTTCACATTCTCATTTATTTATTATCAAAATCGACACGTTGGGCTCACGACTGTGCACTACCCAAGTGAGCATCAATACTCATTTTCATGTTTATCACATAATTTCACTACTTTCAAACTCAACACTTTCCTGTTTAACAAACTTATTATCAATTATTCAATTTTATATCAGATTGCAATTACAATTTGTTTCAAAATTATTTTTGCAACTTTACAATTCATTTTGAAAAAAATAAGCAAACATAAAGTTTCATTGCATGTTATTCACAATTCACAAATTAAACACATATTGCAATTAATATACAACTAACTAAAATAATGTTTTCTCAATTACCTCAAACTTTTGAGAGGTCAAAAGTTTACTCCTTAATGTTAAGCTTCCAAGCTTGACTTTCCCAAGCTAAAATAGTGTTCAAGAGCTCAATCTATAATTATTCAAGTTACACTTCATCAACAATGTCAAACACACATGCCTCAACTCTCATTTGTCACTTCTAGATTACCTAGTGCCCATATTGTTTATGTTTAGGCCTAATCATTGGGTTTATTAAGCTTAGTCCTCAATAACATTAATGAACCATTAAACTTTCATTAATGACATTACAACTCTCCTAACAGCCATATTAATGTCATTTTTGAATATTAATGACATTTACCAACCAAGGATGTCAAAACTCATTAACTCTAGGTTTAAATACTCCAATCAACTTTATTTGAGATAATAGATTTGGACTCATAACCTATATGAATTAAAAATTATCTCCTACTATCAAACTTTAACAAAAAAATTCATAAATGTGGAACAGATAGGAAGAAATGGAGTTTATGGCACTTATCTTAAGTGTTTCTAGCTTCAAAATACTCTCAATATCATCTAAGAACAAACCCTAGCAGAGCTCAAGTCACTTGTTCTCCATTTCTCCTTCTTTCTCTCTAATTTCTATCTCAATTCATGACTGATATTTTGTAGAAAAGGGCCATGCACAACGGCAGACGCTACACGCGCCATAACGTATGGCATAAATAGGTCCCTTCACTCTTCAGTCATTGTCTGTGCGTTATGACAGTTGTGTTGCATGCCGTGGCATATGGTGCAAAAACATTTCATCTTTGTTTTTTTCTCCTTTTGATGCCTAATGGCCTAACTTCACACTGAGCCCATAATTAGGGCTGAAACACAACCAAATACGATCATTAAACCTTCCTGGCCACACACCATGTCAATTTACTTAATTATCACAATTAAGTTTAAATAATTCGGGGATTAAAATTTAGGATGTTATAATTTATGTCTAGATATCTTTTTTTTTAAAACCAGTTAGATAAATTGAAACTTATTTGAATTATTTGATTCAAAAGTCACTTGAAATGTATAATGACAAAAATACATATGAGTTTTCTTATATATATATATATATATTTTTGTAGTTAATTTGATATTTTTAGGACAAAATATTAAAATTAAATACAATTTCTTAAAAGCAGATTAAAATATACTTTGATAAATAAAAAATCTTAATTTTTAAAAAGGTAGAATTAAAAGATAAAAATTTATGTCCCTATTTAATTGTAACTTTAGACTCTATAAAAGTAAAAATTTTACCTGCTATAATAAATTTTATTTATTATTGGAACTACATGTTTGACACTTGACAGCCATGACATATTTATCATTGCAAATTTGAAGCTTGACAATCATGTCATATTTGTCATCTCATGTTTGATGCTTGGCACTCATGTTGCATTTTTGACACTTGACAACCATGCCATATTTGTCACTACATCTCTGACACTTGAAAATCATGCCATATTTGTCATTGCATGTTTGACACTTGTATTTTTGTCATCGCATGTTTGACACTTGGCACTCATGCCGCATTTTTGTCATCGCATGTTTGACGCTTGGCACTGATGCTGCATTTTTTTCATTGTATGTTTGATGCTTGGCAACCATGACAATAATGCCTATCATACTTTTTATGTATCTTTTTATTTCTCTTTTACCAATATTCCATTTGGTTGTCACGTAAAAAAAAAAAAGTCCAATTTTCCACATGCATGCTCAAGATTTACCACCATCTTTTTTTTTTTAGCTCTATAAATATCCATTCTTTGTATTTTCTTTCTTTACAAACCTATTGTCCAAAATATACTTCTAAAGTTTCATTACTCGCCATTTTATTGTCACCACTTTGTTCTATGAAGAGTTTTAGCTTGTTAGCTCAAATCAAGTTCCAATTCTTCATTGTAGGGCATCTCTTTAATTTTTCTTATAGAAACTTCAAACACTTTTTGTGGAAAATATTTCTTTTTATTTGATTCTAATTATTTTACATTGGAAAGGATTTGTATATGAGCTTTTTAAAATTATAAATATTCTCATTTTTTCAATATAATGTATTTTTGCAATCAATTTCTTTCTTGATTTGAAGTAGATTGAATAATTAAGTTTATCAAACTGATTACTCGCCAATTTATTTAATTTATCATGTTTGTAATTTTTTCTAGTGCAGGATGGTGGTGGATTCAAATGTGGATTATACCATGAAATAATGTTGAAGAACATGAGCAGCACACCAAAAACATCATTGATATGGCATTGGAAAAGCAATGGCATATATATCATAATTCCCATTTACTCACATTCTGAACATTATACTCATCTTTTACTCACATCCTAAACATTACGCTGGTAATATTTTCTTGAAACGTAACTTCGATTTAGAAGGCACATGATCTTTTTTATTTAATTGATGTCATATGGTGCCTCTATTACAAAGGTATAAGTGATTTTTTTTTTGTGGTAATAATGACACACAAAAGAAATATAATGATGATTAATTAATTTCCTTTTATTTACATAATTTAAAAAAGAAAAATTTTTTGCTAAAGTTTTTTGTCTAAGTGTTAGTCCCATATGGAAGACTTGAGTGAACATAAATCCATGAAAAAACAAGTGGTGAATGTCAAATTTTTATATGAAATACGTTTGGGAATTGTCTATTTCACCAAAATAGTTTAAACTATTTGGTTGGATATACCATAAGTTTTATATATTTGTTTTTTCTTTCTCTTTATTTCTTTTTAATCTTTGGTTTTTTCTTCTTCTTCTTCATCTTTCATTTTTGTTTTTATTGCCTTTTTTCTCTCAATATTTTTTTGTGCTAGATCAATAGGCCTTTTTTTTTATATCAAATTTGCAAAAGAACAACTATGGACCCCTTAAGGCAAATGTGATCAACCAACCCACCGTCGACATCGGTGCCCACCGTGGAAGTTGGATAAGGCTCAGGGACTACCCAACCCCATCCCCATGTCCCCACCTCAGTGGGTCCCACTATGGCAATAACTTCTAAATTACCAGCTACAATGACCTGACTCAATTTGATCCATTTGACATTGACTTCATCGACAACCATCCTCCCCCAATTCCTGACATTCCAAACCACCTTACTACACCAATAGTGGAGTCAAATGTCGTTGTTGGTTTTTCACTTGAGGAACTCAACTACCTAAGCTTCGAGCCCAATATGCCATTAGGGTCCCCCCCGGCGGCGACCATCCTCAGAGCTTGTTTATGGACTCTAATTTCTTGGATTACATTGCGGACGTCCAAGGTTTTCCTAGAGCCATCGAGAATATTGGTTGCAGCAACGATGTTGTTCAAAAGAAATCGGTGAATCATCAAGTTATTCAGAGCATTTGCATGGATGGTTCAAGCAATGTGTCAATTGAGGATGAGTCATCAATGGCAAATGAAACGGTGAAGAAAGTTATGCCTCCTGAGAAGCTCGCTGAACTAGCTGTGGTTGATCCATTCCTGGTTGCATGTCAAGATTTGTGATGGCCACAACAATACTGGTGCCTTCATGCTAGCTTGTTCAGCTCACTGGAGGGAGAGAGTGAGGAGGTGGAGGGTCCTAACTTGTACCAAATCAAAGTTTATGAATTGAGTTATATCTAAATTAAAATTATGAAGATTGAGTTGTATGAAGTTAAAATTTATGGATTGAGTTATATATGAATCAAAGTTATAGAAATTAAGTTGTACTAAATCAAAGTTTACAAGCTAGTTGTACTACGTCAAAGTTTATAGATTAAGTTATATCTAAGTCAAAATTATAAAGACTGAGTCGTACTAAATCAAAGTTTAGAAGCTAGTTCACCTAGTCAAAGTTTATGGATTTAGTTATATCTAAATCAAAGTTATAGAGGATGAGTTACACTAAATCAAAATTATAGGGGATGAGTTGCACTAAATCAAAATTTAGAAGCTAGTTGCACCAAGTCAAAATTTATGGATTAAGTTATATTGAATCAAAATTATAGAAATTGAGTTATACTGAATTAATGTCTTAGAAGCTAAATTTCAAATAAAAGAAAATTATGAGGATCAAATAATTAATTTTTTATTTTTTTCTCAAAAGCAATGTAGAATTAGAAGATAGTTTTTTTTTTCTTATTTAATAGCATATCAATAACATAATAATATCATTTTATCAAAAAAAAAAAAGAACATTACAATATCTGTTATGCAGAGGGAAGCGTGGCTGCAAATGGACAAGGGCATCAGCCACAGGATTTACAAACTAATTAAAAAAAATTTAGTTTTATGTCAAGATCTTTTATAGGTTATAGTAAATCAAATTTAAAATATTTATGCTTCAAATACAACTTTCAGATTGTAATAAATATTCATGTTTATAGCTGAAATTCTTGCTTATATTGTAATTGTTTGATTTTATATTTTTAACTTATTTTTATAAAAAATATAGAAGAACTAACTTCGTTATAAATTAAATCTCGTAGAACCAAACATATATTTCTCCAAAAATATAATTATGCGTTCTTTTCTTTTTCAGTCTTGGTAAATAGAAGAAATTTAAAATTAGAAAAAAAATAAAGGAAGAAAAGCTGACAGGCGCATCTTTGTAAGACATTATAGTAATGATGGCGGACATCATGAAGCAACAAAACGAATGATTTCAGCTTTAGTAAATAAAAATGAAAAGGCAAAGACCAAAAAAAAACAAAAAGAAAAACTACAAGGACGATAAAAGAGACTTAATTATTATGGGCTCTGAAAAATCTTGAAGCTTTAGTTCAGTCCTAAAGAAAAAAGTTAAAATAATTTTAATAATAAAAAGATTAAAATTTCCTTCACTTGTTATACAAAATTATTAATTGTTAATTTTTTATTTTACTTATTAATTTATTAATATTACTTATAAATTACATCCATTTATCAGATAATTAATAACATTAATTGTTAATTTACAAACTTTACTAATTAATTTACTAACATTAGTTGTAAATTACAAGATCTATTAGTAATTTATAATTGATTTTAATAAATTATAAGACCTGTTAGTAATTTACAACTGATGTTGCTACTTATAATTGAATAACTAATGTCAAGTCTTATATAATTATTGACATGTCAACTCATCTAATTTATAACTCATATTAGTAAACTAACAAGTAAAGTAAGAAAATTAATGACTAGTAATTCTACACACTGAGTGAAGGGTATTCTAGTCTTTTCACCATTAACATTATTTTGATTTTTTTTCCCTGAACTAAACTAAACTTTTAAAAAATTTTGGAGTTCATAAGTTACTGAGTCTCTTCCATGGTCCATAATTGAAATTCTCCCAAGAAGAAGGAAAGCTAAATGCTTAACATAATGATGTGATGTAACGGGGAAACATTGGCAAATGACATCAAAGCATTTCATGGTTCATGTTCTAGAGAAATTAATACTATATTTGGATGCATAGAAATTTAGATCTAAGCTAAATCCATTATTTAGATTATTAAAAAACTATGGATTTTAATTTGACCTAAATTCAAATTCAATTTTAAATTTTACTTCAATCTCTTTGTAATTTAAAATTTTTTTAAATCCCTATTATTTCAAATCCTACCACAATCTCTTTGTAATTTGATTGGCCAAAATTGATAGCATCGAACATGACCAGATTGCCAGCAACAACTAGGATAGGACAGCTGTCATCGTTGATCAAGACCGAGCAGCTACTATTGATTGGGACCGAACGACTAACACTAATCGAGACTAGATGATTGACTTCCCTCGAGACCAGATGAACGACTTCCATCAAGATCAAACTGCTAGCGCCAACCAGGACTGGACGGTCAACTTCCTCCAACACAGGACCACCAATGATGACTAGCACTAGAGTACAAGGAATGACTTAGATAGGACGGTTGACTTCTACCAAGATCGAACCACCAGCATCAACCAAGACCAGAGTGTAAGTGATGACTAGGACTAAACAACCAACTTCCATCAAGATCAGACTGCTGGCGTAGACTGGGATAAGACCACCAACACTAACATGGATAGGACTATCAATTTCGACTAGGACTAGACAACCTCTTGAGATTGAGATTTGACAACCAACTCCCACAGTGGTCGAGATGCTGACAAACCACTGACATTTCGATCCTGGCTGGCGTCGGAGGTCCTATTTGTGTTAACACAAGCAATCTAGTCCTTGTTGAGATCGTTGGTCTGGTCTCGATCAAAGTTGTCGAACCCAGTCACAGTGCAATCTAGCCATCCAATCTCCATCGCAGGCAGTTATCCAATCCCAATCAGTGCCAGCGATCCTATCTCAATCAGCTCTGATAGTCTATTTTTGGTCGGCATTAGAGGTTAGGTCTCTGTAGAAGTCAACCATCCAATTTTGATCATTACTTACACTTTAATCCCAGTTGGCGTCGACAATCCTGTCCCAATCGATGCCTATAGTTAATCCCCAATCTGTGCTGATGATCCGATCCTAGTGGATATCGACCATCTAGTCCTAGTCGTCACTGGTAGTACAGTTCCAATGGAAGTCTGCCATTCAATCCCAATAGGCCCTGGCAATTCGGTCCTCATAAAAGTCAATTGTCCAGACTGCTAACTTTGACTAAAACCGGACCGTCAACATTGTTCAAGTTTCTTTTAAATTTAAACATATAATTTAAAATTTAGAATTTTACTTAAAATCCAAACAAAGAATTTTAATATTATAATTTAAAATTTTTTACATCATCCAAACAAAGAATTTATAATCTATAAATTTTAAATGTAAGATTTTAAATATGAGATTTCAAATCTAAATTCTCAACCCAAATTCACTCATCCAAACACAACCTAATGGTTTGCTTGAATTTATGAAGATTTAGATTCCATTTGAACCAAATTTTATTTAAATATTTTTTTCTATTTGTAGTTTTATTATTGATACATCTATAATATTTGTATCTTTTTTTATTTCTAATTATGTTTATGGTCAATTAAAAAATAGAAGTAAAATCATCACTTTTAATTTTACATTTTAGTTTCAAAGCTCAACTCATCTTGTTTTATTTAAAATTTTTTAAACTACTCAAATAAAAAATTATAAATATATGAATTTTAAATGTCAAATCTTAAATGTAAGATTTTAAATTTAAAATTTAAATCTAAATTTATAAATCCAAATGTTACCTAATAGTTTTGACAACTTCTTTGTATCCTTGCATTGCATTTTTTTTTTTAAAAGAGAATCTCATATAAAGCATAACCGAGAACATAATATCTCTACAAGCCCAATAAATTTTGATATTATTCTATAAGCTCAAAGGTCTTAAATGAAATTATTGTCAAAAGTAAAAAAATTGAATTACCTTCAGTAAGTGAGAATATATGTGCTTAAAGGAAATTAAGCACATATATTCTCACTTATTTATTCACAATAAGAAACTTGTTTATTCATAATAGTCCATGTGAGTTTACACTTGTATTCGAAAAAAATTACAAGCTAACTAAATAAAAATAACCAAAAAAAGTTCATAAATAATAATAAGAAAAGTCCAATTATTTATAATAAAAAATATGTTATTTACAAGAGCCCACATGAGTTTACGCTTGTTTTTTGAGAAAATTTATAAGTTAACCAAATAAAATTAACAACACATGATTTGTAACTAACAAGCAACGTATAGTTATTTACAACATACAATTTATTTATTCACAAGAGTCCATGATAGTTTACACTTGTGAAAATTTAGAAGTTAATTGAATAAAATTAAAAATAGAAGGTTTGTAAAATAACAAAAAAAATCAATTATTTACACCAAGAAATTTGTTTATTCACAACAATTCATGTGGATTTATACTTGTGCTTCATGAGAGGAAAATTTATAAGTTAACCAAAACAAGTTAATAACAAATGATCTGAAAATAATAAGTAAAGTTCAATTATTTAAAGAAAAAGGTTTGTTTGTTTATATGAGTCCATATGAATTTACATAGGGGAGGACCTGGCCATGAAAGTGTGGAGGAGCAATTTTTAATAATTAATATTATATATAGTTAATTAAATTTTTTTAATATTTATTATAACAGATAATTTATAGGAAAAATGTAAAGGGCGTCCTAAATTAGGACTTAATCATCATACTAACCATCACACTAACCATCGTTAATCAAGAACTAACCCAAATGGATTATCCATTACGAGATTAACCTAAATGAATTCTTAACATGTATTTTTCACAAACTATTTAATACAAAGGGATCCAAAGTCTTTAAAATATTTTAAAAACTTATATCATTTAATTAAACATATGCAGAAGCATGATAATAACTATTTTTACTTGTACAAATATTTTGGCCCGTAATTATAGCACAAGCATCAAACCACATTCTCCAAGGCCAAAAATACATTTTCCCCAACACAAAACCCATAATGCAAGTGGATCAAGAATATATTATCCTAGTTGGCAATATCATAAACTAAAATACACATATCAAATAAAAGGAGAGAGGTCTACAGAAGTGATTATTATCACTTGGCCTAATGCTCCTTTCCTCTATTCTTCTCATATGAGCTAGCTCCTGTAATATGTTAAAAGAGAGGGGTGAGTACAACCACTGAGTAACCAAGGTATATCTAAGTTATACAAATGCATGATAATTAATCATGAGTGCAAGTGGCCAATAAATTTATCAAGGTGCCCATTCAAACAATCACATTAACAACATGTTAATCACATTAACATTTAACTCATGTGAATAATTTCAAAAATAAAGTCAAGTGTAAAATTTGCACAAATAGCCATATATACATTATTCACATAATTACTGTATGTTCTCATTTCTACAATTATAATCATATTCTCAACATAGCCATCAATCACTCAAATGGCATGATAGTAATAATATGCATGATCAATCTCTTCTTTATATCCCCCCTTATTTCCTCTGACATAAAATCCATGGGCCAACAATCGGAAGGGATCGTCCATGTGGTGAGACTACCCAAAACCTTAATCATATCATGAGGGGCTATCGGGCCAGGGTTACCTTACTCACTTATGAACACGGTTTCCACTAAATCACACATTATGGGGTGTCATACCCAAAACTAGCTCTACCCAAAACTTCAGGTAGGCCAGTAGGGTTAAATCTCTTAATAGAAACAATGCTACAGTACCTTACAAGGTAAGTAGCAACTATAACCTTTAGGATTATTGGTTAATAGTTAATTACCATATGGATTTTGCATAACCGCTAACTCCTTCACTAAGGCAAACTCCCGCCATATGATCATGCTCATGAGAAAATGCATTTCAAAAACTCATATATAATTCATAATTTATAGTCAAGAGTGTGCACATCATTATTAACATCAATCTCATTACTCATACCAAGTCATAATTAATTTGGTCACAAATCATAAGGTCTCTACAAAGGCATATGCATTACAAACAACTATTTCAAATTTAGATATATATATATATATATATTCTTTTGTTTCAACAACATAATTAATTAATTAACATACAAATTCATAAAATAGATTTTCTCCGGTTACCTCAACCTTTGAAAGGTCAAAGGTTACCTTTCAAGTTACAACACTTCCAAAGCTTGAATGGTGTCAAAAAAAATTAATCTATAATTGATCATATCACAATGTGTCAATAATATTATTAACACAATTTTCACTCATACTCTAACACCTAAGTATTTATTTTATTTTATTTTATATTTATTTTATATATATATATATATATATTTTAAAAATTTAGTCTTAGTCTCTTGAATTCTAAAATTTAATTTCATGTATTTGAACCTATCTACTTGATTCAATAGTCTCCTTCACAATAATTTCATTTAAATAATTTTCTAATATCAAAATTTCTCTTTTTATTTCAAAAATTCACACATAAAAATACCCAAAAATTGCAAACTTGATTTCAAGCCTAGAATCATTATTCTATAGCCATAATAATTTATTTTTCATCTTAAAAAATCATCTAAATATCAACAAATCAATTTATATTTTCAGATTTAACCAAAAATCTACCCATAGGGATCTAGGGATAAACTCAAATGCCTCAAATTCCAATTCTATCAACAAAATAATACTCTAGAATATTTATTACACTACTAACAACCTCAAAAATTATATTTATTCAACATAAATTCATCCCTCTTTCAAACCCTAGGTTTTCTAAAATTTTAGAATTTGCAGCTCAAAGGGAAAAACGACTAAGAAAAAATGTTTAGAACACTTACCTAGTTATAGAATATTTAAAATCTCATCTAAAATATCTTACTATGGAGTTTCACCTTCTAAATCAACTCCTCTAGCCGCAGCATCACTCGTTCTCTTGCTCACTCTCTGTGTGTGGATGCAGAAACGGAAAGGAAGAAGAGAATGAAAAGTCAGAAGTCTTTGGCTTGTTTTATTTTAAAATGGTGTGGGCCCCACATAATAATTCACACTCCTACTTTCTCTTTTTATTATTATTATATATATATAATCATTGCAGCATGCGGACGCTGAAAGCTCTCTTCTTTTTCTCTCTCTTTTTTTTGCATTATTTACACCTTAACACTCAAAGCAAAAATTACTTCTCTCCCCCCTCTAATTTTCAATTTATTTTATGTTCCTTTTCCTTCTTCTTCTTTTCTTTTAATAATATTATCATTACTATTTCTATTTACTATAAGATCATAACTTAGAATTTTAATCTAAATTAAATCCAATAATAATTTTCTAACTAAAATTATGTATATCTAAATATTCCTTCAAAATTACTCATTTGCTCTAAATTAACTTAATTAACCTTAGGTTAATTTTTTGGGATGTTACAAAAAAATAGATGATAAATTATGTATAATTACATATAATGTTAAAAAACTAAAAACCCTAAAAAATATATAAAAAAGTGGAATATCATATATGATATATTAGTTTCAAGAAAAATTATAAATTATTAAAAATTATAAAAAAAATTATATTTTCAATATATGTTTTACATATTCCATAAATGAATTTTATTGAACATATATGGCAATCCAATATTCTATAATATTGACAAATATATGATAAATTGGTAAAAGTGAATTTTTAATTTTTAACTTTACACAAGATTTGATTTAAATCCTTTGATTTTATAAGGTATGTTTTCATACTTATAATCCTAATTTGGTTAATTTTATTAATAAAAATGCTAATATTAAACTTTTAAATGCTGATAAAATATTCTCATGTTTGATATATGAAGCTTAATTTTTTTAAAATATCAATAATTGACACACAAAAGATCATCCTTTGTGACTAACAATGTTAGAATTAGAAGACAAAAGGATACTTTATATGATTAAAAGACTAAACTAAAATTTTATACAAAATTAACATGTCAAATATGTATTGCAATCAAATAAAATAATTAAAAAATGTTATCAAATCTCAATCACCCATCCCAAAAATATTAGGTATCTCATTACTCCTTTTATTACGAACATGGATTCTCCTGTCTTCCTCCCCATTCTCTTCCATTTTTTGCCCTCTCTAACTATTAGATCAATATTTAAATGGTTTAAATTCAATCTCCAATAAATTTATTATTAAAATATTAAATTATAAAAAATATAAATAATAAAATTCAAATTACTAAAACTTAATAAGAACAATTTAAAAATACAGTAAAAGTAAAATGAAATGAAATATTTTGAAGGAGATCAAATTTGAATTATCTAAAATTTTGATCTAATGATTAGAAATTAAGAAAAGAAGAGGAAAAGAATGGGAAGGAAGAGGAGAGATCCTCTCCTTTTTATTACTCCTCCCCCCCCCCCCCTCTTTCTCACCATCTTACGCTTATCTCCTTCTTCCTCCATGGCTATCTTTCTATCATGTTTCTCAATTCTCATACTAACTTTTTTGTACAGTTTTTGAGTTAATTCCAATTTATTTAAAACAGCCCAATTTTCAAAAATGAAACAACGAGGCAAACCAAGCTGCTTTTGTAATTGGGTGGCGATCCAAACATTCGGGTTAGTCTGAGACTTGAAACATTATATTGCAATAAATCATTGATAATCCCTCCTCATCTCCCATTAAACCAAACATATCCTTTAATATTGAGCATTAATTGAATTTCAAATTTCAAAATGAATGAGTGTGTGGTAAGATTGATTCAACATTGAGAAATTATAATTGCCACGGTTATTATGAGATGAGACGTGCTTTAATCAGTTATTATTTAACGTAAACGTGAGATTATGAGTTATGCCCTTGCGATATGAGTTAATGAGCCTATCATTTTGTTTATATGAAACTATCAAGGCAATAATTGTGTTTTGTACAAAACTTATCCTAGAATATTTGTAAACCGCCGAAAGTCTCATGATGAATTACTGTATCTCTTATGGGGAATGTTAACCTATACTCTCTGTATCAACTATTCTTTTTATTTTTTTAAAAAAATATAATCTCTTTTCAAAATTATTTTAAAAGAGAGGAGTCACCTTAACCAATCTATCAAAAAAAAAAAAAGATAAGTTATAAGAGAAATTCTTAGGTAGACTGAATGCGTCAATTCATTTGTGGTCTATCCAATGAAAATATACATTCAAAGAGTATTAAATATAAGTTGATTATGATATTGATGATGATAAAGAGATAATAGACAATAAATTAATTATGCATTCTATTATAAAAATAAAATTAATTAAAATAATATTACATAATATTTTATTTAGATGACTTGAAATATTCTAATTGGACAGACCACAAATGATATGGTGCATCCAGTCTACCTAAGAATTTCTCAAGTTGTAATTACATATAATAATATAACCAAAATATTTGCATATTCATTTTTTATAACTTTAACAAGTATTAAATATATCCTTAACTAATAGAACACATAAATAATGAGAAATTCTTATATAGATCCCAAAATATTACGTCATTTGTAAACTATCTAATAAAAATATACCATGTCATATGATAAGAAATTAAATAGATATATACACTGGTTATAGCTCCTGCGGCGTAGAAAGCAGAGGCGATGGCATTTTCATAAATATTTTTTTTTTTTGCAATGATATCTACATCGATTCTAATATTAACCGATGTAAATATACATATCTACACCAATTTCACTGTTAACCGATGTAGATATGTATTATATTTTTTTAAATACTTATTTTTTACCATAACTACACTGATTACGTAGAGTAACCAGTATAGATGATTTAAATATTTTTTTAATCTTTATACCATATCTATACTGAGTATTTCTTATAATCGGTGTACCCCTTCTCTACCCACCTCACTCTCTTGTCTTCATCTTCGCACTCTCTCCTCTGTTCATCTCTCCCTCTCTCAGTCTCACTGTCTTATTCATGTTCATTTAGCTAGCTTCACTCCATTTTAGCTTCTTTGTTCTTCATCTTCTCCACTCCATTGGTATTCACCCTTCTCAGAGCTCAACTACATTTGAGGTCCAATCCCCTCATCTTCTTCATCGTTCTCTTAAGTCTTCGCCCTTCTCATCTTCATATCCTCTACTTGTAGGTAACATTGGTTTTAATCACTGCGAAATTAGCTTCATCTTCATATGCTTATGATTTTGATTGATCTTGTGGTCCTTAATTGGTTCTAATTGCTGTGAAATTAGCTTGACCTTCATATCTTCCACTTCCAAAATTTGTTTGTGTGATTTTTCTATCATTTTAGGTATTAAATTTGAAATTTTTGGTGGATTAATTATTGCTTGACGTTGGTGAAAAAAAAATTGTTGCTGGACAGTACCGAATTTCTTTGACAGCTTTGGTTCGTTTGATTGTTTTTAGTGGTTTGCACTTGTCTTAGGTTCCTTTGTTTCATTCCCTTTCATTCTAGTATTAGTAGAGCTGTTTGACTTTGTTTTTTTGAGTCATTTTACTTGCTGGAATTTCTCTGGGTAGCTTTGAAAATCAGGAAAAAAAATCAGTTTCAACTTGTTTTGTGTTTTAGCTTTGTTTGTTTTTATTCTAGTTTAGCTAGTGTGTTGTTCTTGCTTAATTTGAATCATCCATAGGAAATATTCTTCATTTGTGGAGTTAGACACCAAAATAGAAAAGACATTTTTGGAAATTAAAGAGGTCTCAACCTCAACTTGATTTTCATTTAGTGAGTAATTCCACAATGGGGGTATCATTTTGATGCTTAAATTTGTTTATGATTAAACAAAATTTAATGAGTTGTGCCTATCTAAATTCTATTAACTTGGTTTATTGCTTATGAATTAAATTATTGTGATTACATTATTAGTTTATTTTCTGTACACTGGTGGAGGTGCTAGTAGAAGCCTGAGGTCATTAAGCATTGCATGCAACTTTGTTTGTTTAAAAGATATTATTTTCTTTTTGTATTTTTAATTATAAATTTATTGAAAAGTCTAACTTTTAGGAAAGACTCTATCAATTTTTTTAAAAAAATTATTATTTTACCCCTTTTTAGATAGAAGGGAAGCCAACTCTAAAACATATTTTAAAAAAAATTGAAATTTTTGAAATTAAATTGGAAATTATTATGTTAGCATTCTTGTTTCTTATTTTTTTAACATATAACTTGTCGTTTGACCCTATCCAAATTAATCCATGAACTTTATCGTGTTCTAGGGAGACAAATTAGACATGGATCGTAGTTGGATAAATGTCAAATGAACAAGCTTAGAGTATGCTAATGGGGTTAAAGGGTTTCTGCAATTTGCTCAAAGCAATGCTAAAGATAATAGTGGGATATTTTATCATCCTTATAGGGACTGTTTGAATAAGAGATAGCTAAGTACAGATAAGATATACGAATACTTAATTTATTAAGGGTTTCTCAAAAGTTATAGAGTATGAATATAGCATGATGAAAGACTGAACATGCTAATGTTGAGTACATCTCAATCATGGGATGTTGATATTGTTGTTGTTGATGATGATGATCTGGTTGATCAATTGGAGGACATGATCCGTGATGTGGGTAAAGAGGCTTTTAAGCAATCTCAAGCATACAATAATATGTGCAGTGATGCAGAGGCACCTTTGTATCCAGGGTGCGAGGAATTTAGTCTGTTGAAAGTAGTGTTAGAATTCTTGAACTTGAAAGCTAGATCTAAGTAGAGCGATAAGAGTTTCATAGAAATGCTTGAGTTGTTTAAATTAATGCTTCTGAAAGAAAATATGCTGTTAATTCGTTACTATGAGGTGAAGAAAATTTTAGTGTTAGCAAAATATATGAATGTCCAAATGACTACATATTGCATAAGAAAGAGCATAAAGAGGAGCAACAGTGTTCGATATATGAGACACTAAGGTATAAAGAAAACAAAGCTCTTGCGAGGTGCTACAGTATCTTTTAATTATACCAAGGTTTAAATAGTTGTTTGCTAATGAAAAGGATGCGAAGAATTTGAGATGGCATGTGAATGAGAGGATTTTATATGGAAAGCTTTAACATCCAATTGACTTAGAGCAATGGAAGAAAGTTGACACTTTGTTTCCCGAGTTTGGTAGTAATCCAAGGAACATCAAGCTTAGACTTAGTGTAAATGGCATGAATCCTTATGGCAACTTTAGTAGCATACACAATTCATGGACTATTCTATTGGTGATTTACAACTTATCTCCTATGTTGTGCATGCAATGCAAGTATATCATGTTGTTTATGTTCATTTTAGGACTGAAACAACTAGGAAATGACATTGATGTTTACCTAAGACCTTTAATCGAAGACTTGAAAAAGCTATGGGAAGTAGGTGTGGATGTGTTTGACGAGAATCAGAAGGAGGTATTCAAGTTGCATGCGATAATATTTTACACCATAAATGACTTTCCAACATATGAAAACTTGTCAAGCTCAGTATTAAGGGGTATAAAGCATGTCCGATTTGTGAAGCAGGCACATGCTATCATCAACTTCATCATAGAAAGAAGACAGTTTATCTTGGCCACAGGATATTTCTTGGAGAGGGTCACTATTATTATAGAATGAGGAAAGCTTTTTATAGTGGTTAAGAGAATAGAACTGCCCCAACGCCATTTACAGGGGAGCAGGATTATGAATTGGTGAAAGATATCAACATTACCTTTGGAAAAACTATAAAAAAATAGTGAAAAAAATATATGAAAAAAGAGGTCTATCTTCTTCGACCTTCTATATTAGCACCATCTTGATGTGAGACATTGTATCAATGTCATGTATGTGGAGAAGAATGCGTGTGATAGTATTGTTAGAACACTTCTTGACATATCGGGCAAGTCCAAGGACGGTGTGAAGGCAAGATTGAATTTGGTGGATATGAAAATTAAAAAAACTTACATCGAAGATCGGTTGGTAAGAAAACTTACTGTCCTCCAACTGAACATACTTTATGCAAGGATGAGAAAAAAAAAGCTTTTGTAAGTGCTTACATGACATGAAAGTTCCCTCAAAGTATTCTTCAAATTTTAAGAAGCTTGTGTCGATGAAGGATTTAAAATTAATAGGCCTTAGGTCTCATGATTGTCATGTTTTAATATAACAAATACAACCAATAACTATTTAAGGCTTCTGGAAAGATGAATTGAGAGACATCATAACCAGGATTTACTTTTTCTTTAATGCTATATACTATAAAGTCTATAAGCCTAAAAAATTAAATGAATTAGAAAATGAAGCATATCTTATTTTGTGCCAATTTGAAAAGCTCTTTCTTTCATCTTTTTTTGACATCATGATACATCTAATTGTTCATCTAGTGAGAGAGATAAAGTTGTGTGGCCCTATTTATTTACAATGGATGTATCCAATTAAAAGAACAATGAAAGTACTAAAAGGATATGTGAAGAGTCCACATCATCCTAAAGCATCTATTGTTTAAAAATATGTCTCTGAAAAAGTGGTGGAATTTTGCTAAGATTACTTGAATAATGTATGACTTGTTAGGTTAAGACAACATGACATTAAAGATCATAGACATGGTATTTCTATAAAGACCGCTAACTATCATGAATTGCAACAAGCACACTTACATATCTTGAATAACGTTGGTCACGTTCAAGATTATATAGATGTGCATAAAGAACTTGTGAGGAAGCAAAATAGTCAAATTAAAATGATGAAACAAAGACTAATTAGAGAGTATAACAATAATTTTGCAAAGTGGTTTAAGTAGAAGGTTGAGAGAGAAGATTGTGCTTCTAATATTGTTAAAAGGTTGGCACAAAGTCCTAAGTTTGATGTTATATGTTGGATTGTACTTGATATTGATGTGTATTTGTTCTATACGAAGTCTTTATACAACAGGAGTAATGTGCAAAATAGTGGTATTACGCTAGTGGCCTCAAGCGTGCACTTCTCTGGCTTGAAAGACTCGAATCCTCTATTCACATCCATGCCTTATTATGGGGTTATAGAAGAGATGTAGAAGATAGACTATATTAAATTTAAAATCTATATTTTTAAATACAAGTAGGTTGATGTTAAAAATGGTTTTCATCATGATAGGATAGGATTTACATTAGTCAACTTAAATACTCTAAATTTTGGCGATGAACCTTTTATTATGGCAGACCAAGCGAAACAAGTATTCTATTCACAAATTTAAGAAATAAAACATGGTTGGTGATTCTTGAAGGAAAAAGGGAGGTTAATATTGATGAGAAAGATTGCTCAAATTTTAATATTTTGAGGCTCCTTCTTTCTTAATAGGCTTGCCTATATTGAATGTAGAAGATGAAATGGATGACGAACATGGCACAAGAGATGATCACCATGAAAGGATATGGGAGAATATTACTATTTAAAAATATGTTAAAAGTTAGTTATTTATTTAGAACATATATGATTTATTAAATTGGTTATTTCTTATGTTTTATTCATATTAGAACATATTTTATTTAATAGTTATATCACTAATGATTTTTATGTATTGTATAAACAAGAACATGGAAGATTGGAGCATTAATTTGGGCCAGCTTGACCCTTCTACTCTAATCATGTCTAGCAGCAATGATGACAACAATGTGCCTGTTAGTTCCCAAATTGCGAGTAATAGCCAATGTACACAATCTAGGAGACCCAGAAGTGACACACGATTAAGAAAGTTAGCTCTGAGTTGAAGTAGAGGCAAGAAGATTTCAATCTAGTTTAATGACAATTGGAAGCCAATCGAGCCCAATGCAACCAAGTTTATCAGCTTTACAAGCCTCCAAGCTTGCATTAATCCAAGTATATTAGCGCCTTTATGGGATGATGTCCCAAAACAAGTGAAGGAATAGAGCTGGGAAGATATCAATGTATGAAAAAAAAATACTTTTATAACTATTTATCACTAATTATTACCACTATATCGCTAACTATTTCAATGGAATATATTGCAGGTCACATATGATGTCCTTACTAGTATAGACTTTAAGCATAAGTTGATGACATAGGCTTGTGATCGTTAAAGGGGTTTCAAGACATCACTAGCTAATAAATTTGTGCATATTGAGGTTCTAGAAGGACAATTGTGGCCTAATCCTTATACCTAATATACATTTCTCGATACAACTACTTTTGAAGAATTTGTTAAGCTTCTAACTATGTCAAATGCTCTGGTGAGTTAGTTTATTTTAATTTATTATTTTTTAGTTCATTTTAGTTGTATATTAATGTACTTATTAGATAAAGAATACTTTGTAATTCTAATTCATAGGAAAGGAGGAGAAAGGCACAAGAATTTAGAAGGAAGAATAATTGCCCCAAATAAAGTCTCGTGGCAATAATATATTGGCTGATAGAGAATTGATGGCAAGAGGAGGAAAAGAGACAAACAAGCTTAATTAAATCCTTCTATTCTACTATCTCCACCTCCTCTTACACGTCGCGATGAGAGATGATTCTAAGCTCACTAAAAGAAGGACGGGTCCTTTTCAAGAGAACATGCTTGTAAAGTTGCTTAAAAAATTGTAAGTATAATTATCATTTGTAATCTTATTTTAAATATGAAATATTACTATTTTTTGTTATTTGTATATTACAGGATGAGCTTAAATAAAAGGAATCTGATGGATTATTCATCTTAGAGGGAAGGAATGATATCCTAACCATTGCTACAAGGAAAGGACAGCATCATAGATATGTTAAGGGATTTGGATCAGGGGTGAGCATAAGAGATACATGTGGACCACCTCATCAATGCCATTCTTCAAGACTTGTGACTAGGGAGGAGTTGGATGCCATGTTAGCTTAATCAAGGGCTAAGGCAAGGGTAAAGACTAAGACTACTCTTAAAGCCAAGCTACAAAATATGAAGAAAGAAATGATGATGATAATGATGATGATGATGATGATAATGAGCTCAATCAAAAAGCCAAGTGGTCCACAGACCCACTCCCTTACTTGTCATCCGAGCACTAAAGGGAGAAACATCATTCCACTTCTTTCAAAAGATGACCCTGCTTGGAGAGTGAACCATGCTACTTGTATATAGAGGATTTGGATAAACACTTAGTAGCACATGGTCGCATCCACAAGAGGTCAAAATGATACTTCCAAGAAGTTCAAAAAGATGTTGTCAAGGTCACTATTGAAGAGGTGAAAATTAATTATGCTCCTATCCCGTTCCCTACCGATGAGATCAAGACATTGAAAGACACTAAGGGTACTTTTGCTTATGGCCAAAGAGACTTGTTAGGAAGCCTCAAAATTCAGTAAAAAATTTTATTAATTAATTATAATGAATTATTTATATTTAAGAATGTGTCACTAACTTTTTTGTTTAACAAAAAACCCTATCATCCTATAAAGTAGGTTGAAAGCCACAATTGTTCAAGCTAAGTCCATAGGGTCATTTTGCATTAATGGCATATGGTGGATCGTTTCCACCTCAGTGTTTTAAAGTGATTCTTGATCTTACTGGTGTAAAAAACTATGAAATCTTTATTAAGAGTAAGGATCTCCATTAAATTCTCATTGATACTGACCTAACCGTAGCAAACATTTAAATTGGGATGATGTAAGTCTCTTTTTGTAAATTTAAATGAAATTAAACAATTTAGCTTTTAAAACTAACTTTTTTCATTTTCATAGGCTTTTGCATCAATTGTTAGTTTCCTAGGGCAAAGACAAACAATACGAATTTCTTTTTCCGTGTTACACTAATGATAAGGAGACCACCAATTAGGCAAAGGAGGCATATATAAACTAAAGGCTCGGTGAAGGCAGAAATGAGTGTAACTTTTCTATATTTCTCAATCTATAAGTAAATGTGTTTGAATTTGTTCATAGTGGTATTGAATATTTGCTTAATTCGCTTTTTTTTTTTTTGCAGTACACACTGAAAATTGATAGTGTTTTTAATAAAGAGCAATTCTATAATCTTTTTATGCTCTCTGCATCGTAAATTCAACCCGACAATGAAGAAATCTTGCAAGTAGTAAGTGTGCTTAAGAAGTCTTATAATACATCTTTCTTAATGATTAAGTCACTAATTATGTCATGTTGATGATAGGGAAATGAGAATTGGCCAGCAAGTTCAATTAGGCAAGGCCCCACGTGATGGCAAGGATCCTATATGGATAACACCAAAGGTAACAAGTTGTATATATTTTTATTTTATGTAATTTTGATGATAGAGCTTTCTTTCAATAAAACTATGACAGCGTTATGTTATTCCACAAAACCGTAAGCAACTCCTTACTAGTCTGTACAGCTTTTATGTGTTGAGACATGAATACAATATCATCACAACCGGCTTAACTAAGTTCACTGAGGAGGTAAATCTAATTTTAGGTGTTATTTTTTTTTTTTGAATTGCTAATTTAATTCCCTTATCCCAAATATTTTCAGACATTCAACAACCTATCTCCGTTTTCAAATCTAGAGATTTATCAAATTAGGCAACATTAGAGACTTTTCATGTTAGATCTACATAATAATAATCCTTTGGAAAAGTGAGCTGTATAGTTGTAGGAAACATTGGTATATATAGTTGTGTATAGGATTACTTACTTGACAATTTATGTTTTATGTGTTTGGAATAGTACATGATTTCAAATTCATTTGATTTGAATAATATATGATTGTTTAGCTGGCTGTTGTTTGGTTGTCTAGTTATTAGATGTTTGATAAGTACAAAGTTTAAATTGCAACCAATTATGGCTGTGGCAAATGCAAAAAATGAGAGTATTTTTTTAAATGAACTATCTACACTGGTTATGGAGATAATCGATATAGATATCTAAGTCATCTACACCAGTTATTTGTGATAGCCACTATAATTGGTGTGGATATGCTATTATCTACACCGATTATCACAAAAATTGGTGTAGGTGACTTAATTAAAATAATATTTTTAGAACCGATGTAGATATTATTTTTTTAAAAAAAATATGTACATAATTTAATTTATCTAAACTGATTTTGGAATCGGTGTAGATTATCCAATAAGTACACCAATTAAATAACTAGTGTAGATAACTTCATCATATATACATTGATCTTATCTAAACCAATTGAACAACTGATGTAGATAAGCTATTTTAACCAATGTAAATTTACTTGTCTTTGCTAGTATATGAGACTAAAATTAATTAAAATAATATTGTGTAAGATTTTATTTAGATAGCTTGAAGTATTCTAATTGGACAAACCACAAATGACATAGTGCATTCGGTCAAACTAAGAATTTCTCAAGTTGTAATTGCATATAACAATATAACCAAAATATTTGCATATTCATTTTGTATAACTTTAACAAGTATTGAATACATCCTTAACTAACAGAACACATAAATAATGAGAAATTCTTATATAGATCCTGATGTACCACATTATTGTAAACTATCTAATAAAAATATACCATATCATATGATGAGAAATTAAATAGATATCTTATTCCAAAAATAAAATTATAAGAAATAATGACACATAGTATTTTATTTGATTGAAATAGTGTAATTTTATTTAATAATTTACAAATGAAGAGGTGGACTAAGTCTATGTAAGAAATTTCTCCATAAATAATTCTAACAAATAACGGGTAAGAGAGCAACTATTGGCCTCTTAAACTATAGATCAAGGAACGTTTGAGACCCAAAACTTATTTTTGAAGCAATATTCTCCTTTAACTTTTGAAAATGGTATAATCTAGCCCCTACATTTTAATTTTAATCATTGGCAAAGGATACTAAAATTCTATGATGGCATAAACAAAGGACACTGGTAAGAGAGCAAGTACAAAAGTGACCAAAAAGAGAAAATTCTTTGAGGCTCTAATTGTTGAAGGAAGTAAATCACCTGGTCAGTCATCCAAGAGGACTAAAATACTAAGAAAGATGAGGGAGCCTACTACAACTCCTGAGCCTGCTTCAGCTAGTCAGCAAGATAAAGCTCTAACTAGACTGGGACAAGAACTATCTTTGAATGGCAGTAATATGCCCCTAGTGATTTTTCAGAAGTAAATGTTAGAGAAGGGAAGCTTTTGAGCATCGAGCACTAAACAAGTTATAATCAATTTTTCTCCTCAGGTGTGGTGGTTACTGTTTACTATATAAAATATGATTCTTTTATCAAAGCTTATAAATTTGATATAGATGATTATTTAAGTGACTATAAAGGCTTACTGGAGCTCAACACAAGCTACTCAGCAGAAGTGGTGAAAGCTTTATATGCAAGTTTTGGCTAGGACAAGTAAAAGAAGACGTACAAGGCTAATGTTAAAAGCTGTCTGATGTTCTTCATAGCCAAAAGCTTGGGGCACATCTTAAGGATAAAAGCAAAAGGTATAGAGGTTCAAGAATTTGAAAAAGCAACTCAGAGAAATGCTCCTAAATTTCACTCAAATAAAGATAAATACAAGGAAATTATGATGACAGAAGAAGTGCCATATGAGGTACTTAAGCTTAGTTTTATCTTTAAACCCACAACTTTCACCTTCAAGCAGAGGATGCTTGCTTATATTGTAGTAAGATTTTTTTGTCAACAATAGGACTGCCTTCAACACTTGTGCTGAGTTTGAAATAGATTTGCTGACAAGATAGATCAAGAAGCAGAAGATTAATATGTGTCACTAAATGTTGACCAAGATACTATATGCTTTAAAAGTGGACTCAAAAAGGAAAAAGGAGAAGAAGAAGGATAGAAATATCTATTTCTAAAATATAATATTTGTGATATTAAGGAGATTTCAAGTCAAGTATACTGAAGGAGCAATATTAGAGCTTGAAGAATTCAAAGATATAGCTCTTTTCAAGATGAAGTTCAAACTGGATAGGAACAATTTTGTTCCTTAGGAAGAAGATGAACTTGTTAATCCTGCTGCAGCAAGAGAGAAGAGGAAAATGAAGAAGAAAGCTGCTACTAGAGCTTCTAAAACTTTTAGAGCCTCTACCTCCCAACCACTGCCATAGATGCCTACTCCACCAAGTGGCATGTCAAATGCCTTCTTATACAAGATTCTCAATGGCATTAAAGTAAAATTGATCAAGCAGTGGTACATCTCAAAAATGATATAAAAGGACTTAGTGACATGATGTTATACTTAAATGGAAAATTGGATCAAATCATGGATCACCTTGAGATTTCTAAGGCTCAAGGAGAAAGTATAAGGCAAGAAGATGAGGCTGGTCCATCAAGATTTAGAGAAGGTTTAGTTCACATAGTTGATTCTCTCTCAACTTCCAAAGCCCAATTTGACCCACCTTATTCACCTTTTCATATGCCTTCTCCAATTTACCCTTCCTCTAAAGAACAAGAAAATCTCATTTCCTAACATGACCAAGGTTCCTTTATTTACCTTCACCAAGAAAATCAGCCCCAAGATTCAGCTCACCATACAAACTAACCAAACTGAAGCTCAAAGCCATCAAGACACTTCCAAGCGTATCCATCCATTTGATGACATACCAATTCTTCACATTCCCTCTCTAATAAAAATACTGACACAGTCATATCTGCTGAGACTCTAACCTTTGAAGACCTTTATGAGGATATAGGTGACATGAGTTTTACCAAACTTATTAGTAAACTCACTCAAAATGTTAGAGAGCCTACCACACCTTTATCCATACCTATGGCCATGCCTTTACTAGCCTTTTCCTCTGCCCAATCAGTGACCAAAACATTTCAGAGGAAGAAATGCATTCTAAGATACAAACATAACAAACATTCCCTTCGCCAACTTGTTGAGGAGACAATTGTTGAAGAACCAGAGGACTAAGAAATGAAGGTCAGCCTTAGCAAACTTAAGTCCCTCTGATTTATAAAGGTCAAATTAAAGACATTGATCCAGTACTTCCTTAAGATTCTTCACAAGCTACTGAAGGATCAGCTTCTGCATGGATTCCATTCCTCCTATGGATCCTAATGATTCTTCTACCTGGGATATGGTTCTATCTACTCAACCCTTTAACCTAGATTCTCTCTTTGATAAAGAAGTCTTGAAAGCCCATCTTAGGCATTGAGTTTCCTCTCTCTTAAGAAAGCCTACATCTTTTTAATGATGCCAAATGGGGAGAAAATATTCTAGAGAGATAGGCTAGACTTAAGGGCGAGTTGTAATAGAACATAGACTTAGGATGAAGAATCTATACTTAAGGTTTTATATTTTTCATTGATAAATTGTTCTAGTATATCTTGTACATTATCTTTTATCAATGGAATATTCTAAGTTATTCATTCCTGTCTTCAAGCTGTTAATTGCAAGTTTGATTTTTTTATGCTCTCATATCTAATTAAGGGGGAGTCTTGTATTGAACAAAACTAAGAACCTTGATTTTAAGGTTTTGTCATCATCAAAAAAAAGAGTTTGTTGGATCATGTGTTTTAATGATTACAAAACTAAGAGAAGAGTTATTTGTTATGTGTGCAGATAAATAAAGAATCATAGAGATAAAATCTCATGAGAAGATGAAGAACTATAGGATAAGTCATTTAATTCTCTTAGATTCAACTTGAAAACTTTGAGAGCTTAATTACATATCATTGTCAATAAAATAAATGCATTATCCTTAGCTCATAAGTCTTATTTATGCACATTAAGACTCATCTTAATACATTCAATCTTACAAGTTATGTCATTTTAGCTTGTAGTGGTTCATAGAAGTTGAGTTTTCTCAAACTGCAGAATCACGTGTGATTCTATATGGTCACTTGAGAGATGTGTCATGTCAGGCACACCAACTGCCATTTCACGCTTGAGTCAGAAAGTGATCCACACGTGATTTGTCACTTGTGTTTGTATAATGCCTTGACATTGCTTCTGTGTTCCAAATCACACAAGCAACCCTTTGGTCTGCTTGTAAGTTTTGTCAAAGTTGTGTTTCATTACATTTTGTCATAAGGCATTTCATGCATGAAAGCAGATGGTAACCACACGTGATTTGTCATTAGTTCTTTAAACACATCTTACCAAATTGAATCTCATATCATTTCAAGCCAAATTCAATTTGTACACTTGTGTGATCTGTGATTCACAATTCCATATCTTTTGATCATGTAAAATCTTGCTTGAGTACATAATGGTTCCACACGTGATATGTATCCTAGAATGGCTCAAGTTTTGCAACTTTTCATTTCAGCATAAGTATTGTTATGTTTATGCTTGATTTGACTTCCCGAATGGTCTGGGTTTGAAGCAAGCCATTCTACGCGTGATAGTCTTTTGCTTTCACACATGTTTTGTAACACAGAATTGGCTTTGGCATTCTGCCAGCCAAATCACGCGTGAGAGCTTGATGGTTTCATGCAAGTTTTATCACACAGATTTGGGCTTAACTTTTTGATAGCCAAATCATGCGTGAAGACAAGATGGTCACACGCAAGATTTGTCATACAGAACTAGTTTTGGCTTTCTATTAGCCAAACCACGTGTGACAACAAGAGGATCGCATGCGAGTTTTTTGCACACCGAATGGATTGCATATTCAAATAATCTAAACCATGCATGAGACGCCTCGAGGTTCATGCCTGATTTGTCACATATTCATATCTAGAACTTTAATACAAGCCATTTCACACGTGATATGTCAAGATGCATGCAAGAAATAACACCAACGGCTAGTAGCACTATTCTAATGGTTTGTCAACTGTCAAAACTATGTATGTGATACAATTCAAGTTTGAACTAAAACTTTTGATCCTTAAGCAAACTTTTCTTTATCTAAGCATTTAAAAAAAGCCTTCAAATTATGCTTAAACATTTAACATTCATTCATCATTCTTGAAAAGAATTGTAAAAAAACTCTCATAAGTTTATAAGCTTTCATTGGTAATATATCTATTCTTTAGAAGAGTTTTTTGTGAAAGTTTATCTTTTACCTCTAAAATCTTGAAAAGAAGTTTTTCAAGTATTTGTAACAACATGCTAGATTACAACAAGGATTGTTGAGTGAATCAAGACAAGTTAGATATTGTGAATTTATACTGTAGTGGCAAGCACCCATCAAAACATCTTATTTTAGTTGAAAATCTCAAGTGTGATTTTGAGAACTTGACGTAATCCAAGTTTAATTAGGATAAATCTTATTTTATCTCTTCCTTCTCATTCAAGTTTTTCACTCTTTAAGTTTTCAAAAATTATTAAGTGTCATCCAATTCACCCTCTCTTGAGTGCCAACCTTTCCAACAAAAAATTACAAAAAAAAAATTACTGATAAAATTTTTAGTCATTTTCTATAATTTTTGGGTCATCATGTATAATATTTAGGTCTTTTACTGTAATTTTTTGTAATTTTCTATAATTTTGAAGCTTTTCTTGTCATTTTCTGATCAACTAATAATTAAAATTAACTTTTGTTAATGATAGGATTCACATTGTATCATTTTCAAAAGTTGAAGAGGAACATTATATTAAAAATGAGTTTAAGATCCTAGACGTTCCTGAACATATAGTTTAGGGTCTAATTTACTCTTTTACCTAAAAAATAAAATAAATTTAGTTTATGGTTTGTAAAATAAATAAAAAAGTAAAATATTAAAATTAAAATAATTCTTTATAAGTAATATTTTTATTAAATAGTGTTTTTAAGAATAGTATGGTTACCTTTTTATGTGTGTATTTCTAAAATAAACATACAAGTAATATATAATGGAGAAAACTTATGTACTTGGTCTTGTATACTTAAAATACTTATTTTCAATTAAATCAAGACATTTGTATCCTTGTTTATAGAACATTTATTCTATAATAAATTCTTATTATTAATATTATTTATACACTAAATTCTTGTTTTGATTTAGTTAGGTAAAAATATATTAAGTATATAAAGCTAACTATATAAGTATTTCCCATGTATAATTTAAGTCTCTCGGAACGAGTATATTAATTAATTACCTAAGCTTAAATATCAAAGAACATAATCAACTTCTTGACAAAAAAAAGTCAACTTCTACAAATTTTATTAATTAGGAAAGTAAATCTTAAATGCGAGCGTGCGTGTCCACATTTACAGTTTTCAAAAACTCTTTACTCCAAAAAATAATTAAAAAACTATACAAATGAGTGTGTGCGATTTTATAAGAAATTATTAGGGAAAAATGATAAAGACTTCTTAAATGTAACATTTCTTCCATTTAATATTATAAGACAATTTTAATTAAATTATACCTTCAATAAGTTAGTTAATTATTTTTAAAATTACACAATTTTTTTATAGTTACCCTTATTTAGAAAACATTATTAATTGTCAAGGTATTGAAAATCATACTAGTCATTGAATTCATCAAAGAATCAATTTCAAAGTTAATAGTCCAAATGATAATATAATCATAATTAAATTAATTATAAATAAAGCATGTTAGTTATTTCTATAGTAATTGACAATCATACCGTATTTGTGAATACAAATTTGACACTTGACAATTATCCCATGCTTGTCCCAACATATATGACAATTGACAATATCATGCTACATCTCACTTTTATGTTCTTACATCTCTCATTATCCTTTTGGTTGTAAAATAAATACGAATTTTTAAATTTATGTCCCTATTTACTTGTAACTCATAATCCTTCCTTTTGAACTCTATAAAAGTAAAAATTTTACCAACTCTAATAATTTTTATTTATTATTGGAACTGCATGTTTAACACTTCCTTTCACTTCAAACGGAAGTGAAAATCATAAGCATGCATAGAGCTAGTTGAATAAGTGTCAATGAACTAAGTAACCAAGTGACTTCATTACTAATGTTGTCATTTGCGTAAAAAGCTTCAAATGAGATGATTCAATGACCAAAAAGAATTTAGAGAGATTGATTTTAAAATTAAGAACTTTTTCTGAAATGATGTTCATAAGATTATAGTTTCATGTAAATATAGGCTTAAGACTAAATTATCCTGGTTATTATAATTTTTTCATTCTGTTTGATAAATTGTATTGAGGTCCAATTTTGTTACTAAATATTATATTTGTACATGTAAATTACTTTTTTGGATACAAATTTATAAGAAATTTACAATAAATTACTTGACAATTATTTTAAATAATCATCAAACATGTCTAAACATTTGACGGTTATTTAAAATAACCACCAACATAGAGTCAATTACTTAATGGTTATTTAATTTGAAATAAGCATCAAATAATGATGGTTTAAAACAAGCACTAGTTATACAATTTGCCTTAATTACTTGATAGTTATATCAAATTGCTATCAAATATGGGCTTTTATTTGATAATATTTTGAAATAATAGTCAAGTGAGTGAATTACAAAAAATGAAGAGACGTGGTAACTCATACTTGATATTCTTCTTGTTATATCTGTCAAATATTTTAGACCTTATTTGTGTTAGCAGCACTAGCAGCAGACATGAACGGTGAACTATGAACTGCTTGAGTCGTGCCCAGAAGGGCACTGTCCTTAAAAACTATTCTGGCACACCTGTGACGACCGACAGTTCTTCAAGATTAAACAAGCACTTCCTACAGAGCAAGGAAACAGAACAACAAAGACTAAAAAGCAAACACAGACAAATACGAGAGCAAAAGGTAGAGGAAGGAGAGAATTGCCTCGAAAATTCAAGAGGCTGGTCGAGTTTTTCCGTCTGCACCTATGGCTATATATAGCCTGAAGATGGAGACATGAACATTGGCTCATAATCACCAGATTAATACTTCAGTTACACATGTATAAAACACCATTAATCTAGAGATGGTGGCAGACAAAACGTTTAAGATATTAACTTATAAAATTAGTTAATTTGGAGATGTTGGCAGACAAAAATGTTCAAGACATCAACTTACAAAATCAGTTTTTAGAAGTAGTTTAATGCCCAAAAACTATCAAAGCTTCAAGTTCAAATTCAAAATAGCAAAACCAGAGGTTTTTCAAGGAAGCTAAAAATAATTATTTATTTAATTATTTTTTTAAAAATAACCCGGTAAAAGGAACCCGATGCCTCTTGAACTCGCGTGCAAGGGGGCGAATCGGTTGATTTCAACTGCGATTGCCCTGTGTTAGCCTGTCTCATATGCACGAGACAACTTCTCCTCTAAGCCTATTTTACTAGCCCACTTCATTCCTTAGTATATATACACTAGGAAAGTTCTTCATTTAATTAATGTGGGACTCTGATACACACACTTTTGACACACATACAACAATGTGATAGTTATTATTAACTGTCAAGTAAGGCAAGCTTCTTTATATGATATTTTCATACTTGACAGTTCAAAATTGTCAAATAAGGCCAAACATAATGGTGTAATATGGGATAAAATATAATTAGGTTTAATTTAGGATATTAAATAAAGATATTGATCCATTAGATTAGCTTTAACACATGATAGCCACGTCATATTTATTTATGATTACTTTATATGTTATTTTTGTTGGCTTGTTTGACACATGATAGCCACCTCATATTTATTTGTGATTGCAAGTTTGACACTTGACAATCATGCCATACTTGTCACTACATGTCTTACAATTGAAAATATCATGCTACATCTCACTTTTTATGTTCTCACATATCTCATTCATCCTCTTGGTTAAAGTCAATAATTTGGGCAAGCCAAGGCTATTCGAATTGAGTTCAATTTACGTCAAGCTTATTCAGATTGGGTTTAAAATATTCTTTCATATAAAAATTTCATATAGCCAAGCTCGATCCTAATGCATCGGCCTGTTAGACTTATTCGAGCTTAAAGGTAGAGCCAGAAAATTTTATTAAGGAGGTCGAGATGACAAAGCATATATGATAATCGAAAGAAGATTAAATTTATATATATATATATCACTAACATAATATAAATATTTCAACATATATATTTATATTTAATTTTACATATATAATAAAAATAAATAATTTAAATATATCATTGGGATTTAAAGTTCTATTCAATCTAATAAAATTCTATATCAATACGGTGATGATACTCAATTGTTATAATTTTTTTATGTTGATAAGATCTAAATATATCATAGTAAAAATCACTCATATAATAAATTTAATTAGTTTGATTATTGCAGGAAAAAGTAATTTTTTAAAAAGAATATATTTTAACTATAACCTCTTAACTTTTGGGTAAGTAATTTTATAGTAGATATCATGCATATGAAATTTAATATATCTTGAAATTTTTGTTGCAATACTAGACAAAGTTTGTTAGTAATAATTCTCATAATTTCTTTTATCAAATATAAAATAAAAGTAAAATTAAATGTCATCAATGCTTTAAAGGCAATTGTAACATTATCTTGTTGAAAATAAGTAAATTTTATGACAATTATATCTTCAAACTACTAAAACAGTCAGATTATATAAGCATAAAAGACTATTATATGATTGAAATTAAATGAGAATTCTATTTAGTGTCTCAAAGCTTACATAATGTGCTGACTTATGGAGGCCAAAAATATATAACTTCTATATTTTACTTAAAAAAAATTAAAATGTTAGGGAGCCGTGGCCCCTACTGGTCCTCCCTTTTCTCAACCCCTGTTCGGGCAAGCTAGAATACTCGAATTGTTAAATATTATTTTATTTTATTTTTTGTTTTTATGTAATTTCATTTTTATTCAAAAATGTTAATGTTTCCAATTTTATATTACTTTATTAATAATAAAAAAATGTGAGTATCTAGGATAAGCCAATTCACATTTGGTTTAGCTCATATTTCTTCAGGTTTAATTAGGTGGCCAAATAAGCCTAGAGGAAAAAAACAATCTTTTACACTCTCAAGCCTGACCTTAAGATTTATCAAGTTTATACACGCTTGCTAGTTGGGCTTGGCCCAAACTATTGCCTCTCCTCTTGGTTGTAAAACTAAATATGAATTTTCAAATTGATGTCCTTATTTATACTTGTAACTCATAATCCTTCCTTTTGCGTTCTATAAAAGTAAAAATTTTACTTGCTATAATATTTTTTTATTTATTATTAGAACAGCATGATTGGCACTTAATAGTCATGATATATTTTTCATTGCATGTTTGACACTCATGACAGTCATGCCATACTTGGCAACCATGCTGCATTTTTGTCATCACATGTTTGACGCTTGACAGCCATGTCTTATTTGTCATCGCATGATTGATGCTTGAAAGTCATGCCATATTTGTCATTGCATGTTTGACATTTGCACTTTAGTCATTGCATGTTTGACGCTTGGCACCCATGCCGCATTTTTGTTATTGCATGTTTGAAACTTGGCACCCATGCCACATTTTTGTCATTGCATGTTTGACGCTTGGCAACCATGATAATAATGCCTATCACACTTTATATATCTTTTTATTTCTCTCTTTCCAATATTCCTCTTGGTTGTCACATAAAAAAGTCTAATTTTTTACATACATGCTCAATATTTACCACCAACTTCCTTTTGAGCTCTATAAATATCCATTCTTTGTATATTCTTTCTTCATAAACCAATTGTCCAAAGTATGCATCTAAAGTTTCATCGCTCGCCATATTACTATCACCACTTAGTTCTATGAAGAGTTCTAGCTTCTTAGCTCAAACCAAGCTCCAATTTTTCCTTGTAAGGCATCTCTTTAATTTTCTTGTAGACACTTGAAATATTTTTTTGTGGAGAATATTTCTCTTTATTTGATTCTAATTATATTTACATTGGAAAGGATTTGTATATGCATTTTTTAAAATTAGAAATATTGTCATATTTATCAATATAATGTATTTTTGCAATCAATGTCTTACTTGATTTAAAGTAGATTAAATAATTAAGTTTATCAAACTGATTACTTACCAATTTAATTTAATTTATCACGTTTGTAATTTCTTCTGGTGCAGGATGGTGGATTCAAATGTGGATTATACCATGAAATAATGCTGAAGAACATGAGTAGCAGACCAAAAACTTCGTTGATATGGCCTTGGAAAAGCAATGGCATTTATATCACAATTCCCATTTACTCACATTCTAAACATTATACTCATCTTTTGGGTAACATTTTCTTGAAATATAACTTAGAATTAGAAGATGCATGATCTTTTTTATTTAACAAATAATATCTAAGATTTTTTTTCGCAAGAAGGAAGATGTAATGCTTGGGACGTAATGATGAGCACCTTTGATGTTATATGGTGCTTCTATTACAAAGGTATGACTGGTATTTTTTATTTTTATTTTTTTGGTTAATAATGACACACAATAGAAATGATGATTAATCACAACAGTTTTTTTGTCAAAGTGCTAATCCCATTGACCTCGAACTAACATAAATCTATGAGAGAACAAGTAGTAAATGTCAAAGTTTTATATAAAATATGCTTGAAGATTGTCTATTTCATCAAAATAATTTTAGCTATTTTGGTTAGACATATCATAAGTTTTATATATTTCTTCTCTCTCTCTCTTCAATCTCTCTTGTTTTTTTCTTCTCCATCTTCTTCATCTTTCATTCTTTTTTTATTGTTTTTATTTTCTCAGTTTTTTTTTTGTACTTGTGCTAGATCAACAGAATCTTGATACCCTATTAAGTTTTTATATTAATTAAGTATGCTCTCATAAAAATGGTTTAAGTCACTTGGTTAAACATATCTTAAAATTTATATACTTTTAATATACTTATTTCTAATTACTAAATGAGGGACTTTAATTTTATCTAATAATAAATGATGTTGGGCGGTTATCTTAGATCTGCCACATTTTAGATTTTCTCACTATCCAAAATGTTATTTTGTTTTCTCAGGTACTGTAACATACTATCTGTCCCAGGACAACCAGCTTCAAGTTTAGTGGACTCTTCAAGTTTGCGATTCAAGTAATGTCCTTTTAAATCCAATTTTATATATTATCACTGGATCTCTTTATTAAACAAAAAAATGATAATTTGAACCTTAAACTATATACTTAAAGGGGTTAGAATTTTAAACTTATTTTTAATGCATTTTAACCTTTAAGCAATTACATTTTTAGCAATCAAAACCCTAAGCCAAACAAGTCAACATGCTAGAGACATAATTTCCGGGGACATATGAGTTATTTTCCAATTTAAAAAAAAAAAAACCCACCAATTAGGAATTGAAGCTACATATATATCCAAGTTGAAAGCTTTTCTTCTTCTTCTTCTTCCTTCCCAGTTGCTTGACCAGAGAGCAGAAGAAGGAGAATTTGCAGAAGAACAACTTTGGACCCCTTCAAGCAGATGTCATCGACCAACTCACCACTAGTGCCGGTACCCACCATGGAAATTGGACAGAGCTCAGGGACTACCCAACCTCAGTCCCACCACAATGGGTCCCATTCTGACAATAACTTCATCAACAACCATTGACTTTAGTGACCTGGCTCGGTTCGATCCGTTTGACATTGACTTCATCGACAGCCATCCTCCTCCAATTCCTGACGTTCCAAACCACCCCACTACATCATCGGTGGAGTCGAACATCGCTTTTGGTTTTTCACCTGAGGAACTCAACTACCTGAGCTCCAAGCCCAACATACCCTTAGGGTCCTGCCGACGGTGATCATCTCTAGAGCTTGTCTATGGACTTTGATTTCCTGGATTACATTGTAGACGTCGAAGGCTTTCCCAGAGCCGTCAAGAATGTTGGCAGCGGCAACGATGCTGTTCCAGAGAAATCGCTGGTGCATCAGGTTATTCAGAGTGTTTGCATGGATGGTTCAAGCAATATGTCAGTTGAAGCTGAGTTGTCAATGGCGAATGAAATGGTGAAGAAAGCTATGCCTCCTGAGAAGCTCGCTGAACTAGCTGTGGTTGATCCCTTCCTGGTTGCATGTCAAGATTTGTCGTGGCCGCGACAATACTGGTGTCTTCATGCTAGCTTGTTCCGCTTATTGGAGGGAGAGAGTGACGAGGTGGAGGGTCCTAACTTAGACCAAATCAAAGTTTATGAATTGAGTTATATGTGAATCAAAATTATAGAGTCTAAATTGTACTAAATCAAAATTCAAAAGCTAGTTGTACTAAGTCAAAACTTATGGATTGAATTATATCTGACTTAAAATTATCGAGATTGAGTTGTACTAAAGAAATTAGTTATACCAAGTCAAAGTTTATAAATTGAGTTACATTTTGAATCAAAATTATAGAGACTAAATTGTATTAAATCAAAGTTTAAGCTAGTTGTACCAAGTCAAAGTTTATGAATTGAGTTATATTTGAATCAAAATTATAGAGACTGAGTTGTATTAAATCAAAGTTTAGAAGCTAGTTGTACCAAGTCAAAGTTTATGAATTGAATTATATTTGAATCAAAATTATAGAGGTTAAATTGCACTATATCAAAGTTTAGAAGTTAGTTGCACCAAGTCAAAGTTTATGAATTATATTTAATTAGAATTATAGAGGTTGAGCACTAAATCTATATTCAGCAGCTACTTGTACCAAATCAAAGTTTATGAATTGAATTATATTTGAATCAAAATTATAAAAGCTAAGTTGCATTAAATCAAAATTTAGAAGCTAAATTTTAATTAAAAGAAAATTGTAAGGAACATATAATTAATATTCCATTTTTCCTCAAAAATAATGTAGAATTAGAAGATAGTTCTTCTTATTTAATAGCATGCCAATAACATAATAATACCCTTTATACTGAGGAAAGTGTGGCTTGCAAATGGACAAGGCCATCAGCCACAAGATTTACAAACTAAAAAACTTTTAGTTTTGCGTCAAGATCTTTTATAGCTTATAATAAAGCAAATTCAAAATATTTATATTTTACATATAACTTTCAAATTGAAACAAGAATTCATGTTTATAACTAATTAAAATTCTTATTTATATTGTAACTATTTGAATCAATATTTTGAACGTATTTTCAAAAAAATTGATAGAAAACCTAATTGTTATAAATTAAATCTCATCGAATCTAATTGATATTTCTCCAAAAAAAATAATAATTATGCATTCTATTTTTATTTTTCAGTCTTGGTAAATAAAAGAAATTTAAAATTAGAAAAAACAAATACAGGAAGAAAAGCTGACAGGCGCATCTTTGTAAGAAGACTTTATAGTAATGATAGTGGACATCATGAAGCAACAAAACGAATGATTTCAGCTTTGGTGAATAAAAATGAAAAGGCAAAGAGCAAAAAGAAGTTCAGAAGAAAAGCTAAATGCTGAATATAATGATGTGACGTAAAGAGGAAACACCAGCAAATGGCATCAGAGCATTTCATGGTTCGTGTTCTAAATAAATTAATGGTTTGCTTGAATTTGCGAAAATTTAAATTTAAGTTTGAATCAAATTTTTTATTTAAATTATACAAAAATTATAAATTTAGATTTATAATTTTAATTTTTTATATTTTAATTATTTAAAATTTTAGTTATTTTAATCATTTTATTCTCTTTATATTTTCATTATTAATATTCACTCCATTAAAAAATATAAAATATTTTTTGAGAGATTGGATGTTCAAAAATATAATCTATTTTTAATTTTTCAATATCTAATTATTACCTTTTTAAAAAACTATCCTTATTAAATAAATTACTTTATATTTATTTTAAAATTAAATATCTTATTAAATAAGAGTAAATATAAAAAGATAAAATTAATTTAAAAATAAATAACTAGTTTATTAGGAGTAAGATTTAATTAAAAATATTTTATATTTTTTAATGGAGGGAGTACAACTCTCATATTTTTCTCATATATGATTATTTTTATGATCAATTGAAAAATAAAAATAAATTTATTACTCTTAATTTTTTATTTTTGTTTCAAAACTCAACTCATCTCTTTTTTTCATTTAAAATTTTTTAAATTATCCAAATATCAAATTTAAAATGTGATTTTTTAAATTTAAAATCTAAATTTAAAATCACAATCCAAACATTATCTAATAGTTTTGACAATTTCTTTGCGTCCTCGCATTGCATTTTTTTAGAGAAACTCATATAAGGCCTACCCAATAACATAATTTCTCTACAGTAATTTTGATATTTCTCTACAAATTCAAGAGCCTTAGATGAAATTATTTTTAAAAGTGAAAAGACTTTACTATCTTTAATAAGTGAGAATATATGCACTTAAAGAAAATTAACAACAAAATATCCGTAAATAACAAGAAAAATTTATTTATTTATAACAAGAAACCGTTTATTTACAATAATCCACATGGTTACAAGTACTTGAAAAAAATTTACAAATTAACCAAAATAAAATTAACAACAAAAAGTATATAAACAAAAAAAATCAATTATTTATAATAAAAAATCTGTTTATCTACAAGAATATACGTGAGTTTACACTTGTTTTTTTTTTTAGAAAATTTATAAGTTAATCAAATAAAATTAACAATATAAGGTCTGTAAATAACAATAAAAGTATAATTATTTACATGATGAAACTTATTTATTCACGAGAGTCCATATTAGTTTATACTTGTGAAAATTTAAAAGTTAATTGAAGAAAATTAATAACAAAAGGTTCGTAACATAACCAAAAAAATGAATTATTTACAATAGAAATATGTTTATTCACAATACTTTATGTGAATTTATACTTTTACTTTAGGAGAAGAAAATTTACATGTTAATCAAAAAAAATTAACAACAAACGATCCGGAAATAATAAGCAGAGTTCAATTAGTTTAATAATAGGCTAGGTCCATATGAGTTTACATATGAAGGTGGACCTAGCCTCAAAAGCGCGAGAGAGCAATTTTTTAATAATTAATATTATATATAGTTAATTACATTTGTTTAATATTTATTATAACAAATAATTTATAGGAAAAAAGAAGATGATAAATTATGTATAATTACATATAATTTTTAAAACCAAAAAATTAAAAAATTATAAAAAAGTGGAATATCATATATGATATATTCGTTTCAAGAAAAATTATAAGTTATTAAAAATTGTAAAAAAGGTATAAAAAATTATATTTTGAATATATACTTTACATATTCCATAAAATGAATTTTATTGAAAATATATGACAATTCAATATTCTATAATATTTAAAAATATATAATAAATAGGTAAAAGTGAATTTTTAGTCTTTAACTTTATATAAGATTTCATTTAAATCTTTTAATTTTATAAGATATCTTTTCATTCCTATAATTCTCATACAGTTAATTTTATTAATAAAAATATTAATATTAAATTTTTAAATTTTGATAAAATATTATCACATTTGAAATATGAAACTTAATTTTTTTTTAAATATCAATGATTAATACAAAAAAAAATATTTGTCAGTGATAATGTTAAAATTAGAAGACAAAGATGCTTTATATGATTAAAAGAATAAACTAAAATTTTATATAAAAATATCATGTCAAAGATGTATAATCACATGAAATAAAATACTCCTTTTTTACACCTTTTATTACTCCTAAGAGTAGAATCTTATTACTCCTCCAATCTTCTTTATAAATCATTTCTATCAACTTCATCAATATTAATGTAAAAAAAGTACAAGGAATAAAAATGTGTAAAATTTTAAATATATCCTTATATAATAAATTCAAAAAAGTAATGTCTTGGTACTTTTTCTCTCTTATAAAAGGTAATTTTGAAAATATATTTTAAATATTACCTAAAAAATTACACTATAATTTATAAATGAGATTAAATGGACCTCTTAGAATGTGATTTGTAAATAAGACCGAAAGGAGTACTCTTTTTTTCTCTCTCTTGCCATCTTACTTCTTCCTCTTTCATGGCCATCTTTTTTATGCTTCTCAATTCTCTTATTAACTTGTTGTACAGTTTTTGAGTTAATTTTAATTTTATTAAAATTGTTTGATTTAAACCGTTCAATTTTTAAAATGAAATAATGAGTCAAACCAATAATTTATATTAGTTCGGGACTTGAAACACTACAATAAATTATTAAAAATTCCTCCCTTCCTCCCATTAAACCAAACATATTCTTTAATATTGAGCATTTATTGAATTTCAAATTTCAAAATGAATGAATGTGTGGTAAGATTGATTCAATATTGAGAAATTATAATTGCCAAGGTTATTTTGAGATGAGACGTGCTTTAATAAAATTTTCCCCTCATTATTTAACGTAAACGCGGGATTATAGATTATAGGCCCCTAGCGATTTGAGTTCATGAACCTATCATTTTGTTGATATTAGCCTACCAAGGCAATAATTGTGTTTTGTACAAAACTTACCCAAGAATATTTGTAAACCACTGAAAGTCTCATGATGAATTACCATTTTCTCTTGTGAGGAATGTTAAGCTATACTCTCTATATTAAATATTATTTTTTAAAAAAAATAAAATCTCTTTTCAAAATTATTTTAAAAAGAGAGGCATTGCATTGACCAATCTGTTAAAAAAAAAGGTACTCCCATCGTTTAAAAATGTAAGATATTTTTAATTGAATTTCACCCTTAGTAAAGTAATTACTTACTTTTCAACTAATCTTATATTTTTATATTTATCCCTATTAAACACCCTACAATAAATATAAAGTCATTATCAATAGGGGTACTTTTTTAAAAAAAGGTAATAATTACACCTTGAAAAACCAAAAATATCTTACATTTTTAATATTCAACCCCTCAAAAAATATCTTATATTTTTTAACGGAGGGAGTAAGTTATAATTACATATAATAATATTTCCAAAATATTTGCATTTTTTTATAACTATAACAAGTATTAAATATATCCCTAACTAACATCACACATAAATAATGAGAAATTCTTACATAGACCCTAATGTATGATGGAAAAATTTTTAAGTATTTATAGTCCATCCAATAAAAATATGATATTCACATGATATTAAATATAAATTAATTATGACTTAATGATAATGGAAAGAGAAAAAAAAAGAATCAAATAGGTACTTTATTATAAAAATAAATTCATTAAAAATAATGAAAAATAAAATTTTATTTGATTGAATGGTGCAATTTTATTGGATGAATCATAAATGACGTAATATACCTAATCTACTTAAGAATTTTCTATACCACATCATTTGCAAACTATCTAATAAAAATATAGCATGTTATATCGCTATAAATATAAATTAATTCTTTCATCAATGGTAATATAGATAAAAAAGATAGGAAATTAATAGATATCTTATTCCAAAAATAAAATCACAAGAAATGATGACATGTGAAATTTTGTTTGATGACTAAAATATATTTTTAATTCTTTAGTTTTATATAAAATTTTATTTTAGTTTCTTAATTTTATAAAATATATTTTTTAATCTTTTAATTCATCACACCAAATTTATACATTAAAATTTTAAATATTAACAAAATATTCTAAAATTTTGATAGAGTAAGTTTAATTTTTTTAAAGTAACAATGATTGGAATAAAAATTAATCATTTAAAACTCATGGTGTTATAGTTGAAGAATTCAAAATATACTTTTTAAAATTAAACGATCAAATTAAAATTTTATATAAAATTAAATAATTAAAAGTATACTTTAGCCTTCAATGAAATAGTACAATTTTATTGAATAGTCTACAAATGACATGATGAACCAGGTTTATTTAAGGATTTCTTCATAAACAATTTTTTTAAAAAAAACAAAGTGCAAAAGAGCAAGTATTGGCCTCCTAAAATATAGGTCCAGGGACATTTGAGACCCTAAACTTATTTTTTATGCAATATTACCTTTTAACTTTTAAAAATGATACAATCTAACCCCTGCATCAATCAAAGTTAATTTTAATCATTAGTTGATTAAAAAATGACCAAAAAAAGACCTTAAAAATTACCCCAAAAAAAGAATCAATAAATTACCAAATTTAATTATATATAATTTTTGGATCATTTACTATTTTTTTTGTTATTTTTAAAATTTTTAAAGTTTTTTCCTATCATTTTCTGATTAACTAAATATCAAAATTAACTTTTGTTAATGACATGTTTTAAATTGTACCATTTTCAAAAGTTGGAGAGAAATATTATATTAAAAATGAGTTTTTAGTTTCAGACACTTTTGAACTTATAATTTAAAAACTAATTTACTCTTTTACCCAAAAATAAAATCAATTTAGTTTATGGTTTTGTAAAATAAATAAGAATTAAAATTAAATAATATTTTTTAGTAAAATATTGTTTTTGAGAATAGTAGGGTTATCTTTTGATGTGTGTATTTTTTAAAAGGGACAAACTTATACACTTAACCTTATATATTTAATATACTTATTTTCTATTAAATTAAGATATGTGGATCTTGTATAGATTATTTATTCTATAATAATTTTTTCATTAATTTTATAAATATATAAATATCCACTTATTATGATTTGATTGGGTATAAATATATTAAGTATATAAATCTTACTTTTTTTAAAATAGACATACAAGTAATATAATTTAAGTCTTTTTGAATGAATATAGTAATTAAACTAAGTTTATATTAAAAAAATAGTCAACTCTTATAAATTTTATTAATTAGGAAAGTAAATCTTAAATACGTACGAGCGCGTCCACATTGATAGTTTTCAAAAATGCTTCACTCCACTCCAAAAAGTAATTAAAAATTAAGATATTATACAAGCGGGGTGTGTGTGATCTAATAAGAAGTTAGAAAAAAAATTTAATCATCAATTTTTATAGTTTTATTAGTTTTACTTTTAAATTTTATAATTTTTTTAATATTTTTAATCCTATAATTTTAAAAAGTTTGAATGACATTTATTTTTTAAATCCTTATAGTTTCTTTTTTTTAGTTTTATAAAAATTAAAAACACTAAAAAAAAACTATTGAGACTAAAAGTAAAATTCAATAAACTCATAAGGATCGATAATTATGTTTTATTAGGAAAAAATAATGAAGATTTCATAATTGTAATACTTCATCCATTTAATGTTATAAGACATTTTTAATTGATTATATACTTTTTTTATAATTATCCTTGCTTAGAAAACATTATTAATTATCAATGTATTGAAAACTATACTACTCATTAAATTCATCAAAGCACTGATTCAAAAGTTATTAATAAAAAAACATAATCAAATCGTGATTAAATTGATCATAAATAAAACATGTTAGTTATTAAATCAGTTAAGAAGCTAGTTTAATCAGGTGGGTTGATTCGAATTTTCATATTATATTAATTACATTCATTAATTAAGAATATTTTTGAAAAAAATCTTATTAATTTTACCTTAAAAATATCCAAAATACTTTTTTTTAATATCTTACCTAAACAATGCTTTATATTTTTTAATCAAGTGAGTAAAAATTATCACCTATTTTAAAATGTATAATTAAACAATTTTGTTCGTATTTCCACTCTCACTATTGAAGGTTACAACTTAATTTTTTAATATTATAAATTCAATTTACTATAAGAATTGATAATTATGTTTTATTAGGGAAAAATGATAAGGACTTCATAAATGTAATACTTCATCCATTTAATGTTATAACACATTTTTAGTTGATTATATACTTTTTCTATGATTACCCTTGCTTAGAAAACATAATTAATTATCAATGTATTGAAAAACTATACTAGTCATTAAATTGATCAAAGCACTGATTTAAAAATTATTAATAAGAAAACATGATTAAATTGTGATCAAATTGATCATAAACAAAACATGTTAGTTATTAAATTAGTTAAGAAACTAGTTTAATAGTTTACTAATTTAATCAAGTGGGTTGATTTAAATTTTCATATTATGTTAATTAAATTCATTAATTAAGAATATTTTTGAAAAAAAAAAAAATTCACCTTAAAATATTCAAAATACTTTTTTTTAATATCTTACCTAAACAGTACTTTATATTTTTTAATCAAGTGAGTAAAAATTAACACCTATTTTAAAAAGTATAATTAAACAATTCTGTTCGTATTTCCACTCTCACTAGTTAAGGTTACAACTTAATTTTTTAATATTATAAAATCAATTTACCTACATTTTTATTCCTAAATATTTTTCCCATAATTATTTTCCTTAATATAAAGATTAAATTAAATAAAAAATTAATCATTTAATTTTTATAGTTTTGCTCAATTGTTATTCAATTTTTAAATTTTGAATCGTTAAAACTTAATCCTTATAATTTTAATTTAGTTGTAATTTAGTTTTTAAATTTTGCTTAAATTTAATCTCTATAGTTTTAACCACTTAAAAATTAATCTTTATATTTTAAAAAATTAAATTATAAAGATTAAAAATATTTTAAACCTTCAATATTTATAATATTTAAAAATTAAAAGATTAAAATTATAATATTTTGAACTTTTAATATTTATAATATTAGTAATAAAATTAGAAAGATTAAAATTATGTTAAAATTTATTACTAATATTTTTAATTATTAAATCATTTTAATATTTATAAATATTATAAATATTAAAGACTCAAAATGTTTTTAACTTTTATAATTTTATTTTTTTAAATATAAATATCAATATTTAAGTGATTGAAACTGTAGGGATTAATTGCAAGAGTAAAAGTTTAAAGATTCAGTTATAATTAAGTTAAAATTATAAAAAGTGAATTATAATAAATTAAAGTTTAGTAATTGAGTTATAATTTAATTAAAATTATATGGTATAAATGATTAATTTTTCCTAAATTAAATTGAGTATCATTATCGAGTCCCATTTTATTTTACACAGCTATTATGAATTATGAAATTTAATAATACATGTTTGGGGCCCACTCGACAATGATTAGCTTGTTCAAGTTCCAGTGCGCCTGATCCAAAACCCCGCTCCTTCACCGCCTTTTCCGCGCGACACAATACTGCGAGCACCTTTTGAAATTTTCATTTTCTGACCAAACTACCCTTTCCTTTTGTAGAAATTCCCCCAATGATGGATGGCATTGGCATATGCTCACACGCTCATGAAAACTGAACCGTGCCTCTTTTCAATCCTTGCTTTACCACGTTGGCCTCCAACCCAGCAAAGGAGCGTTACGAATTTCTTGCTGTTTAAATTCTGTTCGAAATTTGAATTTTCTTGCTCAAACTGGGATACCTCTCTTTAATGGTATGTCATTAACTTCTTGATTTTGGTTTAATTTTCTGATTTCATTTGAGCAACGGTAAGTTCTCTCGTTGAATTTTGTTTTGTTGGGGCTTGATTTTAGTTTTTTCGTGCTGTGTGTCTGTATGTGTTCCATCGTCTCATGGTAGAAAGTAGTTGAACGGGTTGTTTTCGTTTCAGTATTTTCCGTTTGTTTACTGGGAAAGTGGAGCAAACGTACGTGGAAAAGTTTTCTGTTCATTTTGAAGTTGTATCGAGCAATGGAATTATACTGATCGCCGGTTTTCTTGTTTTTTTTTTGTTTTTAACCTTGAATCGTAAGTGCTACAACTCTCACTCTCTGGTTTTTCCCAGACTAATCAAACCGAGCTCAGGGTTTCTTCCTAGTTTTTCCTGTTAAATGGCTTGGAGGGAATTGGTTCAATTTTCAATCTATGTAATAGTAAATGCCATGAAATGGTTTTTATTGTTAAAATTGTTAGAGTATTGTTGACAATTGGCCTTTTTTCTTCTAAGCATGTGTGTTTGAATTTGGGATGAATCACAGCATGTTCGTCATCTTAGAAGGAGGATTTCGGGGTTTAGATGCGGATGAAGATGGGGACAAGTTTGTCTTTTTATTCGCTGAAGCTGCTTGGCCTCATCGTTCTGAAGGATTCTCTGAATAATTTTAAAATAAAACGATGACTTATATGTTCTCGGCTTTTTGATAGATTCGTCTTTATTTTGAACAAGAAAAGGGCTCTTAACTTCTTATTAATTTTATATTATACATGCATACATATGAAGATTTTACCTTTCATGCTTTACCCATATGTGGATTTGTAACTCTTTTTTGTATTATCTGATTTGCTTTCTCCCCCTGCTGTGACAGTTCATTTTTGCTTGACCATTCTTTGGGAGCCAAGGTAAAGGTATGAAAAGCTTGCCAAAACTGTTCTGTTCTGTATATATTTGTATGCCCTATTTTGTTCTCTGTATTTTATGCCTTTCAATTAAAAAATTGGTGTTTGATCTTATTTTCTTTCGTACCATAGTTTTCTCTTTTTTGCTGACTACATTTATAATTAAATTACATCAGATGAACATGGTCATTTATCATATCTGAGTATCTTATCGTTTTTGCCTCTTGGTCCAACAAAATGGTAAAAAATGGCTGAGAAAAGTTATAAAGGCCTAAATATTGATTATTGTACTTGCACAGTGCTGTCAAAATCTGTCAATCCCCCTGAGTGGACCCATAAAATTAGTGGGTTGGGTTTGGATTTTACTTGGTTTTGAAGTATGTCATCAAAACATGCAATCTCTACATAATGGCTTTGGATTTCTACAAAAATAGGAAGCTTTGAAGTGTATCCCAAAACTTGCAAATTCTTAGAGACATTGATTGAAAATGTGATGAAACTGTTTGTTAATATTAATTAAATTTATCATGCAACGTTGTGCTCCTTGTGAAGCCTGGCTGAATAAAAGATTGGATTGTTGTGCTAATTAGTTGCAGAATTGTTGGGCTCATCTTATGTACTTTCACCTACCAGAATGGATTACATCGAACCAAATTCCCTTTCTTTTAGTAATCTCGTTTCCTAATTATCTAATCTGTCTACGGGAGACGCAGCTGTTTGTTGAAAGAAAATATTGGCAAAACATGAGTTCAATAAACAATTCAACAATAAAAGCTATGCTTATCCTGTAACTTAATTCAAATTGAAACAGTGGCATTTTTCCTCTAAGTTAAACCAGCTTGCTTGTTTAACACCACTTGTGAGTTGGGCTAGGAATTTCTGGACCGATTTAACCATCAGGCAAACCTCGCCTCAGTCCATAATGTCTGGGTTGGGATAGCTTGTTTGAATAGCTATAGGCTTAATATTATTAATATTATTGTGGCTGGCTTCTGTTGCTCCTTATTATTTCGTTGCATGGTTGGGATAGTTATTTTCCTATTTAATTGAATTATGTTAAACCATTTGTTAAATAAGCTTGCATAAGAGTTGGTAAGTTTCCTTTTTCTTTTTCCCATTTTAAAGATATCTGTGTGAAGATTAAAAGAGTAGATAGAGCTTATCTTTCTTTAGTTATAATTTATAAAGTATATCTTCCCTGTGACATCCTTTTTCTCCTTTCAGTTTTGTTCTTTTTCATCTAATCAAATAATCCTCCTTACTACTATTCTGTTTAAGAAAGATATATATATATATATAAATTTTGCACTGATATTGGCTTTTTATGTTTTTCCTTTTATTTTTAGGTTCATTGAGATCTGACTTATTGGCAGGCTGGTTCCTTAGATCTCAGGAAAGCTGATCACCTTCATGAGATTTTGTTGGAATTACAAAGGATCATCAACATATGAAGAAACTATTCTTTTTTAAATCTTCTGCGTCAAGCAGTGGGAGCAATAATGCAATTCCCCCAAGATCCACAAATAAGCAAATATGTTGGGAGAACTCATCAGAAAGTGGATTATATGGTCAGGCTCATGGCAGAGCCGAGGATAGCTTCCAGAGTCCAAAGGGATTGTTCTCCAAATCCCAAAGGCACGTATCAAATAGCCAGGGTTCTAGTAGTGGACCAAGTCTTAGAAGGAGCAGGTCTTTGTCAACAGCAGCCTACCAGGTCAACGATCATAATAGGTCTCCTAGTTTCATATCAAGTGATCAATATCATCAATACGAGAATTCATCCCAGTAAGAATAAGAATTTATATCACTTGATTTTAAAGCATGCACACGCTCACACATAGAGAGATCCTATAGAAACTTATAGTTCATTGTTTATATTTACTTTTTTCCCCCTTTCTTGCAGAGATTTCCTAGTTTCTTCTAGTTTTCAGACTCTTAGCCCTGAGAAGCAAAGGCATTCGTCTATAAAAATTTCACATGGAACTGAGAGGCCTGGCTCAGCTAGCTCTTCAAGGTCTTATCATGATTCATCTGGGAACTCTTCCACTTCTTCTAGTAACATTTATAGTAAGATAGTTGACCGTTACATTGATGGAGAGCAGCAGCCAGAGAAAAGTAGGTCAAGGAAAAATTTACAGAAAAGTTGTGGTGAAAATGGAAATTATGGCATGAAGCTTCCTCCAAAAAATCAGTACACAGCACCTAATTCACCAACTGATGGTGGTGCTAGATATAAACCAAGAGCTCATTCATGTAGAGAAGCAAAAGGCGCTGACATTCACTTCTCATCCAAAGACTGGAAAGAAAATGGGTTTGGACATGAATCTCCTCGGAGCCTGGCAAAAAATGTCATTGAAAGACTTTCTCAGTTTCATTCTTTGTCCAAAATCAGTTCAAAAGAGGTTGGTCTTGATAATCCAATTACAGTTGAAGATATATTCGCTAGATCTGAAAATGAATGCTGTGAGTCAGATCCAGAAGAGGCTCTGCCAAAAGGTTATTCTTTTGATAAACCTCACAGAATGGCAGATGGTTATCACTGCACTGATGATCAAAGATTCCAGAAACATGATGTTTTCCCAGCAGCCAACTATGAGGGCTTAAGCTGTGTTATCCTTGAAGAGGATATTGATGCAGAGCTACAAAGACGATTAAAAGAAGTCAAAGAGAGAGTTACTCTTTTTTCCAAGGAATTTGAAAGAGAGAGCTTTCTTCTTGATGGTGGTTTTGATCTGTCAGTGTTGGTTCAGACAATCAGAAACCTAGAAGAGGAGAGGTTAAGTTTGGCAATGGAAGTTTCAGGCCTTCTCCAGTCTCGCATTGCTGAAAGAACATCTGCTAGGGAAGAGCTTAGATGCTTAAAGGAAGAATCGGGGTTACAGGCTCGACGGCTAGAAAAGGAAAAGAATGAGACACAGTCAGGACTGGAGAAAGAATTAGACAGAAGGTCAAGAGACTGGTCACTTAAGCTTGAGAAGTATCAGTTAGAAGAGCAAAGGCTTCGTGAACGTGTTAGAGAGCTTGCTGAGCACAATGTATCACTTCAAAGGGAAGTCTCATCTTTTGGTGACAGGGAAACAGAAACCAAAAATCTAATGACTCGTTCTGACCATCAGCTGAAGGAAATGACCGAAAAGATGGAAGAAATGAAAGAGCAGAACTTGTATTTTCAACAAAATGCCTTGGAATTACAAGAGAAGTGTAAGATGGTTGAAGAAAACAGGGACATTTACCGAAGAAATTATGAAGAGAAGAAGAAGGAATGTAAAGAGTTACACAAGTCCATCACAAGATTGCTAAGAACATGCAGTGATCAAGAGAAGACAATCACAGGGTTACGAGATGCATTTAGTGAGGACTTCAAAAAGGATCAATCTATGGAGAGGGTGGAGACGCATGTTGCAAAAATGCAAATGGAGCAAATGAGGTTATCAGGGGCAGAATTGGCCTTGAGAAGGGAGTTAGAATCTTATAGGGTTGAAGCAGATTCTCTTCGCCAAGAAAATATAACTCTACTAAACCGCTTAAAAGGAGATGGGAAAGAAATCGTTGCTGCTACTTATAAGCTAGATAAAGAAATGTTGGCCCGTGTCTGTTGTCTGCAAAATCAAGGTCTAACGATGCTAAATGAAAGCTCCAACTTATGCTCAAAGTTGATTGAATTCATCAGAGATCAGCTTCTTCAAGATTCACAACAGGAAATGGAGGTCATAAAAAGTGGTCTGGATGGGCATTTTATTGTTGAATCTGAATGTAAAATTCAGAGTCTTAAAAGTGGAATTGAGGGCTTGACTAGGAGTTTGCAGATGATGTCAGCTTTGCTCGCTGAAAAGTCAAGTTTATTAACAACTAAATTTCAGTCGCAGTTTATTGATCCCGACAATCTAGCTAAACTGAATGATCAATCATCTGAGGTAAGTTGCTTCTGGACCTTTGTAAATTATTATATTTAGAAAAAATGCAGATTGTAAATTGTCTTTTCTTTATTTTTTAACCTTTGATTAATAGCATTATAAGATGTTCTATTCTTTGTGCATTCTTTTTATTAAAGGCATACATTTATCTTTTTTAAATTTTATGCAGGATATAATAAGAACTGAACTTAAAGCCGAATGCTTGTTAACGAGTCTCTTAAGAGAGAAGCTGTACTCAAAAGAGCTCCAAATTGAGCAGCTGCAAGCTGAACTTGCCACTGCTGTAAGAGGAAATGACATACTTAAAGCTGAGGTGCAAAATGCACTAGCCAACCATTCATGTGTCAACCATAAGTTGAAGGAACTTGAGCTTCAGGTCAGTCCCCACTATCAACTTTCATCAATTTTAGTATGGTTAAGCAGGCCGTTTTCCACGGAAAATGTCTTCAATGAAACAATATAGAGTTTTGTGACAGACATTAAGGGTTGAAGTAAACCAGGATAGCCTAGCCTACTTTAGGCCCAATCTAACTTATTTACTAAATTGGCTTAAATCAAGTTTGGGCCTTTAATTAGACTTATTTAGTTAAATAGGCCAAGTCTATTTTTATGGAGCCTAACCTACGAGTCCAATAGATCAGTTTATTTACATATATATTATTATGTAATATATTACATATACATCAATTTCATCATTTGATTTTAATCAATGCATTCTTTTTATTTTTAGTTATGTTTTCAATCAAATTGGACTTATATAGTAATTTTAATCTTGTTATTTCATTGTTGTATTGTATTGTAGTTGGTAAATCCTCTTAATTATTATATATTGTAATTGATAAATCAAGTTATATATATAGACTTTACTAGTCTAAAGCATATTTGATATGTTTAAAATTAATATGTAAGTCTTTTTAAAAGGCTTGCTTTTAAGTAGGCTTTTGAATAGGCTTCCAATCTGAGCTAGGTTTTAAATAGGCTCAGGTTTGAGCCATAAAAAAAGTCTTATACAGATTTCAGGTCGAGCTCAGGCTTCTGATCTACAACACATGTTCAGGCCTACTTGACCAAAGCCTTGTTACGTAGCCCATTTCTGCCCCCAGTTATAGTAATATTTTATTCATTCATTCATTTATTTTTGAATAGAAATATCGGGCCTTAGAGGGTTCCTGGCAGTACTTTTTGAAGTTGCTGTTGCTTGCACCTGTTCCCACTGCCTCTTGGAAAAGTTTCAAAATTAATTTCATGTTCCTGTGTAACAGATGTTTAAGAAAGATGAGAGCACAAACCGCCTCCAAAGTGATCTGAAAGAATCTATGAAAGAATTGGCAATCGTTAAGGGAATATTGCCCCAAGTAACTGAGGAGAGAGATCGCATGTGGGAAAAAGTGAAGCAATATAATGAGCAGAATATGCTATTGGACTCGGAGATCACTGAATTGAAGAAGAAGATAGAGGTCCTTGATGAAGATATACTTGTAAAGGAAGGTCAAATAACAATATTAAAAGACTCCCTTGGTAAAAAGCCCTTTGATCTCCTTGGGAGTCCTGATTCTATGCATGAATTTTTGCTTAACTAGCTACTATAAAAGCATATTTCTTTTTTATAGGCCAAGTCAACACTCTCTACATTGTCCATAGTTCTATATATCTGTGAATGAGGTTTTGAAGGTTCTTTTCTTGATTCTATGCATGAATTTTTGCTTGCTTTATTTTGTAAAACCTTTGTTTCCTTTTTAGGCCATATTATTATATCTTCTGCTCTCTCGTATTTGATTTTGACTCTTGTTATCATCAATTAACATATCATTCTATGATATGTAACTTTGAATCATTTATAAATTATAAATAGTATGGCATTGTGGCTCACTTTAAATTCCATGCCAAACATGAGACATCTGCTTACTTTTCCCTTTTAATATTTTAAGCATGGGAAAAAAATAATATTTGGTCCATATGGTTTGATTGCATTTTATTTTTGGTTCCTATTCTTTTAGTTTAATTCATCTATGATGTTAGTCCCTACAATTTTAAAAGTACAAATAAGAACCATTAGCTGGCATTGATAACGTTAATTTTGCTGATGCATATTGCTAACGACTTGACATGCATTTGATCTTGCTTTCGTCTGCCATGTTCTACTTAATCCACATATGAGGTAGCTCTCTCTCTCTCTCTCTCTCTCTCTCTCTCTCTCTCTCTCTCTCTCTGTGTTTTTTTTTTTTTTTTGGGGGGGCCTATTATGCATCTGACACTTGCTATGTCAATGCTGATTGGTTGATCTTCCAAGACCAAATAATGAAGCCATGGGATTGGAGCTGTACGTGATGAAATCTTCAAACCTCACATTAAGATTAGTGAAACTGGTTGCACTTGGTGAGAACCCAAATAATGAAGCCATTCGTATTAAGGATTGCAGCGTCTCTCCTCCCACTCCTCCAAGTTTACCCCTTGATTCTGCAGCCTCACTATTATCAAGTCCGAGCTCAAACTCCTCACCACCGACGTCAGACCCATAGCCATAGCTGCCGCCACCGCCAACGATGTCGCGGCTTGGATTCACCTTCATGGGGGCGGGGCATGTCGGAGGAGTGGGAGGAGAGAGGCGTTGAGAGAGAGGGGGGGGGGCGGGGGAGGGAGGAAGTGTCAGATGCTCTACCAATCCAATGGAGAGAAATTTAGTTCAAATTAAGAGAATTATATACTGGTATAAATAGTTTTACTTCTGCTATTAATGATATTTGTAATAATTAATTTGTTTGCGTGGCCTTCAACGTAATTTTACCTTAACCATGGGCCAAGAATGCCATCAATGTAATTGTAAAGGCCGTAAAATGCACTAAATACGTGTTTAGGTTTAAATTGTTTCTAAGTCTATAATTTAATGTTTAAATTATCATTTAATCCTATTTTTAATTACATCTAGTTTAATACGTCTACGTTGAAGGTTTAATATGTCTTATTTTCATGTCAAGTATATTTTTAGGTTTTACCATATATTGTTAGCGAAGAGTTTAACAAAGTTATAGCGAAATTAATTTTGTTGATGATAGTTCATAGTTGTTATATAGATTTTTAAATCTATAGGAATTAATATTGACTAAGAACAATGAAATAAAACTGTGAGAATTAAAAATAAAACACAACCAAAATGTAGGAGTTAACTGTTATATTTTTTCTTAAGTATAACTTAAAATATTAAGAGGTTTATCTTCTTGGAAAAAAAGAATTTTTTCTTTTCACCCTCTACTTGGAGCAAACATTTTTTTTTTTTTCCCAATCCTCTTGGTGCTTATTAATGAATTTGCAATGTTGTCTGCATTTTTTTCTTGGAACGATGAGATAATGATGTCTGTATGAAACTTTAAAATATTGATTGAACTAATAAATAATTTAGGTACCATAAGTTTATTTAGGCTAGCTCAAAAACTAGAAATGTTATGATTATTTTTTTTAAGGAGAAAAAAAACTACAAGTCAAACTTTCAAGTTTACTCTTTATCAAAAATGTGGATATGGGTATGACAACAACACACACCAAAAAAAAAAAAAACCATCATTTATAGTTAGTTCAATTAAAATACAAATAATGAGAAAATAACATGAATAATTACTAATTAGTTAATAATGTAAAAAATAAAAAATAAATTAAATTCTTATTGGAGTATTAAACTAGCTCAAATTTAAATGAACTTGATTCAAATTTTTTAAGTGTATTTGAACCAGCACAAAATGCCTGGTTATATATATAAAAAATAGTTTTCCAAAGCTTTACCTTATATGTTTTTTTTTATTTTTTAAAGTTTATTTAGGTTGGTGTATTAAATTTGGCTCAAATTATCAATTTTATCATTATGCACTTTTCTCACCTATCAAGTTAGCTTAAGCTTTGGCCAAGCCAGTATAGGGACTACAAGCCTAAGCTTATATGCAAACATGCAAACTTTTTCTCAACCTCGAGATGTACCCTCCTCATTCTTTTGTTGATTGTCTTCATTAATATTGCTATTTTTTTTTAAAAAAAAAAGTAATAATGTAACAATATATTGTTACAGCCTAAACGCACCGTATGTCGACTGAATAAAATGAATTTTGTCTGAAAATCCGGGTAAAGGGGTGTCATGTTCAGTGCATCAGTGCATTCGTTTGGTAGAGTCATCGAGCCTCAGATTCTTCAATTACCGTTGGGCCATAAGCGCCAACTCGTATGCTCTTTGACCGCGCATGCTGCCTTCGCTGGCGAGTCATCAACTATGGCCACTAACTCAGTCCGAGTTGCTGCCGCTCAGATGACTTCCATTAACGATCTTGCAGCCAATTTCGCCACCTGCTCTCGACTCGTTAAAGTATCAAATGTTTTTCATTAGTTTCACTTCTTTTCCTTTCTTAACTTGGTTCGCTTTATGTCTCGGAATTTGTAATTTGTTGCTGGTTTTATTTTCTCTCTTTTCTGATGAGTCAGTAATTTATGGTGTCATTTTGAAAAGAAATTGTCATAGTTCGGAAAATATATCATTCTATTCTTTTTCTTTTTTTCTGGCCAGCTCATATCATTCTAGTCTTACCATAACGTTGTTTGGAGAACAGAATTGATGAGATGGAGTAATGATGTGAACATTTGCCGCGGGATAACGTTAATATTAGATTCAATCTTCATGAGTGAGTCTCAGGACCAAGAGTTTTTTTTTAAAAAAAAAAAAACATTGATAACGAAATTCATGGTAAAAAAGTTTTATGGATCAAAGTGATGTCAATAAATTCTCATGGGGTAGATTGATGGCAGAGTTTTATTTTAAACTGTTTTCTGTGGCAGGGCCAGATTTTGTCAACTAATTAGCTAATTTATTGGAAATATTGCAAAATGAGACTGTAACTTCCTGATGAACAACCATAACTTCGTTTTCTCTAGTTTGGTTATTTGTAATATATTGATCAAGGGATATTTCTTTTGTTGGGTAATGTTCTGCAAAGGAAGCAGCATCAGCTGGAGCAAAGTTACTTTGCTTTCCCGAGGCATTTTCTTTTGTGGGTTCTAAGGATGGGGACAGTGTTAAGATTGCAGAACCCTTGGATGGACCAATTATGCAAAAATACTGCTCTTTGGCAAGGTAATAAAGTAAGGTGTTCCTTGATTTTTTAATGAATCTATATAAGCATGCTCTATAGTATGATTGCTAGTCATTTATTCTTGCCTACCTCAAATCATGCAACTGGATTTCTTTCTAAGACCATGCATGCTATTATTGATTCTTTCCTGCATGGTCAATGGTTTATGATGTTCTTTAATTTTTGTTTGCTGTGTGACAGATTGTTCATATTCATTTTATCTGTTTTTCTGAAGATGATCCAAATGTTGCCAATATGGCTCTTTTAAAATGCATGCATATGCTCACGTTGATTTTTCATTTTGAGCAAATAGCTGATGATGGTTTCTTTAATCATGTAACTGAATTACATATTTTGATAATGCAGAGAGTCCAGCATCTGGTTATCACTTGGAGGCTTCCAAGAAAGAGGATCTGATGATGATCACTTGTGTAACACCCATGTTGTAGTAGATGACACTGGGAAAATTAGAAGCTCTTATAGAAAGATACACCTGTAAGACAAAATGCTTATGATATTTTCTTTCAGAATTCGTTTGAACTGTTATATTGGTCTTTTTATCTTTTCAAGGTGATGCTGCTTTTAGTTTAGGTTGATTATATTGTTTCATCACATGCACATTGGCAGAAATAAAAGGACAGAAAATTGGTTTGAGAAGAGAGAACAGGGAGAATGTGTGAAATTCTACTATATGAGAAAAGAAAAAAGAGATAGAAGGACAAGTGGATAAAGGAAATGATAATTGCAATATCATTAAATGCCAATTCAGCTCTTGGCTGGCTGGTGTGAGCACTTTGCTTTCACCTATCAAGTCATGAGTTTGACTTGGCAGTGAGGATATTGTACCATAATATCACTAAATGATCAAATCTAAGAGCTTAAGTATAAAATAATCCTCAAAATAGGCCAACCTAACTGGTTGGATTGCCAGTTTGAGTCAAACCCTAAACTTTGATTTAATCAATCAAGTGTTTTGGGAAATAGGGTTTTTTTGGTGAGCCAGGTTGTTCCTTGAGGGAGTAAGGAGGTGACATCTGGAGGGAAATTGTGAGGAAGAAAAGAGAGAGTCCTATGGTGTTTCAATGAATGCTGAAATGAAAGTGATGATGTGTGTGAGAGTCAGTCTTGTATTTGAAAAGGAAAGGGTCATGCATCCAATGGGGAGCTCAATGTATCAAGAGGTTGAATGTTTTAACCATTACATCTACCACTCAAAGCAGATCTGATAGTCAAAACGTTTGCCATTTGAGAGGTCAAGCTCTCTGTAAAATTACTGAAAGAAAATTAAGATGGTGAAAGATGATATGGAGGGATAGTGCTGCATGGGAAAAGACTAGAAAGTGAATTACAAGTAATAGATAAACAAAATTTGACATAAAGCTCACAATGTGGGGCCTCTGTACATGTATAGTTTAGAGTAGCGGAGTTTGTAGTGCCATATCTAAAGATGAATGATTTATGTGATATGTAATTCTCTCTTTTGAAAGGTGTAGGATCCTCTAAACATTGAGAGTAAAAATGATGCAACTGTCAATAATTTTTTCTTATCACCATATAAAAATAATACTGGTCAACTGCATTCCTTATGGCCCACCAAACCATTAGCCTCACTCTTTTTTAAAAAATGCAGAGACAATATATACCAAAAATATAATGGCATGGCATTTAAAAATTGGCACAGTCCATTGTGAGCCTATTGAATTATTAATGAGTTCTTCCCTCAATGTAATAAGAACTTATTCAACTGAAATATTAGATGTTGCTAGATGTATATTAACATCGTTATTTCACTTTGCTATATTTTTTAGGTTTGATGTTGATGTTCCTGGTGGAAGGGTATATAAAGAAAGTAGTTTTACAGAAGCAGGTAGGATATCACCTCTTTACAAGGTGCCAAACTAATGAGTCATTTTCTTGCTTTGATCTTTGCTGGACCTTCTCTGTTTTACGATGGTTATTGAAGCAAAATAAATAAATAGACAAAATGATCGTTTATTATTATGGGCACTTTTAACAGAGAGGGAAAAAAATAAGGACTAATTTGAATGGGATCTTTACTTGCTAGGCCAGGTCTTTGTAGTTATCATCATAAATGTGGTCAAGTGGAAGAGTAATAAATCTACTACGTAATCAATGCATGTATTTTAATATTGTCACCACATTCTTAGACTATTCTAACGCTTATATTCAAGGTGAACATTATTCAAACTCCAATATGTTGCAAACAAAACCTTATTAAAATGAAGGAAAGCATATTCAGACATACTAACCTAAGCACACAGATAAAGTATGGCCATTCACATGTTTGTGCAACCACAAATCAAGAACTTAAACAACGATCACTTCCATGTGTTTTGCAGGTTTGGGTGATGGTTACCTTGACAGAGAAAATAAGCATTATAATATTCTAAATTTTTCCATGTGATAATCTTGTATCTTGTTGCCTTCAGGAAAGGATGTTGTTGCAGTAGACAGTCCTATTGGTCGTTTGGGTCTCACTGTTTGCTATGATTTGAGATTCCCAGAGCTTTACCAGTTATTGCGATTTCAGCATGAAGCGCAGGTATTCAAATATTATTGCTTCCTGTACCCAAAAAAGAAAAAATTGCTTCCTTTATAATTAAAATGGGTTGTTTAACTTCTGAAATTTGATTACGTTTTAAATTTCTAGGTGCTCTTGGTGCCTGCAGCTTTCACTAAAGTGACTGGTCAAGCACATTGGGAGATTCTTCTTCGTGCTCGTGCAATTGAAACTCAATGCTATGTGAGAAATTAATTTTACACCTGAAAGCATTGCATTCTCTCTTTCTTACCTTGGTTTCCTGATCCCAAACTGCTATGTGATTCAGATCCCAATGCTTAGAGACGTTAAGTTCTTTTAGAGGCCTTCCTTCTCATTTACCTATATAAATTGATTTCCTGTAAAACAATATAGTAATTGGTAATATATATTAAGTGATTATGGAATTTGAAGATTTCAATGGCTTTGTTATTAATTTCAATAATGTCTGATACCAAGAGAAGTGCTTTGGAAAGCATTAGAAAAAAAGGGAGTACGGATTGCTTATATTAAAGCCATACAAGATATGTATGAGGGGGTAAAGACTAGTATAAGAACGCCTAGTGGTCAAACAAAGGATTTTCTTATAAAGATTGGACTACATCAGGGATCATCTCTAAGTCCTTATTTGTTCAACTTGATCTTAAATGTTTTGACGGAACATATTCAAGGGGAAATTCTGAAATGTATGCTCTTCGCGGATGATATAGTTCTTATAGCAGATACAAGAGAAGAGGTTAATTGCAAACTTGAGTTATGGAGGAGGACATTGGAGTCGAAAGGTTTTCGTCTGAGTAGAAGTAAGACAGAATATTTATATTGTAAATTTGGTAAAGGACTATTCGACAATAATTTGGAAGTGAAATTGGGAGATCAAATTATACCTCAAGTGGAAAAGTTTAGATATTTAGGAGCCATTATTCAAAATGATGGCGAAATCAGTGGAGATATTTCACATAGAATTCAAGCTAGGTGGTTTAATTGGAGAAAAGCTAAAGGAATTATTTGCGACCGTAAGGTGCCTAATAAACTTAAAGGAAAGTTTTATCGCACTGCTATCAGACTGGCAATGTTATATGGTAGTGAATGCTGGGCTCTAACGGGACAGCAAGAGCATAAAGTTGGAGTAGCAGAGATGAGAATGTTACGATGGATGTGCGGACATACACGTAAAGATAAAATTCGAAATGAGCACGTATGCGAAAAAGTGAGGGTGGCACCTATTGAGGAAAAAATGGTAGAAAATCGATTGAGATGGTTTGGGCATGTACAAAGAAGACCAAGGGAGGCACCAGTGAGAAGAGTAGAACATATAACTTTGAGTCCGATTAAGAGAGGTAGAGGAAGGCCTAAGAGAACACTTTTGGAAGTTATTGAACACGATCTGTTAATTAATAATATTCCTAAAAGTTTGATAAATAATAGAGCACAATGGCGTCTTGCAATCCATGTAGCCGACCCCACCTAGTGGGATAAAGGCTTGTTGTTGTTGTTGTTGTTGTAATGTCTGATACTGTGCCAGTTAGACTGCAGATCTAAGTGATGGGTAAGTATGAGTTGAAAACCTTTATGTGGCAGTGAAGAATAAAGCATTTAATTTTATATAATTGAAGTGGAAACTCATTATAGATTCATCCAGGTTCTTAGATGGAACTTGTTCTTATTTTCTGCTCACATTTGGGAGTGGCTATTTGTTTGAATTATCAGGTCATAGCTGCTGCACAAGCTGGCAAACATAATGATAAAAGAGAAAGTTATGGTGATACATTAATTATTGACCCATGGGGAACCATTATTGGTCAATTACCTGGTAAAAATCTCCTTCCTGTTGCATGCATATAATTCCAACTTGATTGATTCTTCATTGAAAGTAAAATATGGCATTAGGGGTTTTTGTAGTATATCATGTAATATATAATACCTATCAGACTTCTATTCTAACTGATACTCTCACAAAAGCTACAATTGTGGGTTGGAAAAGTCACTGTTCTGAATTCATTTTCCTCCCTCACTGCTTATCGTATTATCAGATTTTCGGTGCTAGTTTTGTGACCATTGTTCATTCTCTTACACGAATTCAACTTCTGTTGTTGCCAAACTTTTATGTTAGATTTATGGAGTTTACCACATGATAGTCAGTTCAGTATACTCTTGATATCATGCCTCAACATTTCATACAAAGATTAAATAAAGAGGGAATGAGATATTTATAGGAGACAAGAGATGTGATTTAGGGTCAAGTTTCTTCTTTCTTAGAGAATTTTGCAGCGGGCCTTTCTTTGGCTTGCTTGATGGTTTTGAGTGCATTGCTTTCCTGCACTAACTTTGCATTTTTAATTTGTTGGATGCATGCTTTTCCTATAAGTTTCAACAAGTGCACTTGTTGGAATAGGATCATATTATACTAGTAATTTTTTCATTTTATTTTTATTATTTTTCTGGCTAGAACTGCCAGCAGTTTAAATCTGAAGTTTTTCTGTCTCATTCTAGCTCTTCTATTTCAGATCGCTTGTCTACAGGGATTGCTATAGCTGATATTGATTTATCATTAGTAGATTCTGTCCGGGAAAAGATGCCAATTGCTAAGGTAATTTCTGTTATATTGGGGACTTGTATTAAAATGCGTAAGAATAGTGACCTGGAGGTCCATCCGTGGTATATTCATGCCATGATTTTGTAATTTGTCCACTGTAGTACCTGCTGGCCTTTATGACCTAATTACTTGAATGGTGGGAGACCCAACCCCAATACGGTTATGGATTACTTAAAGGATCCATTTGGGAATTTATTAGCTTTTTGGTAGCTACTAATAATGTCTGGTTAAAAATCTTCTAAAATGTAAAATTCCCTTTTAGATGCAGAATTGATCAATATGGTGTTAAGTAATATATTTAATAGTCTGTAAGAAGCATTTATATGACAATAATATGCCTTGTACTTTAGATGAAAATTTTATTTGCGGGCTGAACAATTTCGAAGCAGTCATATCATTCATGACCTTAATTTTTGGATATATAATAGAAATTAAATTAGAATGGTATATTTTCACTATAAGACGAGAAGAATATTTGAGATCTGCTTGCTTAATTGTGTTTTATGTTGGTACTACTAATTAAAATATGATAACAAATTTTAATTATAACTGCAATCTAAAAGATATATATACATACTCCCGCTAGTCCTATTTGTAAGACACTTTCTAAAAGTAATTTTTGGTGCAAATATAGGACATCTTGTAATAATTAAATAACTTTTTTCAATTTTAACCTTTCTTGTATTACTATTGTATTATTATTTAAAACTAAAGGTAAAAGTGAAAATATATCTCATTTTTTTATGATATCAAGAAAAAAGCTAACTTTTCGTAAAATATGTAAAACGGTTGAAAGTGTCCTACAATAAGGACCAAAGAGAGTTTATAATATATAACACAAAAAGTAAAAAGTAATATGAACTAACTACTTATATTCCTTGCAATTTAATTAAAATAGAAAGTTCATTTTAGGCTCTCTAAAGCTATGACAACCGCTACTGGGCAAAGTTTCTCCTCTGATGCTCTTTGTATAGGCAATAAAAAATCATTTAAAAAAAAAATCAACCATAAATCCCTGAATTTTGCTGTCAAAAATCACCAAAAGCAAAAGTCACTGCGTTCTTGAATGTGGCCAGAATCTTTGAGGTGCATGAATATGAATTGAAAAGGGCTTTAGGAAAAACAAAGAATTGGCTTCAGAATTTTGATGTCTAGTATCACGGTTCAAAGAAAGGTTCCAAACGTTAAAATGAAAAATGACTTTCTGTTAGGCCTGCTCACAGGTCTGACTTTCACTTAAACTGTGGTCAACTTGTAGCACTAGATCCCTAAACTATAAAATAAAGGGTGTTATAGTTGGAGACGTGGTGGCTTGAATGTGAACTTCTAGATGATTATTGGTTAAGGCTATTGGAGATAAAGAGGGGGTGAGAGCAGAGCAGAATGCAACTAGAAAATTTGGTAATTCATCTGGGAGGTTCTAGCCCCTAAAAATGCTTAGAACTTTTCCCTGTTGCCTTCTCTGTTTTTCTCCATTTGTGGGGTTAATTTCTATTGTAATTCAAGGGAAATTATGCATTCCTAACATGTAGTAACATCTTGTTTAGGCTTAGCCTTCCTTTGTATTGAAAGAAAATGTAGTATATCATGTGCCCTTGAATTTATATTGTTTAGCAGGGTCCTACATTTCATGTTGATTACTAATCCTGGAAATTTAAAACTCTGCTGACAACCATTGCTTGATGAGTATAATTTATACATAAATTTTTTGCATTATTAGTTTTATAAGTAGAAATAAAAAAACTTCCAGTCCCGAACTCAACTGGGACGGTTCAGGGACTGTCTATTCTAGGATGGTTCATGCAATGGGTGTCCATAGTCAGGCCCTCTTAAGATGATTCTCAAATATCAGCTAACTCCCTCAAAAATGTTCTATTTCGAAGAAATTTTATTTTTATTTTTAATAAAATCAACTATTTGAGCAGTAAGTGAAACAATAAATCTTTGATACAGCCCAAAATGGAGTTCTATATTTTTGGTTCCAATTGCTTATATATCATGTATCCTGCGCCATACCGCCTCCTCTTTGTATCCATGTGCTATTAAGGCTGCATTTGCATCTGCATGCGTAATTGGATTTCTGTTGTGTTAAATTCCTGACACAGGATCTTATTCTAATTTCAGCAAAGGCAGCCATTGGACTTCTCGAAAGCTTCATCTTTATAGCTTGAGGGCATGTCCTCTTGCATTTCTCTGGGCTATCTGAAGTTTCCATGGGTAAAAGAGTATGCAAATTTCTTTGTGCAACAGCTGTGTCTTTTTCTGACAACAGAATTGAAATAGAGCAAAAATCTGGTTTTACCGAATTTTTCAATTCTGTAAAATTTTTGCTCAACTTCAAAATGGATGAAATTGAAATAAAGTTAAACATTTGAGTGGTAAAGTGATACAAAAGAATTCTTTTTTTCCTCCCTTGGAGAGTTAATTGATATTTGATGGGACTTGCATTTTAGATTATGTTGAAGGATAATGTGAACCAATGTATAATCGGAATCAGTATTTGTTGATAGGGTCATAGAATGACTGTCTTGCTGTAATAAAGACTTGCATCTGCAAGCCATTGGTGCATGCTTCATGATGTATATGTATTATAAATTCAACTGCAAGATAAAATGTTTTCTTTTCCCCCGAATATAGAGTTAGATTTGTTGCATTCAACTTCGCTTTAGTGATAATTCTTAGGACAGGTATGATACATCATGGTTTTGCTTTTGACAATTTGTATGTGAGTAAATAATCAAGTTGATCATACGTCATTTCCTTTTATTTTTTAATACAAGACCATGCAAAGTGATATCCAATCAAGTGATGTGAGAGTACGAAAAATTTCTACATCCCAAAAGCTTGGTGAGTAAGCAAATCACACAATTATTAGTTTCTCTATATATATGGCCAATAAGTAATGATCTAATTTTTCATAGCAAAGTCTCTCATCCTTTTGATAGTTTCAGATAGTGGGTGATTATAGGAGAATTCTTAGCTTCCCTTTATATTTTCAAATATTCTTGTAAACCAAACATGGCGTAAATTCTTTCTTTGACCGTCTTTAATTGTCACGTTAAAGGATCAACTGGGAGCCTTGTTAAGCACTATCACATGGGGTTCGCTTAAACTAGAGAAGTTGTGTTTGCCTCTGGAAATGTCCATTCTGAAGAAATCCAGAGTTCTTTCAAGTTTAGTAAGTACGATGGCAACATTAATCCTAAGTGTTGGTGACTTTTTTGTATTGTGATGTTTAATTGGTCTAAATGTGAAAAGTTTAATCAACTTATTCCAGGAATGTTAAAACATGGGAGAAAAGATAACAGAGGGGAATGTTAAAATCATCAATAATTTTAGGCCCAAATTTAATAAATGAATAAAAAAATAATAGAAATTACTTGGAGTAGCCTCCAAGTCAAAATCATTGGGTATTGTTTAAGAATGATTATTAGCCATAAATTTGTACTTGGAACCCAAGGCTCTTTCTTCTACAAATAGTACATGGTTCGTTGTGTAGTGCATCAAGTGATGGTAGTAAAAAATAAAAGAGGGGAAATATGAAAATGAGAACCTGGACATAAGAAAATGATAATTTGGACATAGAACAATCACAATTTAGACATAGGAAAATGACGATTTGGCAAATTTTCTTTGCCCACATTGTTGTTATTATTTTTATTTTTTGTAAAGTTTGTCGTTTTTCTATACCTAAATCGTGAAAACTTTTTTTATGTACCATGACAACATTAATCCAAAGTTTTGGTGATTGTTTTGTATTTGTGATATTCATTTGGTCTAACTATGAAAAGTTTGATCAATTTCTTCCATTAGAACTTGAATGATAACACATTGTGTTGTTGGTTCATGAAACTTAATCTCGATTTGACTAATGCCTTCATGAGGAAGCACAAATTTAATTTTAGCACATATAATGATGGAGATTAGTAAGCTATTATGATGTTCAACTACTTCTGATGTAATCATGATTATGTTCTAATGTTATCCATTCTTTAACCGATCCTTATCACAAGATAATGATAAGGACATGTTTGAGATTTTCATGATCAGGCATTTCATGGATGATGTGAACTTCTACTAGTTTTCAAATCTTCATTCACCTACAATATCGAAAACGTCTTTCTTTTAGGGAAGATTTCACTTGCTACTTTTTAAAGAGGTCACTTTTAGTATGTTTGGTTTCCATGGGAAACAATTAAAATCATGATTATAAATAAATAGTTATTTCCACCCCCCCCCAACCATGATTTATTTTTTTTCAACGTAAAACCAAAATACCAACTCTTTAAACCATATACATGATGGTGGTGTGATACAAGAATAGTGAAGACACATGGATAATTGCCAAAAGTTCTCTTTACTCTTGACAATTGAGATCCATTCATTGACAAGCATGAGGGAAATTTCAGCAACTTTTATACTCCATTTTGGATTGAGAGATAAAACATGCGATGAAAGAAAATCAGGGAAGAAGTTAGAGGGGACAATAATTTTTCTCTTGTTTGGACGAATCTTTCTCACAAAATAATTTTTTTCTTTTTTTTATTTTGGTAATAGTTAAATCTTGTTTTTTTTTTATAGAAGGCCATAGTGAAAAGCATGCAAAGAAACTAAAATCATATCATATCCAAAGTCATAAAGTTTTTATAATCAATAGGCAGATTATTGAATAATTTAATATCAAAATTCTCTTTCAAAGTTTCATAAGTTAGAAAGTCAACATATCTATTTATTTTTTTGTGAACATGTTTAAAAGTGTGTTAAAAATTGTGTCATAGGCCAATCATTATACTATACATATTGTTATTTAATGAATTTCTCTTTTATTATCATAACAATTGCATGTTCAATATATATTACTGGACAAACTATAGTGATTGTCATAAATATCCCTGGTCAGTTATCTTTGAGGGATCATAGATAAAACAAGACTAGTATGACTTTGATTAATTATAAAGATACAAATTAAAGTTATAAATACTTGAAAGAGTATGAGGTGCTGGACTGAACTGTTATGAGAAAACTGCATAGTACAAGTCATAAGCTTATCTCATATATAACTATATCACTAAACCCTTTGACTTGAGATCATCATAGATTCCTATATGATAATCACTGAACTTTGACCTAATCAAAAGTTACCTTTGATCGGGTAATCATAAAGGTTATGATTGAATTTAATGATATTCATGCAGAGGAATATGAGTGATCAAGATGGAATTTGTCCCTCACATTAAGTGAAAAATATTACTGGACCCCTCAATGAGTAAGACTGAGAAAATGTATGGCTATACTACAACAAGAAGGATTTTTCCATTGTTACCGTCAGTCTACTCAAAAATCGAGAAAGTAACGGTCAAGTGAAGGAGAATGATAATTTCATATCTCATACTTGACCAAAATATTGCGTGACAAAAGGGATGTGATATGGTTGCTTGATAGGTTACATTAGATTATCGATCCCTATGTGAATTGGGTAATTATAATGTCTTGCTAGAGGCCACTTGTAACTTGTGGGCTAACAGTGTAATTAGCCTACTGCCAAATTTATATGGGCCTACAGGGTCGCACACAAGAACGGCCCAACTCGAGCTATAATGTTCAAGTTCGTTGAATCTGAAATATGTCTAGATTTAATGAATGTAATATAAGGTGAATGAATTATATATTTATATATATATATATATATGAAATATAAAATTTAAAATATAATTATATATATATATATGTGTATATATATATATGATATATGTATATGATATATAAAATTAAATATAGATAATATAATATATATATATACACACATTTTCAAAATTTATATGTATACATATATATTCGTATATATATAATATAATATGTATATGTGATGTATATTATATTATATTATGTTATGTTATGTTATGTTAATTTTAAATTTAATTTTATATGATAGATTAAATTTAATAATTACATGATAAGAGAGAATATCATGTCAATTTTATAATTTAAATTTATAAAATAAATTTGAATTAGATATGATATTATGGATTAAATTTATGAGATAAATTTAATTAAATTTTCATGAGCTTTTAAATGGAAGATAAAAACCCTTATTTATATATTATATATAGATAGGGATGTCCTTATGAAGGGAGAGAGAGTTAGAAAAGTTCTGACGGCAAAAACACTCTGAGAGTCACGAAACATTCTATAGAAATAAAAATTAACATTCAAAAAAGAACGGATGTTGAGAGCGCTAGCACGCTGTTCGAGTTAGAGAGCTGTTCGTGTGAATATTGGTAGAGGGAGTAGATTTACGTTGTCAGCTCTTGAAATTCAAACATGCGCTAACTTCAAAAAATTAAAAGGTAACTCTTCTATCCACCTTAATTTAAACGAGTTCGTTCGGTCCATATCAGGATAAGGACTTTAAAATTTTAATCTTTCGCTATGCTTCCCTATCCAATAAAGTAATCTCTCAATTTTTCATAATAAAATTTTTAATATTTTTAATAATTATTGAAGAGGGTGACTATTAAAGGAGTTACATTTAATGAGTGATAAAACTTTTATAAAATTTAAGTACATATTAGTTATGAGAATTTTGGCATTCAACAAAACTAGTTATCCCTTCGGTTAGAATTCGAGCGTTCCATGCGCGCTCGCAGAAATCGAATTGTGAAATAATATTTTAGAGATCGAGACCCTTGTGGAGAAATGGATGACTCTCATAGCCCCGCTTGTTGGGTATATATATACACACTGCACGTAAAGAAGAAAGAGAAGACGCACGCGTCAACTACACGCGTCCACGTCCCTTCACGAGGGAGCTCCCCTAGTTATGGCTATGCCGCTTCGTATTTCCTCTGTATTCACTGCGATGCGAGAACCATCGGTTTCTCCTCCAAGTTGTCCCTCTTCTTCTAAAGCCTTAGCCATCAAATTCTCCCGCGCTTCCTCTCTCAAGCTTCAGCCTCAGCCTCAGCTCCGGCCATCCAACGTCATCAGCAATTCGTCTGGTTTGTCTCCTACGAGGCCCAGGGCAATGGCAGCTAGGTATGTGTGGTGGATCTTCTGTTTGGTTGCCGAGAAAGATGAGCTTCAAAATACAAGGAAAATTTTGATTCCACGTAATTCTCACTCCCAGCAACATTACATTGCTTGACTTGAATGAGAAAAACCATAATTTCGTAAATCACAGTAGGTTAACTTCCAATTTGGATGCGATTTAGTCCCTCGGCAATGTCGGCCTTTCATTACAGTTTGATTCGAAGTTTAACCCCAAACCAATAGGAAGTTATTGGCAAGCAATTATCAAATGTGGCTTGGGAGGTGGGTGGCAAATCAGTATTTTGTTAAACTTGTGTTAAATTTTGGGCGAATATGAGATATAATAGCAATGTTACAAATACTTTTGAGAGACTAAATTGAAAGATATGACTGTTGAAGGACCAAATTGAGAGTTTATCGGTAAATTAGGTACCAAAATAGGATTTCCTCTTGAATTATTGTGAAAGTGGATTTCTGTCTTCTTAACTTGTTTTAATTGAATTTCTCTGCTGTTCAAGTGTGCAAGAGGCTCTTCCACCAGCCCTTGCTTCGACTTCTGCCCCTCCTAATTTATTTGATGGCACTACAAGGTTCGCTAGTTTCTTAATTTCTGAACAAAAACTTCAAATTTCGTGGTGATATTTATTTTCCTATATCTGATCACTGGAAATCTCCTTTTCTTTGTTTCTTTGGCGGGTGGATGAAGGTTGTATATCTCTTACACTTGCCCCTATGCACAGCGCGTCTGGATCACCCGTAATTGCAAGGTTTTAAAGGACTCTTGTCTAATTTTGTTACTTGCATTTCTTTTTTTAAAAAAAAATTCGTAGGAGTGAAAATTGGGGATCATTTTAGGAAGAATGATAATCGTATTGGCTTGCTGGAAAAATGAAGAGAATATTGATTCCTGCTTCCAAAGCCATTAATGGAAGTGAAAGAAAATAAATAAACAGCAGTGATGCTAATGTGTTTTGGGTTGGATGATTGTTCTTTGTTTTTTTTTTTTTTTTTGGAAATAAGAGTCAATTCATTAAAATAAAATGAAATACATAAAAACCCAAAAACCATACAAGGTTAATTTGGGCTTTGAGTACTGTTAACTTTTACACAAAACATAAGGCAACAATAAGATCAAGCATCTGAACGACTCTCAAATAAGCATAAATTGAAAATTCTAAAAGGACCATTGAAGTTGCTGCTGATGATTGTTCTTTGATTACCATCTTTGAAACAAGTACTTACAAATAAATATTTAATCTTGAAATTTTGTCTTCATATGCCTTCCCTTTATTTATTTGGAATCTGATCATGAGAGAAGATTTTTTTTTTTTTCCTGCTTAATGGATTTCATTCCCTTCATCTCTGTTCGATCTCCTTCATTTAGTTTCCATATAATTCCGGGGAAACAAAAGTTCCTATATAAGTTCTGACGAAATGAATTATTACATTACTGAGCTTTGCATAATGTGGTTCTAAAGTTTATCACACCTTCTCTACCTTCATATTGGTGAGAAGCAGGGATTGCAGGACAAAATACAACTGGTTCCTATTGATCTAGATGATAGGCCTGCCTGGTATAAGGAGAAAGTATACCCACCAAACAAGGTGCACATGATAATTATTCTTTGTTTCAAAAGCAAACCGTCAATAACTTATCTCTATTTTATACTCAAACCAAAGGTTAAAATTCCAAAAAAAAAAAAGTTAAGGGTTTCCACGAAATTTTCAGAAATAGTTGATTTAATGCATAACACATTCTTATAACAATTATTTATATCTTTCTAAATTTAGGTTCCTGCTTTGGAACACAATAACGAAGTCCGAGGAGAGAGTCTTGATTTGATGAAATACATTGACAATGACTTTGAAGGGCCCTCACTTCTCCCTGATGTAAGACACAAAATTTCTCATGGTATATATTTTTAGGAGGCTAAATAACTTTGTCGGTCTCTTGAATTTCAATGAATTTTTAATTTGGTCCCTAAAGTTTAAAAGTTCTAGTTTGAATTTGTCTCTGACCTCTATCAATTGATCTTCACGAATATGCTGTTATGTATTTTTGATACAGCCAATTATTTTCCATATCAGCATTTTGAATATACATGATTGATGCTAATTCACCTGAACGGTTTAACCTTGTTGGATTGACATACCACATACACTAATGAATTTCAGTCCATCATCTACTTTTATGTCTTCTGTTGACTTTAATTTTGCATATTCAAACTTTCAAGATAGCACTAGATTGGTCACGTTGAAAGAATTTAATGGCAACCTGATGAGACTTTAGTGACCTGGGCCAAATTAAAGATTTAAAAACTATTGGGACTGACTTGTAAAGTTTTAGACTTTATGGACCAAATTAAAAATTGTGGAACTTTAGAGCCTAGGAGAGTAATATAACATTTCCATATCCAAAATTCAAATTTAAATTAAAGGTTTCTATATGGTAAACAGGATTCTACAAAGAGGGAGTTTGCTGAAGATTTGCTATCTTACACTGGCACTTTTTACAAGACTGTCGTCTCTTCATTTAAAGAAGATGTAAATGTGACAGAAGCAGGTAATGTGGCAATTTCTGTCTTCCTGGTGTTCCTCTGGTTGATAATTACGAAACCTCATAATGCTACAGGCACTGCATTTGATTACATTGAATCTGCTCTCTCCAAATTTGATGGTCCTTTCTTTCTTGGCCAATTCAGTTTGGTGAGTATACTTGTCCAATTCATGGTTATATACATTATATTCTCTCCATTTTCATCCTGTTATAGATTGTCAAAGCATTCTTTTCGTTAAACATCAGGTGGATATTGCTTATGCTCCCTTTGTTGAAAGATTTCGACCATTTCTGATGGATGTGAAGAATCATGATATCACAGAAGGCAGGCCTAAACTAGCAGCATGGCTTGAGGTAGGGAAAACAAACATAATTTTGTCCCTTTATATCTTCAGGAAATTGAATTAATTTTAGTCATATGTGTCACTTATAATACTTTGCATATGAAAATATGTTCAACACCACTGTAACTAGCAGCAATAATTCTAAAGTGTGTTCTGGAATTCTAGATTCATTTTCAAGCATAAGTATGATTTCTGGACTCATGCTTGTGCATTGTGAAGTTCCCTTGCATCTTGGCTCATTTCACTTGTTCCTCCCTGGATCTTTCTAATCATCCAGCTGCCTGGCTACCACTGGGTCGGCCATTAGTTTAAGTGGATCTTAAGGCATGCATGACAAATTTTAGAGCCTGTTTGGCTGAACTGCTAAGTGCTAGAGTTATTACTTTGTTTCGTTGAAGCCTTTTAGAGAAAGAAAGAATTGAGTGAATGTGTTAGGTTATGTTTCCCAAACACAGATTTCTTATTTATAAGTAGTACAAAGGTACAAATGATAGTTCAAGGAAGTACAAAAAATAGTGCAATGAATTTGGACACTATTTAACACTATGTACATCACGTAGAGTAGTATTTTACTACTCTAACACTTCCAAATTGCTTTTTCTAAAATATCAACTCTCTTGATATAAGTATCTCACTTTATAAAGCCAAATATTGCTGTATTGCACTCCCAAGCACTTGAATTTATTGCAGAAATTGAATTCACCTCTTTGTTGCTTTGGTTACATCAACTCAAACATTAAATTGGAAGCAAATTGGTCTGTAGGGTAAATGCTCTTCTTGTTCTGAAAATGATTACACAGAGTAGTGGTAGGGGTCGGCCCTTTCCTAAGGACTTTATTTGTATGTCATTTTGATAATAAGTAGCAAGGACATAATTCCTGATCACTGCTGGCCGTTGGTCATAGGCATTGTGGAAGGACTCCGGCATATTCCCTCCTATCCTATATCTAAAGTGTCTTAAAAGATAAAATCGGTCCAATTTACATGATGTGTCAAAATATCAAATGATTTCTTTTACCCCTAGAATTTAATATTGGTCTCGTGACTTGAGCCAAGGTTTTATCTCTTCCGCAAGGAACATAAATGAATGGGGGCATAATTGGAATACTTGAATTTTTTTTGGACAAAGAGAATCATGTAACAACTTTTCTTAATCTTCGTGAAAATGTCTGAAACATTTTATAATAAGGACCAAAGGGAAAGATCTTTTAGGCAAACTAAATAATACTCCCTCCATTTTTATATATAAGAAAAAATAATTGTATCACACAATTTAAAAAAAAAATCAATTAACTATAATAATTGTCTGGAAATAACAAAAAATTGGACTATTATATTTAATCAAAATAAGGCTGCATTAATTGTTTCTCATGAATGAAAATTATGAGTTTATGAGGGGTAAGAGGGAAAAATTGTAATAAATAATCAATGTGATGGCTTATCTCAAAACGTCTCCTCCCAAGTACCTTGTAAATAGAATTGGAGGGAGTAGTCTTGATTGTTAAGGTTGATGTTAATTTTGGCTAGACATTAAGGCCATTCAAAGGTTTGGTTAGAATTGGTTTATAGCAAAAATCAAACTGAGTCAAATCAATTGGTTTGGCAAAGCTCTTGACCCATTCGGTTCCAGGTGAAGTTCGTTTGATTTGGTTTGGATTAATTTGAATCATGCTAAAATGATTTTTCTCCTGGTAAAACATGTAAAAGTTAACAAATTAGATTACAGGTAGACTCACTTTTTTAAATAAAAGTTTATATTCATGAATACACAAATATAGACTCAAATTAATTAAACAAAAAATTTCAGAAGTACTGATTCTTTTAAATGGAAGAAAAAAAGTATTGATTGAAGTTTGTCAATAGAATTAGATGAAGTCTCAATTTATGTGATTTTAATTGTAAAAGATAATTTAAACTTATACGCTATTGATCCCATGTTAATTAAATAATATTGAAGGAACCGTGTGAAAAGCTAATGAATCAGCCGTGGTCCTTATAATAAATTGTTGTATGTTAGGTATTGGATATGTAGAGACTAAGTTAAACCGATTTTGTTGCATTCGAATCAAACCAAATTGAAGCAGATCAAAAGCTAAAGGGAACCTTATTTGTAGTTGGTTTTGTTCGGTTTTGAATATCTTAATGAAAATGAGATTGAAATACAACATTGCAAGCATTTTAAAGATTAGAGGACCATATTGGAATAAATAATCTGTGGAAGGCCAGATTGAAAATCTTCATATCTGCGTTCGGTTTTCACAAATCAAATGATTATTTGGTAACTGTTTAAAAGAACATGCTGTATCATTCATCTTTTACTATTTTTAAGCACCAAGTGAAAATTTCCATTGAATACATGCTGCCAATGGCTATCATCAATGTCCTTGATATTCATTTCCTTCATATAATGATGTTTCTAGCATGGTAGCTGTGATGTTCACAACAATTTGGAGAGTTCAGAGTCAATTTTAGTTTGTTGTCGGATTGCGAGATATTGATCCAGAATTCCAGATAGTTTTCAGGCATACATATTTGTTTATGATAATGTTTTCATACCATCTGATACTTTTACACTAAGCGCTTGGGAGTTTTTTGGACTCTGACTTTCTAAGCTATTGAGTTCTAGTATGATTGTGCTGATGCTGCAGGAGATGAACAAAATTGATGCCTATAAACAAACCTGTCATGACCCGAAGGAGCTTGTTGAACGCTACAAGAAACGCTTCTTGGTACAACCAATGTGCTAAGTTTATACTACACTTTTAATTCGAGTTCACCAGGCCACTGCTTTCATATATTTTTAATCTATTTCTTTTTCGCTATAGGCACGTTTATGAATTCATCTTTTGGCGTCAGAGTTTGAGATCCTGGTATGCGACAGTGGAGCATGAAGTTCGATTAGGGAATCAATGTGCTACACCTTAACCTTTCGTTTGGATGAAGAAAAAAATTGGGGGGGGGGGGGGAGAACTCTTAAATATAGTAATAAAAATACTATTTTTAGAAATTTTTTGTAATTTTCTCTTCTCTATTTTTTCTCACATTTTCCTCCATCCAAATCAAACTCAAGATCATAAGGCACTAGGTTTTTTCAGGCATACATCTTAAGGCCATGAACTTAACAGCAAATGCTAATGTTATTTGCTTCTTCGAGTCATGAACTTAACAGCAAATGCCAAGATGAACCCAAAATGTGGACGTGGGAATCTGAGGACGAATGGTCCTATGCGAGCGTGTCCCTGCTATTGTCTCATGACAATATTTTGAAAGCCACCTATCTGATCCGGTGGACATCATCGTTTATGAGACACAAATGAGATGGTCCAAAAATAAAACTGCAGATGCTTTAGCCGCACTTCTCATCTGGAACGATTTTGACTGTACAAACCATTTCTTTTTTATTTTCGTCACAAGTGTTGGCAAGATTGAACCCGTCACAAGCGAAGGTATCTTTTTTTTAATCTTAAATAATAAATTAATATGATGCTTATGACCATCAACTTGTAAAATGAATAATAGTTTAACTTGAAAAACATAAAAAGTAAGAAATTTCATACCATCCAAATTTCAATTAGACAACTTAGATGGAACATCCACATTGCACCACATAGCAGCACAAGAGTAATTTTAATTTTAAAAGTCTAAAAATTACATTCACCCATATTCCTGCTGTGAGGGATCATACAATCTTGGACTTCAACGTCCACAGCCTTTAACAATAGAGCTATTAGCCTAGCCTGACCCGACATTCTACAATAATATAATGTGGCATCTTTTTTTCTTTTTTTTGGCCATTCTCTTGAAGAAATTCTATGGATAGGTCAGCCTCCTAGGAAGTTGAAGTTTTAAACCATTAAAATTAATTTAAAATTTGTAATTCCCACTTGAATTTTTGTATTAATAAAATGAGAATCTTAAAAGGCCAAAACATCCAACATCATGAGAAGTGGGATTCACCAAAGAATTATCCTTTTGCTAAGGCTTTTTCTCAATAGATGACTAAGGACCAAAAGTTGAGAAAAATTTCAGACAAAAGGAAAATTCTTTGCAGATAGAAATATACATATTCCTCTGTCGCAAATTAAAAGAATGCGCCCCATCCACGTCGATATTAATTAAGGAGTTTGAGTAAGATGGCATGGCTCTTTCACGAAGCCAGAGAGAGGGTGAATGTATGGGAATGAAGCAGCTACTACTTCAGCAATACCTTGCCTATTTTCCTTATATATACTATCAAAGACCACAAAGCAAGCCATGCTGAGATATAAAGCGAAACAACTCCAGATCCTGCTAAAATGGCAGGCCCGCCATGGCTGAAAAAGAAAAAAAAGAATAGCACTATCAGGAATGTCCAGTAGAGATACACATGCATTGTGGTCACCCGCACCAAATATTTGAGCGACAGAAAATTGGAGGTGCGTGTGAGACCCACTTCCTCTCTCTTCATGAAATATAAACTATACAATAATGCAACCAGCAGGTGCTTGGATCAACTGCTAAGGAGTTGATCCTGCTTAACCAAAGGCCTCGAGTTTGAGCCCTAGATATACCGCAGTGATTAAAATTCTCAGTGGGAGGTATATCCTTCCCAAAGAAAGAAGTGTCCACAAGTTAACAACTGGATTAATCTAGATCAAAGACCTGAGATATCGGAGCAAAGGCCCAAAAAAAAAAAAAAAAATAATGCATCCTGGATGAGGAAAGGAAGACCAATACCTGCAGTCTCGGGTTGCAAGGAGGATTGTTAATGCCGTCATTTGTGTGGCTGTTTTCCACTTTCCCAGGTTATTTACAGCAACAGCCTGTTATAAAAAGTTTCTAGTATATTCTTGAGCCTTTTCACATATATGGACCAGACATTTCATTCAAATGTACAGGAGGTATAACAAACCTCTAAAAGCTTACTGTCCTGGGATGCAGCCCATTCCCTGACCGCAGACATGGTTATCTACAACCAAGTTACAAGAAGAAACTGTCAGACAACCGCTTTCGAAAATTAGACAAGATACCTCCAAAGGGAATAGACGTTATTGCTATATTAATCTCAGTCCAACAAATATGCTTGCCAACATGCATGCTAATATACACAAACATACTAGATCTGGAAACACCCCCCAAGCATCAGTATCATAAAAAATAAATAAATAATAAATGAATAAATATAAAAAAGAACATAATAACTAACAGGAGTTGGGTCTAGTAGAAGGAACTAGTTTCTCACAACATGATGAATCAAGATTCCAATCCCTACTAGGAAAGATACCTACATTTAGCATCCAACCATACTTCAAACAAGATTGCCTCTAACAGTAGAATACTTGTTACTAATCAAAAATAAAAAAAGCACATAATACATGACAGCGATTGACATAATTCCCTCCCAATAATTGTCCAATCTAGTGTTAACTAATTCTTCACGGTTAGCTACATTACTTTAGTATATGTTTTGCTACAAATTGAGGAAGAGACAACATAATAATTATAATTTATAATTATAATTAAAAGAACATGTTGAACAAATTAACACTAATATTAGAAAAGGAAAATATATATTATATAATACAATATGAAGAAAACTTTTTTATTTAATACTGTAGTAATATAATTATTATGATTAAAATAACATTGTAGATTTTAAAATAGCATACATTTTAAAATGATTATCCTAACAAAATTCCCACTTTATAATTATGGTTACAAATTTTCCAGTCCCCTGCCTTTTCTTTTAGCTCTCATCAAATTAAGAAGTCAAACTTAAATATATCTCTCTCTATATTCACTCTACTGTTCCCCTACTCTCAACTTGCCAACCTCTTCTTTAATTTCATCTGCTTCTACACCTCTTCATTCTTTCAAATATATAAACCAGTATCCACCATGTGATTCTCTTCAACTCTCTCCCTCTTCATCTTATTCTACAGGCAATCGCACTTCACCTTCCTCTATTCAGTTCTGGTTCGTCCATTGAGTCGTTTCAGTTTGTGAATGCACTCCATTTTGGTGCAGACACGGAAATGGGATTTGCAAGGAAGGGTAAATTAGGCAATGTCAATCTGATCGGCATGCAACCAATTGAATACATCATACAGCATGAGAACATAAAAATGACATCATTGTCAAGGATACAGCCCAAAGAAGCATCAAACCCAAATACCTAGGCGAGAAACGCAATACAAACTCTAATAAAAAGGCCAAATTAAAAATCAAATCCAAAGCCTCCACTTGAATGTGATAGGAGCTTATTTGCAGAATTTTGAAACACCACAGAAACAAAACTAATGGACAATAATGAGAACACCATTCATTCCCATCTACCCAAGCTAAACATCCTTAGGTGTAAGATAGAAACAACAACCATAGGTGATCCTGAAGACAAATTTCCTTTCTACGCAATGCAGAATCAGGATAACCTAATTCTTGTATATAAACCATTGAATTTCTACGGCTTTCTGGAAAATATGTTGAGCTTAACCAGTACTAGTATAAGTCAACATTTGAGAAACTCAAATCTGCCCCAGATTAACACAATACACCAAAAAGGAGAAGAACCACCCTCTAAGCATGTCAAAGAAGAGACTTGTAGGAAAAGTTACCTAACTTGCCCTCGGGGCTGCTCTTCATTGGTCAATGCATAATAAGATTATCAATTGTTGTGATTTCATGACATTTACTAGAAAGTTTAGCTTCATCTTATTATTATGAGAATGAAATATAACACTGGAGAAAATTTTGAAATAAATATCAAAGGCATAGATAATAAAAGATATCGTAGTACATATCTATCAAAATGCATACGTTTGATGATAAGATGTAAGACCCTAGCTATGTTCTCAGTGACAAAAACTCTCACGTGACACATGAATTAAACAATGTTAGATTCACGGAAAAAGAAGGCATTACCTCCCTACCAATTATGACAATTGAAGGTATAGTCAGTAGCCATGGGGCTTGTCCAAAAATGGCAACTTCCAATGGTCTGGTACATAATAAGACCAATGTAGTAGCAACCATGAGCTGCATTCAGAAACAATTACATTCACCAAAAATCTAAAACAGCTCTCACATTATTAAAAGAATCAATGCATTAGCTATATTCAAAGAAAAACACTACAAAGAGAACTACCTTGTCTGCCACCGGATCTAAAAATGCACCGAAAGTTGATTTTAATTTCATCTGCATTGCAATCAAAATGAATATAAAAAGGACCATAATCATAACATTTGTAATCATTTGAAAACGTTGGCTCTGGCATTTTTAAGAAATCTAATTCGTACCTTCCGAGCAATATATCCGTCAAGCCAATCAGTAACTGCTGCAATGATGAAAATACCAGTGGTAGCAGCTGTTCCCCGCCAACCATCCATATAGAAGGCTAAACAGAATATCAGAACAGTTAGCATTTAGCACATAAATCATGTCAGTCTCAAGATGCCATTCTAGACAGTGGTGCAACAGCAGAAGCAGATTTTTGCAAGAAAACTAACATAAATTGTGCACAAGCACGAATATCGAGAGTAAAAATTTCAAATTACAATCTCCAATGCCATCATTTAGTGAAATAGCCAACACATAAAAAAAAATCACAGAAAAACCAATGGCGATGCAATTTCAACGTAAAATCCCAGAAAATCAAGGAATTAGAATTCAAATGAAATCTACAAATACACACATACTTGCAATAAGAAGCGGCACGGCGGCGACACGGCCTAGAGTCAATATAGTGGGCAATGTAAGCACTTTGGATTGCTGTTCCGGATCCTGCAAAGACCGAGGAGGCCGATCTTTCTGCAAAAGTGTCTCATTATTCGAGCCATCACAATCCTTCACATCCGATCCCATATCTACCACAAGGCCGGACCTCGATGCAGAGCCAGACCCACCTCCAGAAACCCCCGATTTCTCAAAAGAAGACGAACTCGAAGCACGCAAAGGGGCAAAAGACAGGGATTTATGGTGGGGGACCCAAAACGCAAGCCCTAGCCCTGGCGTTATGGAGGAGGGAGCCTTATCGTGCGCCAGAGAAAGTGAATGAGCGCACTGTGTTATCCTCCACCCACGTAGGTGATGATGATGGAATGGAATATTTCTCCTGTGGCTCCATAAAAGGGCCAACGAGGTGTTGGTGGTTTTGGGTCCAGTGGAGGAGGGTATGGCCGTGCGCGCGTACACAGATGAAGCTGTTGCTGTGAATTTAAGGGCTGACATGAATTGGGTTCGAGCTCAGCAATCAATTCACACGAACGAGTCTGAATTCCTCGGCTTCTCGGATCAGTGGATTGCGGAGAAAAGGATTATACATTAAATAATCAATTTTTTTTTTAGCAAGGTACATTAAATAAATAAATTATTAGTATTAGTATTCGGTATAGACGTGGGCTTGCCTTGCATTAGAGAGAAAGTTATTTAATTAATTTAATTTTGAGTTTGGGCCTGAGAGAATTATAAACGGAAGATAAATAAATTGGGGGAAATTGCAAAGAAGGATTTGGAGTGCGTTTTAGTTTTCTGTTGGTTAACAGTTTCTCTCCGCTTGATGGGAGAAAAAGTTTTGAGAAAAGAAAGTGAGAGGAAATAAAGTTTTTAAAAAAAAAATTATCTATTCTCATGTTTGGATAAACAGAAGAAAACAAAGAAAAAAGAAAAAGAGCAAATATTACAATAACTCTAATACTTTTATACTAAAATATATTACTTTTTTTATTTAAAAATATAAGATATTTTCAACCGAATTTCATCCCCCAATAAAATAGTTATCTACTTTTTAACTAACCTTATTTTTTTATATTTATTCTTATTAAATAATCTACAATAAATATAAAGTCATTATTAATAGGGGCACTTTAAAAAAAGGATAATGATTACACCTTAAAAGACTAAAAATGCCTTACATTTTTTAACTGTCAAATCCTAAAAAAATGTCTTACATTTTTAAACGAATGAAGTAAGTTTTATGTAATTATATTTATAGAAGTAAATAGAAGGAAAAAATTATATTAAAATTAATTTCATTAAAAAATTTAAAATAAAATTATTTATTAAAAATATTTTTTTCATTTTATTATATTTTAAAATCAAATAAAATAATTTAATAAAAATATGTTATTTTTATTTAAAAATTAAAAGTGGATAAGTTATTAAAAATTAAATATAACAACATAAAATTAAAAAAAAATATAAACTTTACCTTTACCCACCACTAATCCACAATGGTATTATCAAAAAAAAAAAAAAAACATTTCTATGTAAACGTCACAGCTATTCATTCTGTGAGATGAGTAATTTACTGATTGATCAAAGTATGGATTTAATGATTTACATGTCTTCACTGCTATAGAAGCCATAGCCATGTTAAATGTCACTAGGATTAGTTAATTAGATTTTTTTTTTTTTTCCCAAGATTATTGTGCTTCGTTTGTTGTCTAGATTTTGTTTCCTTTCTTGAATTATCAAAAAATAAAAATAAAAAGTACATTTATGCAAACTTGCCAGTTACACAGGGAGACAACTAACCTGAATCAGAGAAGGAGCAGGTGAATAGAGATGGTGTACTATGAAAAGAAGAACAAGCAGTGTGAAAAGGAATAAATGAAAAACGAACAAAAAAAGGTAGAGGAGAAAAGAGCAAGCAAGGAATAATAAATTTATTCCCAAAATCTCTCAATTTGTTGAAAGAAAATTTGGGGAGAAAACGTAATGGGCCTCGTATCTTTTTTTTTCTTTCTACTTTTTTTTATCCAAATAGGATAAAATTTATTTTCTCTCACATTTTCTTCTCATATTTTTTTCTCCCATGTTTTCTTTCCATCCAAACTGAAATTCATTTGATAAAAATTAGCCTAGTAAAAATTAATTATCATAATAAAATTTATATTTGAATGTATTTTTTAAATATCAGTTTTTATAAACTAAAAGTTATGTTATTTATAATTAAATATGTTTTTAAATGTACAGTTATAAAAAAAATTTGTTATACAAATATAATATATTTGAATTAGACATGTATAAAGAATATGACAAAAATTTCAAATAACATAACATTTGATATGTTAAATAATAAGAATAAAAATATAAAATTTAATATATCAAAAAAATTATATAATAAATACTTTCTCATACATTAATATTGAAAATTATTCTATCTATAATGTATATAATGTATAATGTGGTCTTTAATTGAATCAGGAATTATATTAATCTCTCTATCAGTATTGGTCAATATTATCATCATTATGGTTAATCATATTTTCATCTTCAAAATATGTATGATAAAAACTTAAAATAACATAAAATTTGATTTGTTAAATAAAAATATAAAATTTGATATATTGGACAAAAATTATATAAACATACATTAATGTTAAAAATTAACATGATTAATTGTTTAATCTATAATGCAAAAAATTTAATCTCTAATTATTATTATTTTAATAAACATTATATTTTTAATGAATTAATAATATTTTAAATATGATTAATAAGCATCATAAACCCTAAACTATTATGCAAATAGTATCCTAAATTCTAAATTCCTAAAATGTATAAAAATTTTCCTCAACTTCTAAATTTGAAATGCTTGAAACCTTTTCATTAAATTAAAGAAAATAGTTATTATTTTTGTAACTGTGAGGTCAGTCGCACACTGATGTGGTACTCATCTTATCCTTAAAAATAATGACCATTTTTCTCAACTTAATAGTAGAGTTTCAAACAATTGAATTTAGAAAATTGATGAGGGTTTTTGTACATTTCAAGAGTTCAAAGTTTAATATGTTATTCATGCAATAGTTTAAAGTTTAAGATATTCATTAACTCTTTTAAATAAAAATAATAAATTAAATATAAGATAGCATGGTCAAATAAATTCCTAACACTCAAATGCACTTTCCAAAAGCTCTAATATTTTACATCTACCAAATCCACTTTTCTCTACTTTGGAGATATGCTTTTGAGAAGTTAAATAAATAATCTTTATTCACTTAACTTTATATAGCGCTTGGATTGTTGGATTTAGATTTAAATGTTAGATTTAAAATCTTGATTTTCAAATATCACATTTAATATTCATGTATTTAAAATCATTTATTTTGATAGTTTAAAAAATTTTAAAAAAGAGTTGAGGTTAAATGAAAACACCAAAGTTAAAGTGATGAGTTCCCCCTTATTTTTCAATCAACAAAAACCAAAAAGTAAGAAATAAGAAAAGATATAAGAATCATAAAGATATTAATAATAAAAACATGAACAGAGCATGAGGTTTAAACTGACAAATATTTAAAATAATTAAGGTATAAAGGGAATTTAAAATTACCAAAACAAATACTCCCTTCGTTTAAAAATATAAGGCATTTTTAATCGGATCTCACCCTCCCATAAAGTAACTATCTATTTTTTAACTAACCCATCTTTTCATATTTACTCCTATTAAACATCCTACAATAAATATAAAGTCATTATCAATAACGGCACTTTTGAAAAAAAAAAAGCAATAATTATACCTCAAAAAATTAAAAATACCTTACATTTTTTAACATCTAATTTTTTAAAAAATGTTTTATATTTTTTAATGGAGAGATTATATATTTAGACATTGGTTTGAATTTGGATCCCAATGAAGAATTTGATAGAAATCCAAATATATAATTAATTTATTTGGAGAACCTTGCTGTTCTTTCTTAATTATCTTTACCTCATGGTCTTCTAACCGATTTTCCAAGTAAATTGCTCATAGGAATTCCAATCTTGTTTATAAGATGCTTTGTAAAAGCAAAAACGAATTTAACAATAAGGTGTGAATCAAATAAAAACAAAAAAGATGAAATAATATTTTAGTTTTATCCTTTAACTTGAAAAAGCATCTGTGCAACAACAAAGTGACTCATCTTTTAATTAATACAGATATAATTGGAAAGTTGGGATGCGTTTTAACAATAAAGTGACATAACAATTTTTTAAAATATATGAAAAATATCACAAACAGGTTGTAAACAAAATGAGAGAGAGTAAAATAAAAAAATGGCTAAAGTATGCATAAAATTTGGATTATGACTGCTATTATCATTTGAGCAAACTCAATTTAATTAACGGTAGTTGGTAAATTTTATTTTTTATGTAAAAAAAATTGCAAACTTTAAAAGTGGACAGTAAACCCCCATAATTTCCTGAGCCAAAGCCTCAAGGAGAAAGGGAAGAATGAGAATGTGACTAATTTTTTTTTTGGTGAAAAAAAATAATAAATACTCATTCATCATGCTGTTCAGTGTAGGCATTGACAGAGCTATATGATTATGAGAGGGCAAATGCATCCCTTCTCTTGAAAAACATTACAAGTATGAGAAGTAAATTTTGTAATTATACACTCTCTACTTTTGATATTGTACATCCTCTAAACTAAAAAAAAAATATTTGGACTCAAAAATTTATTAGATACAAAATATTTTAATTATTTACATACGATATAAAGAGCATATTTATATAAAAGATCATATTAACTTATTTAATATAATTTTTTTAAAAAATGATAATCAATCCATTTATGCTATTCTAATTTTATTCCTATAATATAATTATTATCTTCTAAAAAATATTAGTCAATATATACATATACATAAAATCAAGAGTCCCAAGCACACTTCTCAGCATATTATGAAGCCACATTAGCTACTCCTTTTTCTCCTATGTGGACACATGTGCACATGCTGAATATTTTCTCAATAATAATTATGATTATGAACTAATTTCCTCATTTGATAATCAGCTCTAATTTATGGAAATTATAATAATGGGATAAATTTGTGGGCATATTAAATTCATGGATCCATTTGATTGCAACATAATTATGATCATGATTACTGAATCCATGTTGTAAGGATATTTTCTAATTGATTGCAATGTAAATATATGATCTTATGTCGGAAATATTTTATCAACAGTGCATGAGAGGATATTTTCTAATTGATTGCAATCGGCCAATCAGGATATTTTATTAATAGTACAAAAATTTCATTTGATTGCAACATAATTATGATCATGATTACTGAATCCATTTTGTGAGGATATTTTCTAATTGATTGCAATGTAAATATATGGTCTTATGTAGAAAATATTTTATTGATAGGATATTTTATCAATATTGAGCCAACTCAATGTAAATAAATTAACTTTTTAACTGTTATTGTCTCTATTATTCCAGTCATTTTTATTAAATAAAAAATCGTGCAACGTATGAGATTAAATTTAGTTTAACGAAAAATACATTTCAATTGTAATTTAAATGAATTTTTGAGAAGAATACAACAAGCAAGTAATTTTTCTACAAAGGAATTTACTCGTAGCCAATGAGAATTTTTGTACTAGGAAATGAAATTTTCAAAATTGTGCCCAGAATTATCTGGAGGACTAATCATCTGCCCCTCACTGTGCATTCTACTATCCCAATTACAAGCTCCACATCACGTTCATGTAAATATATCCTACCCCAAAAAATATATGGTCTTGTGGCTAAAAAAAAAAAAAATCTCCACTCTGATTGGTTGATGGAGCTTAGTCTAATGTAAATATTGCTCTCTCATTAGTTGATTTCATTTAATTTCATTTAATCTTTTCCCATCTTCTAGTGTTCCCTCATATAAATTTTATATGCGCATTGCCACCGGTAAATCACTACTTTCACGGGAACATTAATTGATGCGCTTTTATCTATCATGGTTTAGTTTACTATATCATTTCCCCATGTTCTATGGTAATTCCCGTCCTTTCGGTTCAAATTTCAACTTTCAAAATAATATTAAATCATTCTCTCCATTGAATTTTTTTTTTTTTTTTACTCAAAATGGGTTTCTCTCTCCAGTTTCTCCTTCTCTTGCCGCTTGAGTCGAGGAAACTTTCCCTTCAATTTTATCAGCCTTCTATGATCTTCCAAATCTTGGATATATATATATATATATATATATTTTACAGTGATGCTTGCTTAAGCTCTGGCTCTCTCACCATTAAAGTACTATAATGGTGACGTTTTGGTGCAATGTTCAAAGGCCAGAGCAAGTAAGGGTTCCAATTGGCAACCCTCTTCCATTTTACTGCCGCATTTTTACTTCAGCCTTCTTATTTCAATTTTTTTTTTAATTTTTGGTTAAGCTTTTTAAGACATACGACGGCTCACTATCACTTTGGGTGAGGATGGCTGATTAGGGATGCCAATGGGATGAAGGAGTTTTGCACCTCTTGTCGGCTATCGTTAGGGGAGAGGACATCTAGTTGGGTGTGAGCATGTGTTTTGGCATTATCATTAGAGACAGAGATGTTCATTTTTTTTTTTTTTATAGAAACATAGACGTTCGATCTTTTGATAGAAACACACATGAATAATTAACATCTAATCATATATTGAACAAGATTATCTCAAATAAAAAGATACCTGTAAATAATTAAAAAGAAAAAGAAAGCAATAAAATTGCATAAAATTAGATAAAATTAAGGGAGAATTTCAAATAAAGACCAGAGACATAACCTAATTATTAGTGAGTTTTAAAAAATTTTGAAACTTCAGTTTAATTTAGAGAGATAAAAGTGAAAATAATTTCAAATGTAAAAAGATCAAAGTACTTTTGACTTGTTATTTAGAATTTTATAAGTTATTAATTTTCTTACTTCACTTATTAATTTATTAATACAAGTTGCGAATTACGTGAGTTAATAAGTTAATAATTATAGAGGATTTACCATCAATTTTTCAACTATAAGTAACAATATCAGTTGTTAAATTGCTAACTTTACTTATTAATTTACTAACATCTATTGTTAATTATGATAGATTTTTTAATTTACTAATATCAATTATAAATTACTAACTGGTTTTGTAATTTACAACTGATGTTGGTAAATTAATAACTAATGTTACTATTTGTCTGACAAATGAATGTAATTTACAAGTGATATTGATAAATCAACAAGTGAAATAAGAAAATTAATAACTAATAATTCTGCATAACAAGTGAATGAATATTTTGGTCTTTTCATAGTTAAAATTATTTTTACTTTTATTTGCTTAAACTAAATTGAAATTTTAGATTTTTTTTGGACCCATTGATAATTAAGTTACATCCTTAATTTTTATTTAAAATTCTCCCTAAAATTAAGTTAATAAATACTCTCTCCATTTAAAAATATAAGATATTTTTTGAAAAGTTATATATTTAAAAATTTAAGACATTTTTAGTCTTTTGAAATATAATTATTACCTTTTTTTGTAAAGTGTTTCATTGATAATGACTTTATATTTATTATAGGGTGTTTAATAGAAATAAATATAAAAAAATAGGATTAATTAAAAAGTAAATAATTACTTTATTGAGGGTGAAATTTATTAAAAAAATTTTTTATTTTTAAACTCCTCGACGAAAGGAGTACAGTACAATTACAAACTAACAATTTGTTCTAAAGGGGACACCGGCCCCCCACACCTCCCTATTCACATACCATAATTTTGTTGTGTGGCCTTTTTTTTTTTATGTGAACCAACAAGAATACAAGAGTGATAATGTTGAAATGAAAGACCTGTTCTTATCATCCATCACTTCTTAACAAAAAGCTGGAGGTTGATTTTAAGCACAAAAATTTCCTAATATATCAAAAGCATGCTAAATTAGCAAATGAGCACAAAAATTAGTTTCTTTACACATGAAATTAAACAACGCTATTCTAAAAAATTCAATCAATCTCTAGAATGTTCAATCACATCTCTAAAGGGATGTTGACATGCATTCAATCTGACTAGAAGATTAATGGCTTCATCACAAATGGCAAAGACTTGGATTTTATGTAAATCTAAATGAAAACAAAGATTAACTCCTTGAATAATACCAATAAGCTCAATAATAGCACTAGGGTAGTGACCAATGTTTGAAGAGAAGCCAACCACCCACTATTTTCATTTTGAATCACACTTCCACATTTGGAGATGCCATCTTTACAGGATCTATCAATGTTCAAGCAAATATCATTACCTGTTCATCCAATCCATTGAGAATGAGAACCTCTCGATATCTTAGAGAGGCTAGTAAATGCTTTCGACAAGTACCAACCAAATTTAGCTTGTCAGCTAGCTTTAAGACTTGATTTCCATTTCATTTTTGGGACTTGATTTCAGACGTTAATCAAGTTATTATGTGATTTTGCAATGAGAAATTTTTGCAATGGACTTGATGGGTTATGTTATCCATACTTTATTTAATTAAATTTAATCAATTCAATCAAATGAGATCTTAAGTGTCTTTATTTTTATTAACTTTATTTTTAAAATAAAATATCTTTTTAATTTCATGCCTTCACTCTATATCATTATCAATAATAGAATTAATTTATAAATAATTATTTAACATGGCATGTTTTTATTGAGTAAAGTATGAATGATGTGATGTGCAAAGTTCAGATAGGAATTTTTTGATACAGGAATTAATAAATTAAAATAAGTAAGAAAATCTCACCATTTAAAAAATAAAATATTATCTGCTGTAAAGGTTACGGAAAATGGATTGTGCAATTAAATCAAAGACCGATAGATGAATGATTGTCCAATTATTTATATCTCGTCCACCAAATCCAAGAATTTATATTAAAAGAAGTGATGATAAACTATTTTGCTTACAAGTTAACTTTCAAGTTCTATTTACAAAGCATTTATAGAAAGATTTTTGTGATCCTTTTGACAAGGCACCGCATTTACTATTTATTATATTATTTTCTTTTACTCCTATTCATTGTTAATGTAGGTAATAACAAATTTTTAAAAAATGTTTTTAATATTAGAAAAATAGAAAATTTATTTAATTTTTATACATAGTTAATAAATTACAAAATTTTATTGTTTTGATAAAAAAAATATAACAATTAAGAATTGACTTAAAAATAGGATTGAAGACAACATATATGCAATTTCATTTAATAAAATACTCTCTTCATTAAAAAAATGTAAGGTATTTTTAATCGAATCTCATTCTCAATAAAGTAGTTATTTACTTTTTAATTAATCTTATCTTTTTATATTTATCTCTATTTAATACCCTATAATAAATATAAAGTCATTATTAATATGGATACTTTTAAAAAAGATAATGATTATACCTCAAAAGATTAAAAATATTTTATATTTTTTAACATCTAACTTTTTAAAAAATATCTTATATTTTTTTAATAAAGAAGGTTCATTTTTATTTATTATTATTTTTTAAAAAAATAAAATCATAACCAAAGTCGTGGCTCTGCTACTACTATGACCCACATGATCCTTTAGGTGCGCTGTGGTTTCAGTCATTAATTGAGGCCCTTCAACTAATCATGAATCATTAAAAAAAATTCTTTAATTATTACTATACCGTACCATGTCTTATGGTGGTCAAAAACAATTGTCCATGTCTTATCAATCTACAGTACTCTCGTATTTTTTCATTTTTATTTTATAAATATAAAAAACTTTTAAAATTCATTGATTTTGTTTTGAAATTTAATAAATTTTTACTTTTTTATTAAATATACATACTTTAATAATTTATTTTTTAATATTTAATAAAAAATAAAAAAATTATAATAAAAATTTAATAATATAATTTATGAATATGGTAAAATTTTTTCTTTTCTCTATCTTATAAATAAAACTCAAACAAATATAAATAATAAAAAAATTATGGCTAAATTTCATGAAAGATATTTTATATTAAAAAATTTTATAAATTTATAAAATATTCTCAAATTTTATTTACAACTTACATACTTTTAAATTTCATAAGATTTTTAAAAATAAAATCTCTTCTATGAGATATATAAGGTAGTAAATGTATGTTGGTCAGTTGTAAATATTATTTGTTAAGTTATAAATGAATAAAATTTGAAGTTTGAGATTATTAGTTTGTAAATTTTATGGGATTTTTTTAATAATCAAACCTCTTTTGTTGAATGCAAGTGTAATTGTTCCTATTACAACTCGTTATTTGCATCCTGTTTCACTGTTTTTGTCCTGCTCCTTTGCGATATAACAAAATCATGCATACATGTGTGTGTATCATAGAAGTTACATTGATATTTTTTTAACTTATTTATTTATTATTTCGAATTGAGAAAATCATTCTCAGATCTACACGACATAAAATCACAAAATTATTTTGGAATTTCATTCTTTTTACTGAAATTTTCAATTATTGTTGAATAGTTAATAATTAGTACTATTTATTGTCAATTGAATAATTCCATTGACAATTATTTAATATTAATTGAAAATTTCAATAAAAAACATTAAACTTAAGGGTAATTATGTAATTTTATGAAATTTTTTATATTCTAATTCTTATATATGTGAAACTTGAGAGTGATTTTCCTTTTTTTTTTTAATATGATACAGCCAAAGCAAAATTCTTCTCTAAGAAATGAATAACTTTTTAATGAAATCATGATTCATGCGCATAATGATATAATTAACTAAATATAATTAATATGGGTAAATCACAATGAATTTTTGTTCATTATTTTGCCAATATACTTTTGTTCATTTTACAATTAGAGTTGCTCGTGAGTTGGGTCAATAAACCCAACTCGAAAAATACTTTAAAGTTTGAAGTTTTATTTTTTTAATTGAGATTGTCCAATTATCATATTAAAATTATCAAATAATTGTTGGATACATGTTAATGGCTAGTTGTCCAAGTGAATATCACTATGTAAGATCACTAACGTGCTAATGATGCTTCTTGAATAACACATTATTTTTATAACACTGCTTCACATGCCCTAACCCAAGTTCTACGTCCTTCATTGATCATAGATGATGAATTTAATAGTCACACAAGAGAAATTAAATACTAACATAACAAATGGAAAATTAAATATAGATCTCATATATATATATATATATACATATAAATTAATTACTTATAAGTAAACGTTCACTTGTAAATACTGTACTTTAACATATAAATATGGAAGTATGACCTGCAAATGGACTAAAGAAATAATTAATTTCCATATTTTGGGACTTGATTGTAATTGTCCTTCAAGAAAATTTCAGAATCATATATATGAAATACTTTTTATAAAATATACACACAAAATTTTAATAGCACCAAATTTTCTAGCATGGTTATGAAATTTTCTATAGACACATCTATCTATTAAATGAGATAAATGTTGTCTCATTAACATTTTAGTCTACACATTTTTTTTTTCAAAATGGATCTTTGGACCTGCAAAATTATTTTACAAATTAGAGATACTTATTTATAAGTAATTTATTATTTTAGTTCTTAAGCATAATCTCTGGTCTTTTTTTTTTTTTTTTAAAAAAAAGGTTCCGTCGGTGCCCTGATGTGTATGATGTGCGATCAAATTTGGTCAAGCTGATGTCCCATGTCTCATGTCTCATGAGATTCGGTCAAGCAGTAGCATAAAATAGTAAATACCATGTTTTACAGTTACAAGGTTGAATGTTTGGGATAATGACAAATTAATATTTTTAAAATAATAATAATAATAATTTGATCTTATGAGATGTAATAATATTAGTGAGGTTTTAAGAGTTTTTTTAAAATTAAATTTTTATGTGAGATTATTTTAATATTTTTTATAATTTAAAAAGTTATAATTTTTTAAATCATTTTAGTTATTAGTAAAATTAAACTTATAAATATTCATACGAAACTTATAAACAATATAAAATTAGTTGAACTTTATAGATAAAAAATTTTGATTTTTTTAAGTCATTTTAGATATTAATGAAACTAAATTTACAAATACTTATACTAAATTTGTGAATCAAATAAAATTTGTCAGATTTTACAAAAATGAAGAATGTTGTTGATAGAAACTTGTGATTTTCAAAATCATTTTAATCATTAATAAAACCAAATTTATAAATACTTATATTAAATTTGTGAATCATATAAAATTAATTACAGATAAGTATGCAAGTAATTTCACATAGAAATTATTTAATTAAAAAAATCATTTAAAAAGTTATTGTTATTATTATATTTTATGAGATTAAATTATTATTATTTTATATTTTTTATTTCAAAAAAATTTATCAATCATTCTTACTTATTAAGAAGAAAAAGAAAGAAAAGAATTGCGTCATTGATAACCCTTATAATTTTTATTTAATTAATTTAAATACTAATAGCTCATAATTGTAATAAGTACTCTTCGAGTCTCGGTAATAAGAAATTGACAAGCTGGCAATGTCCACGTCGATGGAGACATGGAGTCATGAAAACCTATGCTCGTATCCAAAAAACAGTCCACGTAGAAAAAAAAAAACAATTATTGAGTGAGAGGCGAGTTTCTATCTATTACTTTTGTTTCCATTATTTTTTTTATCATAAATTTAAATCGTTCAAATCAAACTTATATTTTAATTTTTTAATTTAAATTATCAAATTTAATTTAACCGTTTATATTTACAATGATTTCTTTTCTACTTTTTTTTTGCAGAGGGAAAAAAAAAACCAACTCCAACGAGTGAGATGAGCAAGAGGGTCTGTGAGAGCAAGACAGAAAAAGCTCTACCTATCCTAAAAAAATGTGTGTCCAAAATATTCTGATAAGTGGCAAAAAAATTGTGAACTCACTTTTAAGAGCGGAAAAGAAAAGCCAACTCTAACGAGATGAGTGAGAGGGTATGTGAGAGCGAGGGAGAAAAAGCTCCACCTACCCCTTGAAGAACTTGTATCCTAAATTTTTTGGGTTGCAAAAAAATTGTGAACTCTCTTTCAAATGTGAATGTTTCAGATGAACGTTGGAAAAAGCTCTGCCTACCCTGGAATGGAAGGATGCTAGATATTGTTGTTACTTTGTTGGGTAGAAGATTGGGAAGGAAAGTAATAAGAAACTGACTGGTTGAATTAAAGGGATTATCGGCTTTTAAAATTATAAAACAAGGAACTTGAGATAACTTCTTTGTTATCTAGTTTATATGATTCTGGGTCACAACTTGGCCATTCAAAAGAGCAAAATGGTATTTAGCCCTTATCATTAATAAAAATTAATTTTTATCATTAGTTGACTAGAAAATGACCTTAAAAATTATAAAATGGTAAATAAAATTTTCTTGATCATTTTCTATAATTTGTTGAGTTTTTATATGTAATTTGTTGGGTCTTTTATTATAATTTTTTATCATTTTTTATAATTTTTGAGATCATTTTCTATCATTTTTTGATTACCTAATGGACAAAGTTAACTTTTTATTAATGATAAGAGTCATATTATACTATTTTCAAAAGTTAAAGAGAAACATTAGACAAAAAATAAATTTTAAAATCTCAAATGCTCCTGGATTTAGAGGTTAATTTTCTTTTTTTTTATCTAATTGTTCGATCCAAAATGTAATGTTGAGAAAGTTAGCAATATAGATGATGCATCAGAGTTTCAAATTTTGTCTTTGCATTTATAGGAAGAAAACTTCCTTGCAAAATTAGGCAATTGCGTAGGAAAAACTCCCAAGGCTCATTTGGTTAATGAGAATGAATGGAATAAAACGATTTATAGATAGTAAAATGAATTAAAATAAACTTGTGAAATGGTAAAGAGATTGAGACAAAAGAAAAATTAAATTATAAGATAATAGAGGGGTGGAAATGGGGATTTCCAGTCATCAATCCTCATTTCTACCTTTCCATTTCTTCAAAACTCTATAATTTTCATATCCCTATTGCTATAAAATTTTATTTTAATTTATTTTTTCCATCATCAGCATATTTTTTTCCTTTTCATTTTGTTTTAATAACCAAACAAGCTCTAAACATGGATTTAAATGTTCTAGCACAAGACAATAACCTAGCACCAAAGTTAGAGTTGGTAAAATGAATTAGACCCGTGAACTCAACCCTTCAACCCACAAAAAAGTTGCAGGTTGAGTTAAATAAAATGAGTTCAATTATATACAGGGCTATTTTTGGGCCGCCCGGCATAACTTGAACCTGCAGTGGATTAACTTGTGAGTTGGCAGGTTAACCTAATTATATTTTTTAAAAAATAGGCAAACAAATGAATTAATAAGATTATGCTTAAAGTAAATCATTCAAAGCAAGTATATATGGAATTGTGATCTAAGTATTTAATACTTTTATATTTATTTAATTCAAGTTTAAATTATGGTAAAAAACAATAAAAACACACTGCCCATATATTTAAGTAATGATAGAATATAATCTGAATGTGATCAAGATAATATTAAATAAAATATTTTATTATACTCTACTTTATTCATATAATATCTTATTTAAATTATCTTGTTTGCGAACTAGTGCTACCCAAGCTAGCGAATAAAAATTAAATATGTTTATGAAAAAAGTTTAGTTGCCCTTTTTGTTTAAATTAAACATATTTATGAAATGCTAACCATATATTATATTATCATCTTAATTTAAACATAAAAGAAAAAAACAGATATAGAGATATTAGAATATTTAGGTGATATGAACTGAATGTATTATGAGTAGTAATTTAGTAGTGAGAATTTAAATCATCATTATTTTCTTAACAAAAAAAGAATTGGTATTTTAAATTGGGGCATCAATTTTATAGCAAAAATGCTAAAATAGGATGAAAAGAAAAGGAGATAGACAGAGCATTTTCATTAATTCATATATGTATAATACTGATCAGTTATGTAAAATATTAAAGAACAAAAGAATTATAAAATTAAATTAGTTTATATTTAAGTGGTGATGTAAGCATGTTTTAATTAAAAATATTTTTATTGTTATTTGGATAATTAATTTTTAGGAGGAATACATGTTTTTTATTGTGAAAAAATAATAAAAAGAGGTAATTTTATAATTTTAAAAACTATAAAAAATATTTTTTTACTTGCATGTTGGCCCGCTAACGCACCAACCCGCTGCGAGTTGTGCAAGTTGGTAGAATTCAACCCGTAAAAAATGCGAGCCATGTCAACCCATCTCACCAAACCCGTAACCCACTACAGGCCAACTTGTGGTTACTAGCTCTAACTAAAGTAGAGAGGGAGATTGTTTTGCTAGAATTAGTAGAGAGAGATTGTTTTGCTAGAATTAGTATGTAAGTTCACCCTCTATGAAAAACAAGAAGCTTAAATCTATGGGTGGCAACAAGGGAGCATTTATTTATTATGGAATTTGAAGGACTCAATATCATATACTTTTAAGTGTGAGAAATATGGCCATTGACAAGAAGACTAGAAGAGTGTTTGCTTAATGCGAGCCAAATGTGGGTCAGGATTTTCAATGTGCATTTTTTTTAATTTCTTTTATAATGCTTCAACTTTTTAAAAATACAAAACTTGACCGTTTCAAGATTTCAATATTTCAAAATTCTCTCATTCTATTTAAAGAAGTTAATGATAAAAAAAATAAAGCTAGAAAGCTGGGATATTATAAGAAATATTAGAAAAAGACATATTAGTTATAAATTCACATACGCAGTCAATGGTAGGAAATGTTGTTGCTTCTCAAATGTTGACAATGACTTATAACATTCAGACGATGAACCAGACTATATCCCGTTTAAGGATGCGTACGGTGGATGAATGGTGGTGAAGAAGATCTAGAAGACACGGGTGTGTGTGTGTGCGCGCGCGCGCGCGCATGCATGCCAAGGTTTGAAGCTGATAAGGTGTTGGCCAAAAAAAATAGAGAGAGAAGCCGATAAGGTTAAAATCATAGGCCAAATGGATAGAAGAGAGTAGGCGATGACGTGGGCTTAATGAATTGGATAACTTAAAGATCACTTTAGCATATCCTGAGGATGGACATGAGAAGAAAGGTAACTCTATTAGTGATGGGAAAGTGAAGTAGCATGGTGGTGGGTGAAGGAAGATAAAGGAATAGCAGATAAAGGGAAAGAAGTGGCGGAAGCTCCATAGCCCAAAAGCAAAAAAAACCTATGCTACATTTAAACTACTTCCATCCTTTTTTATAAAATATTTTAAAAAAATTTTCAATAACTCACAATATAAAATATTTGATAGAAGCAAGGTTTTATTAATTAAACATTTTCAATATTATCCTTTTGTTATATTATTGATCATGTTAGTATTCACCTCAATATTTTCATAAGTAAACATGCAAAAAAAATTTAATAAACTCGAGAAAACTCTTTTGCATAACATGCTTCAAAGAATACATAAGGGGCCTATCAATAGGTAAGAGAAGAAAAGACTCAATGAAATCTTAACCCTAGAAGACTCCTCCAAAAGTAAAGCATCCTTTAGATATATTATGAAGGTTTTCTAATTCACAGAGATTCAGCCATAAAGGTTGATTGAAAAACTTAAAACTTTCCTTAAAAATAAAGACTTGATCCCTAAGTGAAATTAACTAATAAATGAAAAAAAGCAAGTTAGCATTAAAGCTGAAAATAAAAATAGAAACTAATTAGTCGTGCAATATAAACTTCAAACAAAATAGGTAACTAATTAAGCAAGAGGTCAAATCCTCATTGAATGATAAAAATAATGGAAATCATGCCTCTTCTCTTTTCAAATTAGCTCATAAATGGCTTGCTCCTCTTGTCCCTAATATTCTCAAGCATATTTAATACATGGTGAATTAAATAGGTATAGGCCTTAATCAATTGTGCTTGCATCTTCTTAGACTTATACCTTTAAGATGTTAAGCATGTGTAGACCTTATTCATTAGGCTACTTAACATGTAACACTCTTTAAAAAGCATGACCTCAAGCTTTTGGACTTTTTTAATGAGATAATTTAGGACCTCTTTTATAACTTTAGTTCACACTCTAGTCATTAGCTTGCTATGTTTTGTAATAGATTATTAGGCATGTTGGACTTAAAATCTTGAACTCCCTTTAAGCTTGGCATGCCTCCTAGCTCTTCTTGGGCTTAAGCATGCCTCCCTCTTGGCTCTTGATGGACTCCATGCCTCCTTGTTTCTTATGTGAGCCGTGCTCTATGTGTGGTCTATTAAAAAACTATTGAACCATATGTTTTGATGATAACAAAGCTAAGAAAAAAGTGTTCCTACCTATGCAGATCATATACATTAACAAAGTAACAAAACTTTTAAGAGCATGAAGATTAAGAGAAGACTTAATTTTATAGGTTTGCTTGTCTTATTCTTCTCTTAGATTCAATTGTAAAAACTAATGAAAGCTATCACACGTTTTGAAAATGATAAGAATGCATCATATTAGAACCTCCCTCAAGCTCACAAGTTCTTTGAACTTAAGTGTCAAACTCTTAGAATGCACCCTTGTTCATATGTCTAAGCCACACTTGATCTAATGTAGGTCTACACGTGTTTTGTCTATCCTTTGTGCATGTTAAGACTTAATAGATTTAATTCAAACTTGAGCTAAAATTAAAATTTGCTTGAATTAAACTTTAAAAGTGAGGTTCAATATTGTAATCCAATCCATGCTTGATCCAGAAATGGTTCACAGTTATTTTAGCAGTTAGTGTAGGCAAGTTTCTTGTATATGCTTTTGTGATTTGATTCACACTTGAGTAATTTTTGATTCCATGCTTGAATTGTCCATTTATGTCAATTTGAAATATGCTTAAGAGTAATCCATGTGTGATTTAGGATATTGAATCATGCTTGAATGGGTTTTAACACTTAGAAATTTTCAAGTCTAACTTAGAGAGCCTTAAAACTAAATCAGCCAAATAAAGCTTGTCTTAGAAGAGAGTCAAGCATGTTTTAGCCCATTGAGAAGCTAGATGCTTCTATATTCCATTCCACGCTTGATCCTTTAGTATACCCACACGTGTTTTGTCATTTAAAGAAGCATGGTGCTTTTGCCTTCCAAAGCATGCTTAAACCCCAGATAGCATGATGCTTGATTTAGTTAAAAAGAACTAGAGTGTTATGCTTTAGTGCCATTCCACATGTGACACCCTTTTAAATCATGTTTGAATTGGCTCCTAATAAGCATTTAATGTTGAACATATAAAAAGGTTCTTTTCCTATTAATTTTCACTTTTACACTTTTTCAACTACTATAATCCTTCTGTGAGTGTTCTTAATGATCTTATATAACATCCTTAATTTTAAATCAGATTAATCAAGCCTAATTAGATTAATTAAGTATATTAGTGAGGCGAGTGGCTAGAGAGGCCTAATAGGCATGTTTGATTGTGATTTTCACCCCTAAACGCGAGTCCGAATGAGTAGAGGAAGAAATTTGAAGGGTAAGATTCTGTGCCATGCGCCGTGGCTTATGGATTAGGCATCATAGCGCATGCATGCTAAAATGCCCGAGGAAGCCCTCTTTGTGCCATGTGCCGTGGCGCATTATGCATCCGTCATGACACATGGAATATCTAAACTTAGGTATAATGAATTTTAATGTCTTGGGTTGTTGGGCATCATAAATATCCAAAAATTTACATTAATGTGGGTTTTTGGAAGAATGTGATGCTATTAATAAGAATTTAATGACTTATTAATGCTAATGGGGACTAAAGATAATTAATAAATCTAATGAATAGTCTCAAACTCATACAAAATGGGCATTAGGAAATTTAGAAGTAGAGAAATGTGAGTTGCATGCTTGAGTTTAACAATATTAATGGAGATTAACTTAGTAAATTGTAGATTGAGCTCTTGGACACCTTTTTGGCTTAGAAATTCAAGCTTGAAAACTACTATATTAAGGGGTAAACCTTTGACTGTTCAAGGGTTTGAAGTAACCGGGGGAACCCTATCTTAGATAGTTATTTATTAATCGTAATATGAAGCGAATTTGTGTTAAACATGCAAAATTTGACTTGTGAATGAGTACATCATGCAATAAAACCTTATATTTATCTAAACACTTTGATATGCATTAAACATACTAAAGATATTACAAAATGAGTTTTAAATTATAAAAGTGATATTCGAGAGTGAATTTCATGTTTATAATGTGTTTGAATGAGTAGTAGATAATAGTCTTGATAGATATGAGTAATTGAGATTAAAAATGTTATGTTGATGTGCTATAAGAGAAATGAAACTTGATGCTCACTTGGGTAGTGCATAGTCGTGAGCCTAATATGATTATTGTGATAATGAGTAAATAAAAATGTAAAAATGAGTGAGTATCATTTATGACATGATTAGTGGGCGGGAGTTCGTTTAGGGATTGGGAGTAAAGAAAAAATTCATATGGTATTTTAATTGCCTTCTAGTGTACGAGGGTATAACCTTATCTCACAATTTGTCAAGAGACTGTCCCCATAGTTTGTCAAGAGACTAAAACCTAGCTTTCTCCACTAGTTTAATAAGGAGAATAGCCTAAGGTATGAGATATCCCAAGATTCGAGATTGGGGAAAACCGTGGTTCGAGAGTGAGTCATGTGATTTTTGACCAGGTCATACCTCACGATTGGTAAGCTTAGGTAGCCTAGTCATATGAATAAAATTTTATTCAGTGTTATAGCTCACAGTTTCAGTTTGAAAAAATAAGGAGGGTATAAAGTTGGTTAATAATTGCTTATGAAAAATATATGATGTGTCACATATGTTGAGTTATGGCAAGTCGTGTGGTTAATGGTTTATGGTCACATGTTTAAATATATTATGACAATGTACCTAGTATAGGTGAGATAAAGATGGTATAAAATAAGTAATGATAAATTATGATATGTGTGTAAGCATGTTTTAAGTACTTGATTTTATATGCATGTGTTTAATTTGCAATTAATATATAACTGCATAAGGTAGGTTTTACCTTAGTTACTGAGTGGCTAAACTCACCTATTGTATTTAACACTTTTTAGGCTTAGCTCTGGTGCAGAGAGGGAGAAGGCTCAAGAGGGTAGGAATTATTACATTCCTATTGTATGCCTCTAGTTTAAATTTATTTTGTGTAATAGCAAATGGTTGCTAATTCTAGGTTGCATATAATTGCACTTGCACTATTTTATTGTTGCAAATGTCTGATTTGTATTTTGAGCCTTAAGGAATTGTGTATGATAAGATATATATGTTTATAAGGCCAAAATACTAGTGCGAGTATATAAATGATGTTTTAAACATGTTACAATAATTTTAGATGCAATGTAATGAAAAATTGCCTCCCCCTTCTTTTTTGGTAAAAAGGGATTGAGGAGTGATTTTATACTATATTAGTATTTAAGTGTGTGTAATGTATTGTACTGATAGTCTTAGATCTAATGAATATTGTTTAGGTATTAGGAATAGCTTTTGGTACTTATTATGGGTTTTAGACACCCGTTTTGTGTGAACGTTGTGTAAAGTGGTCAAAATGTATTTGGGTGTCCAACTTCTTGGTGTGACTTGTGTTGGAGGTAAGACCTATGTCGTTAGCTAGTTTATGAAATGAACTTTTCTTAGACACCTATATCATGTCATTTAGATGTCGGACAGAGAATTGAGACGTGTCGAAAGTTCCCCAATTCTACTGTCAAATGATAACAGAATCTGTTAATATTTTTGTGCAACACGCTACGGTGCATGGCGCTTGAGCCTCAGCATGTGGCACAGAGAGCAACACACAGTGGCGCAGCATGCATGAGCTGCGATGCATTGCCCTGTCTCACAACAAACATGTTGTTTTTAATTGTTGTCACTCTTTTTCACTCCTCCAATGTATTTTATGCTTTTGTAACTTATTTTTACCCTAATATATGAGATTATGATTGATTTGAATTTATTTTGATTAAGAAAACTTGGGATTCATAGAATTTGAACTAAATCTTGGAAATCACCTTTATGTGTTAATATTTTAATTACTATGAGTTTTATTGATTAATGGTGGTTAGTAGAGTGAGATTCTACAACAACACCTTCGAGTCAACTTTCAAAATGCATCATTTCACCGTCTAATATTTAATTTAAATGATTCAAGTATTCATACATAGCTTTTGAGCCACACCTAATTATTGGCATTGGTTTCATTATAAAATTATTTACCATTAAAAAGTTGGACAACTGGCACAAAATGATCCCTTTTTCTTTCAAAGCTCACCCTAAGGTGTCCAAAACCATCAATTAAATGTCAATAACCCTAAGACCACTTAAACTAACTCAATTAGACCACAATGTACTTAATTGATAAATCATATATCAATAATTACATTCTAAACACAATTTGACCATTGAAATCTTGATTTCTCAATAATTAAGGGGTAGCAGTAATCTCATATAATAATCTCTTGATCAATCATACACGTACAATTAACACGATAATGACATTTATACAAGTATTTTGGCCTCTAACAATAATTTCTAACACAACACAATATCTTGGGTAGAAATACACCTAAAACACCAAATTCTCATATAAGTGTACCAAAACAATGCACAATCTTAAGTTGGCATAATTTTACAAATGATTTATTACAATAAATCAAGAGAGAGAATTATACAAATACAACCTCCTCAAACCCCTGTAGTATTCTCCTTCTCTTTATCCCTATTAAAGCCTTCTCTTGTAAAATAAAATCATGGGGTGAGTTAATGACTCAGTAACTAAATAATTTGATATATTCACTAGTATACCGAAATAGCATATGAGTGTGTGAAATAGCAAGTAAAACATTTATTAGATACTAATTCATACAATGCATGATTAATACTTTCCACCTTAGATTCTCTTTATTTTCTCTAACTGAATCTGTAGATTGATAATATAATAGAACCAAGTCTATGTAATTGGACTGGCATCAGCTCACTAATCAAAGGAGTCGGCCTTGACTAAAGATGCCTTAAACCATTTTGAACCACAGATTCTCCTTTTCTTAAATATTTGAAATGTCGTATGTCCAATCTATCTTCAAGATAGTATTGAGACTTCTAAATAAAGAGACTATGCACCGAGGCTTTTACAGTGCCAATATATCATATAGATTTCATACAATAACCTCTAATAACTCTAGGGTGAACTCTTACTCTCTCACAATAATTATACCCATACAATGCCAACGAGACATGTTATTTGCAATAAATGATCATACAACAGATACTAGCATCTCATATTTGTATCCTATTTCACAATGATTTACAAATGAGTATGATTAAGTTTTAAATGTAGAAATAATAAAAAAGTTTAATACCACTTCACACAAGTTTATAAAACACCAAAAACTTTCATAAATTACTAGTTTTCACAATAAATTATATATATACATACATACACACATTTGCAAAATTCATAACCACTTAAATATACAAATAAAATGACTAGATTATCTAGTTACCTCAACTCTTTTATTACAAAAAAGGTTATTGTGGCAAATTAATCATCCTTCTAGATTCCGCTAGCTTAACGGGGCTAGATCAATATTTAATCTATAAAATTAAACACTAATCATTAATGTTTAACTCTAAATATTCCCTTTTTGGCGTAATTTTGAGTACTCATTATACTTAAATTTTTTCTTTAGCAAAATTAACATTTCCAACACACTCCATAAATTTCATTAACACCTAAACACTTAGATAACATCACTACATTTCTCCCAATCTTTTAATTTCACTTAGGATTCATCTAAACTCTAGCCAAAAATTCCAAATCATTATAAAATCCTTAAATCAAGGTTAAAGGCCTGATTTAACTCCTTAGAACCCTAACTAAGCAATAGGTTCAGTCAAAACCTAAGAGAGGAAGAAAATCAACACTAAAACTACCCAATCTCATATAAATTTCGCATAGAAATGAAGGAGAGTGGATAGGAAGCCCACTCAAGTGCTAAATCAATGTAGATTGCCTTTAAATTGCTCTAAAAATGAAGCTTTAATAGTCCTAAGCTCCTCCTTTGTCACCTTTCACATTCCATTTTCTTCCCTTCTCCATTTTTTTAATTCACAAGCATATAGGATATATTTAGATTTTTGCATATCTGCTACAGAGCCTGTGGATGGCACACTGAGACTCAGAATGGATTTTAGGCCTCACTTGTTGCCCAATCTGCTCATACTCCAACTTAGCCCACTTTTAAAGTTATCTAATGATCCAATAACTTCATTAATAGTTCAAAAATATCATTAACTTATTAATCACTCAATTTTATCAATTTACCCCTTTTAAATACTAAATTAAAAATGTCACAAAAATTGTAAAGAGAGATTTTGTTCCTTGCAAGAGAGGTGTTCTCTTATGTGAGAGACTTACTAGTGTAGTGAAAAATTTGTAAACGACTGTTTTGGTTAAAATTGAGATGTTGTTTGCAATGACTATAGCAGAAAATGGTCGAGAAACTGAAGAGTCAAGTCCAGTGAGCAATCCAACAACAGGGTCAGCCTAGATCATGATGAACAACCTAACTAAGTCAGCACGGGTTTTTGAATTTCTTAAGACTTAGAGCTATTATCTAGACTGTTGTATTACACAAAACCATAACGTCATCGGGCTCCAAATCTTGTAAAGTCATGGCCATTGTCCATGAATATCTCAAGGATATGGGCTGACAGTTAACGACGGTACATATTGTGAATAGAAAGATCATGCCATGAATCTTATGGCCTGTGCCTATTGAAGCCCCAATATTTCGCAAACAAGTTTCAAATTTCATGGAAGCAATTGTCTTAGCTAAGCCATTATAAAAGGAGGAGAAGGTCACAGAGAGAAGAGGCCGAACAATAATCAATCACTAACACCCATCATACTTTTAGCTTTGTACTATATATTTTTAGATAGTTTTTAGCATCATTTTTAGCTTTATAGCCTTTACGATCTTGTATCTTGCACATTCAATTAATCAAATACTTGTTATTTCAATTTCTTTTCATCTTTTACATTCTAAAAAACTATGATAAAGGAGCTCGAGGATCATTTATTATCATTTGAAACTTAGTGTCTCTAGCAAGCCTGTTATTTTTGTTATTCACAATGAACAATGGCTCACAAGTGTCTAAGGAAACTTGTGGCTTGTGCTAAGATGGTAAGTACCTACTGAAGCTTGTATTTTAATAAAAAAATCTCTAGAGTGATTTTAAGAATGGATGTAAACCAAATAATCAGATTAAACTAAGATAAATCTTATGTATATTATCTTTGTCTCCAAACTCTTTATAAATAAATCTTATGTATAATATCTCAATCCCTAAACTCTTTACATTAAGCTTATTCATATATTGCATAATCTCTTGGTTCTTGTATTTAAAAGATTTACTTGATTCAAAAAACTTTGTTTTATTTGAACTGATTTAATTATCAGCTTTGAAAGAATTTGAGCAAACTTGTTTTTGCTTTTTCCTCTTATAAATAAGTTTTGTAAAGAATTTTGATGTGCATTTGTTTATATACTTGGTTTAGTAATTCATCTTATATTTGTTATCTTTCAAATGTTTTGATAAAACCTTACAACATAAGTATTTTGTGTGAACTTGTGCTAAACTTTGTAAAAAAGTTTTGTTTAATAAAAAAAAATTTTAAACAACCAATTTACCTCCTCTTGAGTGTAGTTATCTGGCCTAACAAAAGCGTTTTAATTTCTTTAATCCAAAGATAATTTCAAGGGTGATTTAATAGATTTTTAAATCATTCTCTCATCTCAAGTTATAAATTTCAAGGGTTCAAGTAAAAAATAAAAAAAAAATTTCATTTCAATAAAATATTTACATCCATGATCCTTATCTTATTCTTTACATAAAAGGAATCTTCCAATTATATTCAAAGCTTAAATCTTTCAAAAATAATAAACAATGCTTCATAAGGCATGAGGCAAATCGCATGATTGGCCTTGACACAGCAAAGGCCATGCCAATTTGGTCATTTGACTATTTCTTTTCCGGACAATCACGGAAGTTTCAATATGTAAGAACTAGGAAGCTAACATTCCATAATCTAAAATTATAAATAATTTAAAATAAAATTATGTGTATTAATAAAGTTCAATAGCATTTTACAAATTTATTTATTTTTAAATTAATATAAACTTTTAAATATACCTTTTATTTAACATAATTTTAAAAACAAGGCTTGTACATTTACCTTTATTACATATTTAATATATTTTTATTCAATTAAATAAAGGCATGTAAATTTTGATGTGTTAATAATATTAATAATAAAAATTTATATAAATAAATAATTTTTATATAGTAATTTTGATTTAATTAAAAATAAGTATCTTAAATATATAAATTATTTTATTAATTTTAAATTTATAATCATTTTAACTCTCTCTTCTCTCATTAAAAAGATAATATTAAAAAAATATTATTAATAAAATTTTATTTTTTAAATTATTTTATATTTTAGGATAATAAAACTTTTTTGATTTTGTTTTTTACATTTTGTTTCATAAGAGGACACCCTAACTAGTCACTTGCGAGACAGTGACTCTTCGTGGATCCCATCTTTCAAGCCTGCCGTCGGCCAAAAACAAAAAAAAGTAATAAAATATCAAAATTTGTTAAAAAATTGAAGTTGCTTTTTGCCTTTTCGATCTCTGTGTGAAGCTACGCATAGCACATGTAATCATAACGTGACGGTAATCTCGCTCCTCCTTCCCTTGTGCATGTGCTCTCTCTCTCTCTCTCTGTCTGGCACTCCGAAAAACCAACTGTTCCTAGTGACTACCACAAGAAGCATTCCATTGCAGAAAATCAAGGGGACCTTAAGATCTTCCTCTACTTGGCGTTCAGCCCAAATTCTTCTCGCTTCACCGCTCAATCCGATCCAATCCACCAATGAAGGCCGGCAATGCTCTAAATCCTCTCATCACTTTCGAGCACAAGAGGTACTTACTACACTTCTTTCCTATAGTGTCAATCCCATCTTTGCTCTCTCCTCCAAGCGTCTCTAACTCCTTCAATTCCTCTAGTATCCCTTTTCCATAGGATTTTCTGTTTTGTGCTCTCTCCATCTGTTAGATCCATCAAGAGTTAACTTCATCATATTGGGTTTTTTTCTATTTTTGATTTTAATTTGCAATTTGCTTGCACCGCTTCGTTTTCCAAGGCATTTATGCACCGACTTAGATGTGGAACTTCAGATTTCTGCAATTTGATTTGCTTCGTGGTTTTGGGTTTTCTATTTAATTACTGTATTTTGAAGACCGATCTTGCGTTGATTTGGTTTTTATGTTGACGGCTACATTTGGATTGAATTCTTGATGGGGAAGGTCGAATGTATTGTTTTCGTAATTCTTCATTCTTAATAATTGGGAACTGCACTGAGGCAATGCCGCACATTATGGGAAGTGGAGTGTGGGTTTTAGGCGAAATATGCTGTTGTCTAATCTAAGCACCCGGATGGCAAGTAATTTGAGCTGAGTTGCACTTCGATTCTTTCCCCCTTGCTTTAATTCTTGATAAGGTGCTTGTAAATCTCGTCGGATTCTTCTCTTGATAATCAATCTCTGTAATGCATTTTATTATGTTTTATTTTCTGGTTTATTTTCATTATTCTAAATTCGTTTATGACTGATTCGTAGACATTAATACCTGGTGGTGTAAACAGGGACGCCTATGGGTTTACCGTGCGACCTCAGCACCTGCAAAGATACCGTGAATATGCGAACATATACAAGGTTTTATCATCCTTCATTCCGTTTTTGTCAGTCTAAAATTTTACTGTTTTTGTGGAAAGATCGTATAATGTCATGCGCATTTCATTTTCTGAGTTGAAATGCTTAACAGAACAGCAGATTCAGACATCTGAAATTCTTGATTACATGTTAATGTGAATTGTTATTCCATGCAATGGGATATATGTTTTCTTTGGAGTGGAAGATTTTGGTGTGTAACACTTGTGAATTGTACTTTCAGGAGGAAGAAGAAGAAAGGTCAGATCGATGGAAATCCTTCCTAGATCGGCAAGCAGTATCTGTTCAAGTGGTTGGAAATAACCTAAATTTTGAGGAAAATGACAATGTCTTGCAGGCTGAAGCTGGAGAGAAAGAAGCCTCAGGGAAGGTTGTTAATGGATACGAGTCTAGCCATCAGAAACCTGATTCTGATAATACAGTTGATAATGGAAGTAAAAAAGAGGAGTTACAAGCATCTGAGGCAGCCAAAATTCATAGAGTTGAACTATGGACAGAGATAAGACCATCACTTCATGCTATTGAGGGTATGATGAGTAATCGTGTAAAGAAGTGTGTTGAAAGAAACAGGAAGAATGCATTGAGAGATGAACAAATGTTTGGAACTGGGAAACCACTATCTTATACTGATCAGGCAAAATCACAAAAAGGAGCATGTGAGGAGGACTCTGATGATGAGTTTTATGATGTAGAGAGGTCAGACCCTAGTCTAGATGTTCCTTCAGCTGATAGTTTGAATGCCTCTTCCAATGGTATTGCTGGTGATGCAACACCACTAGAGTATTCATGTCCTTGGAAGGAAGAGCTGGAAGTTCTTGTTCGTGGGGGAGTGCCAATGGCACTTAGAGGAGAGGTATTCATTATATTATTTGGATAACTTTATTGTGTTCGTTTGATAGAGCACAATGGCATCGTGCAATTCATGTAGCCGACCCCACATAGTGAGCTAAGGTTTGTTGTTGTTGTTGTGTTCATTTATTCCCAGTGACTTAGCCACTTGTTTGTTTTGGTGCTTTAGCTTTGGCAAGCTTTTGTGGGTGTAAAAGCAAGACGGGTAGAGAAGTATTATCAGAGCCTGCTAACTCCTGAGAATGATTTTGGGATTAAATTGGATCAACCAAGTATGCATTCAACTGATAAAGACGGGAAAGAAAATGTAGATTCTATTTATGCACCAGAAAAATGGAAAGGGCAGATTGAAAAGGTCTTTACCTACAATAATTCACCTATCGTTGTTGTTGTTGTTGTTGTGTGTGTGGGTGTGCAAGTTTTTTATTGCTCCTAATCTTATAGTAGAGTCCCTCAACTTACAATCTTTTGTTGTTTGTGCAGGATCTCCCTCGAACATTCCCTGGCCATCCTGCTCTGGACGAGGATGGTAGAAATGCTTTGAGGCGATTACTTACTGCATATGCTAGACATAATCCTTCTGTTGGTTATTGCCAGGTCTTTGCTTGAAGAAATAGTTATAAGTTTTATTTATCCCTGTTATTTTTACATAGGCTATGTGGTTATGATGGCTTCTGTGTCTTCAAAGACATAACTGTTTGCAAGCTAAAGAGATGTCTAAATGGAACTTGTGAATACTTTAGTGAGCTGACAAGACTTAAAGCCACTTGTTCACATTGGCCAGTTTCCAATGGTATTGAGAATTTGAGATGTCTGGATGCAATTTGTTAACATCTAACAATAACTGGAATTTGTTCTACCTTGCACTAGTTGCTTTCATTGATGCTTAAATTTCATTATTTTTGAATGACGAGTCAGAGAATCCAATGTTAATATAGATACGATTGGTTCTGCGAAAAGGAGGTCAGTTTGGGCAACTGGAAAATGGTTATTGCTTTTCTTCAACAAAATGATTAGAGCAGTGGGATAATGGCTGACCGTAGAAATAGTTGGAGATGATCATTTTGTATATCACCTTCAGGAGCTTACGTTGTCACTTGCTATCACCTTAGTATTAATTACTTGAAAACTTTGCATCTATCTTTCTGTTTGTATGATTGAATATTAGAGCAAAACATTTTGGCCTTTTGAGATTCAGGAACAGGAAGCTTGTACGCACCGGCATCATGTTTGATTCCATAATATATCTGTTTAAATACAAAAGGACTAAAACTGCCATAACAATCTGTCATCATGGCGTCAAAGAAATATAAAGGTTTTTGGCTTGGCATGTGACTTTTTTCTCTTAATCAAGTTGGCGAGTGGGAGTTATCCAGATTTAAATAAATCCTCTGACCAACATTTGCACTAAGGTTGCCGACGTCACCTGACTAATACTTTGCATAATGTTTATTGTTATCAAAGGCACTAGGGCATTTGCACTTGCTTGAGGGCAGAGGTGAGGTTCTCTAGAGCTCCTTGCCTCTGAATTTCATGGTGCAATGCCTTCAGGGATGGGCTCATCTTTAGTTTTGAAATGCACACCTTTATCCAAGGCACAAGGTATGGAGGTCAGCACCTCTATTTTCATGTTATTTTTTTCCTAGACTCTTAGTGTCGTATAAGAAAGTAAAGAAAGAGAGAGATAAAGGGGAAAAGACAGGAAGCAAAGGGAAATAGAAAAAGGGAGAGATAGATGAGAGAGGAGAGAAAACAGGACACAACTCAGTCTGTCATTATTCTCATAAGCCTTTGATTACTAGCTAGCCCAACCCCTCTGTTTATAACCTAATACCCTTAACCTTTATTAACTAACTAATCCTAACTACTGGTTACCCCTTAAGTAGCTCCCTCTTCATTTATTCATTACGTAGCCCTGTTATGATGTGAAAATAAGTAAGCTGCACAAAATGGTTTTCTTATATCAATTTAATTTACGGAGTATCAACTAATATTGAAAAGCGGGGTCATGTTCCTTCTTTTCTATTGATGACGGTGGCCATAAGTTTGTTAGAATTTGCTGGGAAAGTTGCTGGGAAAGTTATGAGGACCGTGGCATAGATGATTCTGAAAAATTTGACATGGGTTTCCTTTCGCTTTTGTATGAATACTCAGGTTGCCTCACTAATTTTGGGTCTAAGAATGTATAATCACAACTCTTGAAGATATACTATTTTATTTTCTTATTCTTGATTATTTAGTAATTTTGATAGTATTATGATTCAAAATTTCATATTAGAGTATGAACATATTTTGGTCAGGGAAAATGAATCTTTATCACTCAGTCTCTCCTCATCAGGATCTGTGCATTCTTTGGCAGCATCGTGTATTCTATTTTTCTATTTCGCATCAGTTCCTTGTGTATAGATAATTGTTTTAACTGTTTTAGTTCATTTCACCATTGCAATGTGTATGATTCATGTATATCAATGTGGCAGTTAAATGGTATAAACAAGAATCTTCTACATTTATATGCATATGTACCAAGAATGACTCATGCTATACTCAGGATTCGTGACAGCTGACCTTCTGACTTAGCTTGTTGGAATCTTTTACATTGCAGGCTATGAACTTTTTTGCTGGTCTATTGCTGCTTATGATGCCTGAAGAAAATGCCTTTTGGTAGGTACAAAGATAGATTATTGATTGACTTTTCAGAATATATGAAGTCTGACTGTGCTCCTTCCATAGTACTGACTATAGGAAAAAATCAATATCACTGGTTTTTTCCCCAATAAGCACTCTTTCCTGAATTGATGTCTGACTAATCGCTTCAGGCCTGCACGGCATCTAACAGCTTTGTTAAGCATATGTCTTAATATTTATACATATTTATCCCCAACTGTGATTTTTCTCAGGACCTTGATGGGAATTTTAGATGATTATTTTGATGGCTATTACTCTGAGGAAATGATAGAGTCTCAGGTGGTGTTTTCTATTTCATTCCATTCCATGTATTCATTAGCAAATTCAACAACGCATTATGAGTATGATTGCCGTTGGACATTTATTATATTTTCACTTAATTAGGTGGACCAACTTGTTTTTGAGGAGTTGGTGCGGGAGAGGTTTCCCAAATTGGGTTTGTACATTGTTCTTCACTTTTATCTCTCCTTGTGGACTTAGTTTTCAGTTTCATTGTTGATTTCTTGTGTCAATTTTACTTATTGTGCAGTCAATCATCTAGATTACCTGGGAGTGCAGGTGGCATGGGTTACTGGACCATGGTTTCTTTCCATATTCATGAACATGCTTCCTTGGGAAAGTGGTCAGGTTTTATGCTTTAGCTATTGAATTGTGTACCATATCAGTCTTGTCTCATGATTTGTCTTAAAAAGTTACTCATACATCACATCATTGTTCTTCATTAAATAGAGTTATCTTCTGATTTATTATAAATATTTTGACTTCAGTTCTACGAGTCTGGGACGTGCTTCTTTTTGAAGGAAACCGTGTCATGCTATTTAGAACCGCGCTTGCTTTAATGGAGCTATATGGTACTGGGTAGAAAATTGCATTTTTATACTTTTATAACTTTTTTCTGGGGTCAAATATTTTTATGGATTTTTGGGGGAAAAAAACCATTGACACAGGTTTTTTCATTGTAATACTTATTTTCACTCTGTTTATTTTAGGCCCTGCATTGGTAACAACAAAAGATGCTGGAGATGCAATAACTTTGCTTCAATCATTAGCTGGTTCCACATTTGATAGCAGTCAGCTTGTGTTGACTGCTTGCATGGGTTACCAAAATGTAAATGAAGTCCGATTACAAGAACTTAGAAATAAACATCGACCAGCTGTAATAGCTACAGTTGAAGAAAGATCAAAAGGTCTTAAAGCTTGGAGGGATTCTCGGGGTCTGGCATCTAAGCTATTTGGTTTTAAACATGATCCCAAATCAACGACAGAGACAGATAAAGCAGAGCAATTGATTGATGGTAGTTTATCACGTACAGAATCTGGTTCCACTAATGCAGATGAGATTATCATTAGCCTGACAGGAGATGGTGAGATAGATACTGTTCCGGATCTTCAAGAGCAGGTTGTGGTGCCTTTCCTGTTATACAACTGCCCTGATTATATTAGATGATAATGAAGTTAAATGTTGTTGTATGAATCATATTATCATGTCTAGATTCATGTTTTCAGTATATTTTCTGCAATCGAATAGTGAGTGTTTCCCTAAAAATTTGATTGAAATTAGAGCATGCCTATGAAGTGATGATGTGCTCATATGTAAGAGCTCCATGTAGGTAGCATGGTTGAAGAGTGAACTTTGCAGATTGCTAGAGGAAAAAAGATCAGCTGTTCTCAGGTACTTGCTAGAGGAAATCATTTTTTTTCTGCATATAATTATTGGAAGTTTGTCTCAACTACTTTTGCTGCTTTTGTGCATGTTTGTGTCCCCTATTTAGTGGCTGATGTTCTGGATTTTTGTCTCCATGACTTTGCTTGACATGTGGCTTATTTCATGGGATACTAATAGCAAATATTTTGTCAATTCATATATTTACTGATTTTTATGGGAATTGGCAAACTTGTTGCCATGGTCCCTATAAATAGCTTGCAATTTTATTTGAATTAATTAGCTATTCTAAGCTTTGTTATTCTCTAAAATTGTATGCTTTTGATTGGGTGGAAGGATTTATAGATTTTGGTAGGTAGTGGGGGAAGTTAAAATCCAAAATTTCAGTGTTAGAAATTTTGTATATTATTTTTAGAATCTGAAGTTTGGGCTTTGTTGTTAGTGTATATTTTTTAGCCTCACTGCCCTGGTAGTTGGTTAGTTCTTTATTTTTGGTGTCAGGGTTTGAACATTTCCATGATAGTTGGAATGATTATGTACTCCATATAATATTAACTCTTCTAATATCTGTTTCAGAGCAGAGGAGCTTGAAACAGCGTTGATGGAGATGGTCAAGCAGGATAATAGGCGACAACTGAGTGCCAAGGTATATTCTAATCCCCAAAGGCAGTTCTGTTTTTCCCATCATAATGTGTTTGTGTGGTAGGACTTCCATTGTGATTTGTTGCTTTGTTCAGCTTGCTATCGTTGCTAAACTAGTCTAGCACTGGAACATGGCCCTATAAAATAACCAGAAAAAAAAAACTCCTATTTATGATTTTCTTCGCTAAAAATTGTAAGGCATTTTTAATCAAATCTCTTTCCCAAATAAAGTAATTATTTATTTGAAAACTAATAATATTTTTTCATATTTACCTTTATTTAATAGAGAGTTTTACTCTAAAATGAATATAAAGTAATTTATTCATTCATTAGGAGTACTTTTGAAAAAAAAGTAATAATTATACTTTGGAACATTAAAAAACGTCTTATATTTTTGAACATATAACTCAATAAAAAATACCTTACATTTTTGAACGGAGGGAGTATATCAATATTAATAAGCAAGGCAGTAATTTTAAATGATTTTAGGCTTATTTTAAGGCATCCTACATAAAAAACCCGGACAATACCTGAGTTTGCATATTCCACTAGATACTAAGATATGAAATGACATGTGTCAATGCCAAATTGCCGTTATTGATAATCCCTAATCAAATCCTAAATTAGCTAATTACCTAAGTGCGGACCTTAATACTTAAGTAAATTATTAATAATTAATTTGCCTTTTTATTTTGCATTGGAATTGGCATATAGTAGGCCCTTACCATTGTTTTCAGATTTTTGGGTAAAGAAAAATAATTACTGGAGCCAGGGCTCATGAATCTATGAAGGTATATGGTTGAAAGGATCTTTGAAGATATGTAATTTCCTATTACATATTTGGTGAGATTATTATGTGATACCCAAGCCGTAGTAAGCATTGCAAAGAATTTGGTCCATCATGACAAAACTAATTATGTTGATATTGAGTATTGACTGGTATTTTATCAAAGAAAAAAGTAGAACATGAAATCATTGAGATGATTTATGGCTTATTTGTTTAAACTTAAAATAAGTAATTTTTTATACTGTTTATAGATTTTATGAAAAGTAATTTACTCTTTATGGATTTTTTGAAAAGAAAAAATCATTCCAAGGTTACATTTGATTGTTATAGAAATATGATTTTTTTTTTCTAGATTTTGATTATTTTTGAAAATTTAAACAAACATTATAAAATTTTTCAAAAGTGTTTTTTTTAATAAAAAAAGATGAAACAAAAGGACTCTTGCGACACATCATCTAACAGTTGGTGTTCTTACCAAAGCTGTTATAAGAACCCACTTTGATGCTCATATATCCAAGATGCGAATGATTTTTATGTACTTCTAGCTTGAGGGGAAGTGCGGACATACAAAGTATTTCAAGTTTTTTCTGGTGTTATTCCAAATGTGTTAATGCTTAAGAGTATATTTGTATATTTATTTTAGTTCCTGGGACATCTTTGAAAAATGGTCTCTGTCTCATGCCTAAATACAGCTAGTTAAAGGGAAGGGAAGATGGGAATTTCCAACTAATATTATGAGATGCTTTGTGGGGAACTTAAGTAGGTTGTTCTTCCTCTTCTATAGCTAGCTGTTGGTGAGGGTTTTTCATATTAAGAATTGGTCAAACTGGTCACGTATATTTTTTTTTTTTTAAGTTTTAATCCATGTTTCTAAACTCAAATTTATGCATATTTATACTTAATGAGCATTGGGAAGGGAAACAAAGAGCAAGTATACAAAAAATATGTATATATGTATGTATTCTAAAATTATACATTATTAAATAAGTATATAATTTATGCATATTTTTACTAGGGGTCCTGAGGACTAGTCAAGAACCATTGAACCGGCCTTGATCTGATCAAAACTGGTAGAATCGGTGGTAGAATCAGTTGAATTGGAGATATGATTTTTTGGAAAAATCAATCATTTGATCCCTATAGATTTTAACTTTATTAAAACTTAGTCCTTCAACTTTGATTCTTGCAACTCATTTCCTATAGTTTTGTCTATTTAAAATGTTGGTCCTTACATTTTTGAAAATAAAATTATAAAGAATAAAGTTATTACTAAAGTTTAGGGACTAGTGTGTTTTTTTTTTTTTTTTGGGACCAACTTGGGACTAGTGTTTTAAATGGCTAAAACTATAAGCATTGAGTTGCACTTAATTAAAGTTAAGGGATTGAATTACAATTGAGTCAAAATATAAGGACTAAGTTGTGTCGAGTTAAAGTTGAGGAATTGAGTTGTAATTGAGTTAAAAGTATAGGGACCAAATGATTAATTTTTTTTCTATTTTTTGTTTTTATTTTTAATTTTAATCCATGTTTCTAAACTACAATTTATGCATATTAATGCCTAATAAGAATTGGGAAGTGAAAAAATGATCAAATATGCAAAAGATATGTATATACTTTTGTATTCTAAAATTATAAATTATAAATTATGAAATAAGTATATATGTTCTGTATAGAGAAGATGAAGTAATATACTCCTCCGGTTTTGTATATTAGTCACTTTCTAGAAGCATAATTTGGTCCACTTTATAAGTCATTAGTTGTTGGGATTGTTTTGTTTCATTTTTTTTTTTTGGCCAAAGTTTTGTTTCAAATTGAAATCTCCAAATTACCTTGAAAAGTAAGAAAGAGAAAACAAAAAAATAACATTATATTATGTGTTTGCTTTTTGCTTTTTCCCTTGAGGGTTATATTTGAAATTTTACTTACTTTTATTCCTTGCACTTTTGTTGTATTGGTATTGACGAAGCTAGTAGAAATGACTTATAAATAGGACCGGAGGGAGTATTGATGAATGTTGCCTTTCTTTCTTATTATATTTTATTTTTTAGATTTACATATTCACTACTCTTATTATGGATGGTTATTCTTTTATTTTAATCATATATGATTTAAAATATATTAATTTACTGATGACCAGTTCAACCATTATTTGACCCTGATCCAACCATTGAACCATGAAATGGTGTCTTGACTGGTTCGATAGTTAGTCCAATTTTCATAACATTATTTATGACAAACACGTAGATTGATGCAACAATCATCTTCATCTTAAAAAATCTTGGGCAAAATATGAGATCCCCATATCAATTGACAATATCTGCCCAAGAATTAACTTTTTTCTGCATGCGATTCTTTACATGTTGCCAAATCCTGCATAGGCATTGTATACATGACCTTTGGTTGTGGCAATGATAGTTTGACCAGGTTACAAGCCATAGGCTGTCAAAAACGTTAGTTTAGATGATTTCTTGGTGTCCGAGTTTTAACTTTTTTTTTTTTTTTTGAGAGTTGTAGAACTCACTGCATGTGGTTCTCATCATTGTCAGGTTGAGCAGTTGGAAGAAGAGGTCTCTGTGCTTCAGCAGGCACTTGCTGATAAGCAAGAGCAGGAAAATGCTATGCTTCAGGTATCAATTTTGTTTGGTTTCTTATTTACCTTCTTTGGGAAAAATAATCGCTTGCAAAGTTGAACGATTTATTGCTGGTCTTCTAGGTTCTGATGCGGGTAGAGCAAGAGCAGAAGGTCACTGAGGATGCTCGTAGGTTTGCAGAGCAAGATGCAGAAGCACAAAGATATGCTGCCCGAGTGCTTCAGGTTGCCTTTTCCCCCTCATACATAAATTTTTATTTTAAATTTAATTTAATTCATCTGTTGTTGCCTTACAATTCATGTTGTGTGGTGAGCATGGAAAAGAATTTACTTAACATACACTTGTTAAAATACTGTAACTACCTATTTATACTAAAGAGTTTGCTCAAGTAACAAACAGCCTGGTTGCAGTTTTACTTGCACTCCCGGCTCCATATGAGCATATGTTTAATCTCCTTGACTAGATCTCTCCCTGGTTCTATCTGACTCAGAGATCCCTCTTTGTTTAACAGCTTTACGTGAGTCATTTTCACAGCACAACGCGCCCCTCTCCTAGCTCCCATGCGTCTTTAAACCCCATTAGGCATGGCTATAGTTATACTGATTAATGCTCTAGGAACCTGTCTAGAGACCCCAGGAAATACAGAATAGGTTAGGGTAGAAACTTGGAAACACAGAAAATATGATCAGCTAAAACCCTAGTCCCTAGAAGAACTAGTTTTTAGATCCTTACAACTCAGAAGTATTCTATCAGGAACACAGAAGCTACAAGTATAAAACTTGCAAATGAATTCAATATTATTTATACCCTTGAGGAAAACTGAATGCAACTTAACTTGTTCATTAAATAAACAAAGTTTCTAATCCTAAATGACTCTAAAAGATTAAAAAATATATATATTCTAAAATATTCTAAAGATAAGAAGGATAAGATGCCATCTATCTCAATTTATTCTAGGATATAATATAAATATTATATCTTTAAGATCTTCATTTGGCGCCCCATAAACTTAAAAAGTATATCCAATGGACTTTACATGATAATAACACTTAATGGATAATCCAAAAGATTTAATTGAAAATCCTAATTAAATAAATAAAGCACAAAAATAAACTAATATAAACCTAACTAATCATGACACTTCGTCCTTGAGCATCGTAATTCTTCACGGGCCTTCTTTAGTTATTGGACCTCTGACTTGTTCACCTCTTGTCATGTAAGTGCCACATAGGATGCCGTGTGGAATAGGATCTCGACCTCCATCATTATACATTTAGGCTATGCTATCCCAATGTTGAACATGAATCCTTGTCTAACATCCTTTGTTATCTTTACTAACCCTACTGCAACCCTCTATCCTTTCCTTCAACCCACAAGCATTGTCATCTTGTGGGTATCCTCCAACTGGACTGCGTTGAGACAAATGCTTGTCATCTCTGTGATCTTGATCATAGCTACAATGCTGCTTCCTTCAACAATATTGTCATTCCTTGACTTCCCACAATCCCACCTTCCAACAGATAATGACAAATAAGATCTCCCATTGCACACCTTCTCTCATCTTCTACTCAGACCCCATTCAATTCATCTTGTAATGTCTGTAAAATAAAAGAATTTTATGTTGGAAGAAGGGAATCTTCACGTTGCTGTAACCTCATCTCAACTCCTGGGCACTTGGAGTGTATTTTCATCACTCATCTTGCACACTCCACGCATGCTTGAGTAACAGAGACTCCTAGAGAAATGTGTTGCATTAGTCAATAATCGTTCATTCAAGACAAGCCACATGGATAACTTGCAAAACGTTGTGAGACATTTAGTCGCCACATACTTCTCCAAACTTAGATCACATCCATTTGCTTGTCTTTGACTAGGCTATTTTGTTATAAGCCAATTTAACAAAGAAGATACCATTTGAAGATTATCTATATCTAATCTTATCCTGATCCCTTTTACCGTTGATTCTCAAGTCACCAATTCCCTTGAGCACTGACCTTAGGAGGTGTTCAAAACTGTTCCAATTCCAGTCCCCATTTTTTGACATAACTGCAGTAATGAACCATCCTTAGCATCCTGTGGAATATCTTGTATGGCATATTTCTCTAGCTCATCTAGATGAGGCATCCACATGTCTTTCCAGAATTTAACTATCTTTGTTTCTCCAAAATTCCCAGAGACTCCCTTCAATGTGTTTTCCTGGCATTTTGTTGATCGCTGCCCATACACATGACCTCTCCTGTGATTATTGTGTGGAATGATATCATTTCCACACCTATTCTTTTAAATGATAATTCTCACCCATAATTTTTCACTTCTAGTGATTAAATCTCCCATCCCAACTACATCATAAAAGCTTTGTTTTGGAGCTTGGCGTGTCTTAGAACTAATCCTCCTGAATTCCTTCGTGATCGCACCTTGTCCTGACCAACCAGGCATGACTTCCTCTCACTATTCGTCCTACCCCAAAGGAATGACCTCTTCTTTCCTTAACTTCCTCACAGCATGAAGAGGGAAGGGGTCTAGTCTACATTGCATAGATAGGAATAGTCATTACAGAAGCAACAAGCTTGTGTTTACCGGCTAAAGAAAGGGTGTTCATCTTCCAGTTTGATAACTGGCTACTAATTTTTTCAATCAATGGTTGATATAGTTTGACAATTTTTTATTCTAGTTTATTGTTTAGGGGTTTAAATTAAGCTTTTCTTTTAAGTGGTTATTTGACACCCGTTGTATCTGGTCTTATGAACATCTTGCATTCATTTAATTCTTTTATGTTGCCCCTCCTTTTGAGTGATTACTTTTATTAGTTGTTTTGAGAACTGTCCTCTTGGACTATTGAAATATTTCCTTTGGTACTATTTATAAGACATCTTCTAGAAGTAATTTTGGGTCCAAAATATAGGCACCTTGCAATAATTAAACCACTTTTTTCAATTTTATTTTTTCTTGATTAGCATGAAGATATTTAATGTAGTTGTATTATTATTTAAAGTCAATGGTAAAGATAAAAGTACATCTCACTTTTTTATGATATCAAGAAAAAAAAATTAATTTTTTTAAGATGCGTGAAACAGTTGAAAGTGTCTTATAATAAAAACCCGAGGGAGTATTAAATAAAAGTAACCAATGTTTTCTTTCTTCCTTTGGTGAGAAATCGTTGTCTTAACTATCAGTTCATGGGAGCCAAACGTGGTTGGAATAACTTGAACGGGCTCTTACTGTGGGACCCATAGGAATGATTCTGATTAAACTTAGCAAACTGGAAATCTTATCTAGACCCCTTTCTTTTATGGTTTTCTGTGGATATGTAGGCTTTGATGTTTAGCATTTGATGGGACCACACTAGTGGCAACTTGACAAAACTGCTTGATTAAACTGCCAAGCAAATCAATTTTCTTGGAAAGTTCAAGTGTTGTCAATGTAATTGGGAAGTCAAAGTGTCATGTCAAAAAGTTAATATTTCCCCTCAAACGTTCTCTGCAATAGTTTCAATTTTATTGACAAGGCTAATGGACTTGAATTTTAAAAATGAAGTTTCATTTTCCTATTAGGCCAAGGTCTTACATTTTCATCTTTATTTGTCCTAGAAATGATGCTTGCAATTTTGGCCATTCTTTTCAGATTTCTTTTTAACGGTCCTTTCACTATCCCGCCCCTAGGAATGAAGTTTCATTTTCACATATTGTTCAGATTAGTTACTTTTAGGTGCCTCATTGTGTCTTGTTTTATTCTATTTCTCTATTTGGTAAACTCTACTTGTCTGTGTCTTATGTCATATCTTTGTCAATGCTTCACTGGATTGCCAAGTTATGTTGTTGTTCTTGTAACAAATTCCAATTTACGCATATTATTCTCAGGAAAAATATGAAGAAGCCAATGCTGCACTTGCTGAAATGGAGAAGAGGGCAGTTATGGCGGAATCAATGCTTGAAGCCACATTGCAGTATCAATCTGGCCAAGTTAAAGTGCAAGCATCTCCACGGTGTGTCAAGTTTGCCAAATATCTTGTTCTCTAACCGTGTTTTTATGGTTAAAATTTGTCTTCTTTCCATTTTTTTTTGGATGAAATTGAGTTCAACCTTGGACATGTTATCAAACATCTCTTTCCATGAGAATAAAGTTGGGAATAGATGCATCCTTTAAATATTGGAAAGGATATCCAAGAGTTGCTGCTATACCTTTGATCGTAAACAATGCACTCGATTTTCTTCACCCTGATTCTTTCTTGCTTTATAGGTCTTTGCAGTCCAATTCCGAAGTATCACGAAATAATCAAGAGCCAATGCCAGATGTGCCTGCTAAGAGAATAGGTTTACTTTCTCGTCCATTTGGCCTCGGTTGGCGTGATCGAAACAAGGTTAGTCTATGCATTAAGCTCAATATTTTTAGTCAGGTACACTGAATTAAATGGAGCGAAAAGAAGAATGACATAAAATAATTTTGTAGATGAAAAATGTCTTTTACCTTTTAATGAAAGAAATAATTTTGTGAATGAAAATTCACCTAGCACTTGGATCAATTGGTTAGGGGGTTGGTTTAGCTTAGTTAGAGGTCTCAGGTTCCAGTCTTGGACATGTACCAGTAAAAGAGGTGCTTTCAAACTGCTGACTGGATTCATTTGGGTCTAAAGCCTAGGATGCAGGAGTGAAAGCACGAAAAAAGAAATAATCAAAGTCAAAAGTTCTTGTTAAGTAATGATAATTGAGATATAATAAACTCTGCATATCTCAATCTTCAAGTAAGAGAAAAGACTATCTTTCCCTTTTTTTTTTTTTTTTTAACCAGCAGGGTGATCAAATTATTTGTTGCTCAGGGAAAACAAACTAATGCAGAAGAACCCGCAAAACCGAGTAATGCAGAAGAGCCAGCAAAGCCGAGTAATGCAGAAAAGCCAGCAAAACTGACTAATACAGAAGAGCCGGCTGAAGGAAAAGCCACCATTGAGGGACAAGGTACAAGGAGCCACCAAGAGAATAATGGCCATAAAATACAGAATGATTAGGAAAGAAGATGTTAGGAATATATATTTTAGTCTCCTTCCCATGAAAGTTCAATGAGGAAGTAGCTTCTTGTTTGCAATTTTTGTTTAGAGCGAACTGGTAATTCATTCATTGTTTGTTCACTAAGATCCCATAGAATAATATAAGCGTATTTGTGAAAGGAAAAAGAAAACAGGTTGAGCTCGATTGTTACTCGACTTTCCCGTTTGTATTGGTCTGAAGGAGTGAATTTGTAGTAGCAAAGTTGTATATATATAATTATATATTTTATTAATTGAGTTTTCTGTTCCCTGGTTCTTGGCCTTTATCCCTAATGCAGTTTTCTGTGCATAATAAGGAGCTCATCATTTTATATTAATTGCAAATACATCTTTTCTTGATCCTAGCCGTCTGGTTTCTTTATCGAAACATTTCATCTCCTTCACACGGAGAATCCCTTTTTACGTCAGGGATTTCTTGAAGCAAATCAGTTTTTTTGGTCGAAAAAGCAAATCAAATCAGTGGCACGAGGCATCTCGTTTTATATCGAACCCAGAAAAAGAAACACACCAGTGAGTGACAGAAAAGAAGGGCAGTGAATTTGCCACCAATTTACAATTTGAAATGACATGTCAAAGAAGAGTAGGAACTTGTCTGCCATTTTGATTTTTGACAAAATAAAAACTTTGTCACCAATTTAAAATTTAAAATAAAACGTATAAACTATAGTGACTACGTAAGAATAGATAATGACAACTTTTATTAGGCAAATAACTAAAATCTAATAGTAAATTACAAGTATTTTTCTATCATTTTTTTATTAGCAAGTACAACACATGGAGGATAGCTTCGACTTAAGAATAAAGAATGTCAACTTCTCTTAATCAAATATCTAAATCCTAATAGCAATTACAAGTATTTTTTGACATTTTTTTTAATTAGTAAAAATGCACCATATCAAGGACACTGACTACTTAAAAATAAGGAATGACAACTTCTCTTGAACAAATAACTAAAACTTAATAGCAAATTATAATCATCTTTCTATCATTTTTTTTAGTCCCCAAAATGCAAGATATGAAGGACAGTAACTACTTAAGAATATGGAATGATAACTTTTCCTAATTCTTGGGCAAATGACTACAACCTAATAGCAAAAGGTGACTACATCCTAATAGCAAAAGGTACTTGTAACTTGCTATCAGGTTTTAGTCATTTGTCCAATAGAAGTTGTCATTCCATGTTCTTAAGTAGTCATTGACCTCCATATGTTACAATTGTTGATGAAAAAAATAGTAGATTGGTGCTTGTAATTTGCTATTTGGTTTTAGTCGTTTGCCCAAGAAAAGTTGTCATTCCATATTCTTAAAGATTTGGATCCTCTTCATAATCTCTCTTAATACATCTCTCCATGCTTAATCTCATCCATTCATTTAATTATTCATTTGATTTAATGGTGTTAGATTGCTAATTATGGTATCAAAATAAATATACTATTTATTTAATGATTATAATAAATAAGCATTATGAACTTACTTTCAAAAGCATTTAAGGGATTATAATAAATAATCTATTTTATTTTAATGCCATTATTAGCAATATCATACCATTAAATAAAAAAATTAAACGAATGGATGAGATAGGTATGGACAAATGTATTGAGGGAGAGTATGGAAAGGATCCAAAAGGGGTCAAGGATTTCCAAATGTTGCATTTTACATTAAAAAAAATGGCAAAAAAATACTTATAATTTGTTGTTAGGTTTAGAGCTGATAATACAAGTCAATCCATAACCTGCAGGTTGGCCTGCAGCAGGTTGAGGGGCGGGTTGGAATGGCTTGTATTTTGCGCAGGTTGAATTCCGCCAACCCATACAACCTGCAGCAAGTTGTTAGGTTAACAGGCCAACCCACAAGTAAAAAAAGTAATTTTTTTAAATTTTAAAAATTATAAATTTATCTCTTTTTATTATTTTTCATGATAAAAAAATCATGTATTCCCCTTAAAAATTAATTCTCCAAATAACAATTAAAGTATTTCTAATTAAGATATGCTTATATTACCACTTAAATATAGACTAATTTAATTTTGTGATCTTTTTGTTTTGTAGTCTTTTAGAAAACTGATCAGTATTATACATATATGAATTAATAAAAATGCTCTGTCTATCCTCTTTTCTCTTCATATTGTTTTTGCACTTTTGCTACAAAATTGATGCCCCAATTTAAAATATGAATTATTTTTTTTAAAAAATAATGATGATTTAAACTCTAACCATTAGATTACTACTCATAATACATTCAGTTCATATCACTTAAACGTTCTAATATCTTTGGTATTTGTTTTTTTTCTTTTTTGTTTAAATTAAGATAATAATATAATATATGGCTAGCACTTCATAAATATGTTTAACTTTTTAAATAAAAAGGGCAACTAAACTTTTTTTTTATTTGCTAGCTTAGGTAAAACTATTTATAAACAAGATAATTTAAATAAGCCATTATATGAATGAATCAAAGTATAATAAAATATTTTATTCATTCTTGTCTTGATCGCATTCAAATTATATTACATCACTACTTAAATATATGAGCAGTGTGCTTTTATTGTTTTTTGTCATAATTTAAACTTGAATAAATAAATATAAAAGTATCAAGTACTTAGATTGTAATTTCATGCATGCTTGCTCTAAATGCTTTACTTTAGACTCAATCTTATTTATTTATTTTGTCTACTTTTTTAAAATATAAGCAGGTTAACCTGCTGTGAGTTTAAGTTATGTGTGGTAGGCCAAAATCGCCCCGCATGTAATTGAACCTATTTTCTTTAACTGAATCATATTACCAGCTCTAGTTAGGTTTTAGTCCTTTGTTCAAGAAAAATAATCATTTCTTGTTTTAAAGTAGCTACAATCCTCCATATATTTCATTTCCATTCAATTTTCAACTGGAGCAAATTTTTGATTTCGTCAAAAATTAACATATAGATAAGTACTCTCTCCTTTTTAAATTATAAAACACTTTTAAGAAAGATTTAGCATTCCAAAATATAAGATACTTTGATAAAAAAAAAGGTTTCATTAATAATACTTTTTTACTATTAGCCTTCTTATATATTTTATCTCTTCAATATTCTTTTATCAATGGAGTATTAAATCAATGATATTTTTGAAAGTTTATATTTTTATCTTAAAAAAGTAAGGTTACAAAGTATATTTAATGAGCTTTATTAAAATGAAATTTTGTCTAAAAGTATTTTATAATTTAACACGGAAAGAGTGTTTAGGAACTACACAATAATTATTTCATGTTGTGATATTGATCATTTATATATTTTAAAAACTTTTTTTTTGTCAATGACGTTGATTTTAGGGAGAATTACATTCAACACTCTTCTAAAAAAAATTAATTGTAGATAATGATTACTAATAAGTTTCATTAAAAAAAATAAATTATATTTTTATTTTAATAATAAATCATTCTGTATTAATATTTATTTGTGATTTTTTTTAAGGAGGAGGTTGGATGTAATTTTTTCTTGATTTTATACCATTTCAATCATGACATTCGTTTGGCGCACCAAACTATAAACCCTGGGGTTTTGAATCTTTTGACCAAAAAATAGTGTGTTTTTTTCCCCCAACAACCAACCAACAGAAGCAGAGCCACCTCCTCTTAGGCCCTGTGGTTCCAGTTCGCCCGCACTCTGTTCGTCGAGGGTCGAACTGTGAATTTCGAGTGACACTGCCAGTAGATGGAGCCTCGTACTTCGAACCTGCTGGACGAGGCCATAGGGTTTCACGGCCACGACAAACCTGACCCTCTGAGTGGTCGATTCGTGCTTGTTGAAGACTGCATAGAGACCTCTGGAGCTTTCGTTCTTCACCACCTCCTCAAGCGCTTCCTCTCTTCTCATCCTGCTTCTGTCGTTATCTTCCTTGCCTTCAATCATCCATTTGCTCATTACGACCGCATCCTTAGAAAACTTGTTTGTTTCCTACTCCTTTTATCTCTTTCGTGATTGTAGGTTGCTCTGCTTTCGATTTATTTATCAAGTGCTGCCGGGAATGGTTTTGTCTCACTGTTATGAGCTAAGAGTGCAATATGAATCTATTTGGGATTGTTAAGTTATTATTGTTCCTTAATTTTGTTTTGCTGATGGGATGTCTGGGTGGAAGATGATTGAAGGAAAATGATGCCTGTTTCCCCCATTTTTTGATAGAATTCCCTGGTTCGGAGTTATTAGCAAAGAGAAGATAATAATGAAACAATTTGGACTAAACCTTCGAGGGCTTTTTAATTTCCCCAGTGTGAGGAATTTTGGAGTAGAGAATTTTTCCAAATCCAAAACATGCCCTAAGGGTTGTGGTTCGGTCATTATTTCATCACTTGATGGATGAGGTGATTGTCTTTGTGATCAAAATTGAACTTTGACCTTGGGACTGTCTCCTGAGCCATGACTACCTCTTCATTCTTTCAGGTTCAGCGCCATATTTTTTACTCGACAGGGCTAACAATGAGGAATAGATTGGCTTTGTTGTTTCATTGAATGTGAAGCAAATATGTTCTGCAAATTAATGGCTTGCGCCATCATGTTTCGTGACATGCTTTCTTTTCAATTACTGTTATAGTCATTTTAATTATATCATCACTGTCACAAGTTTGGAGAGCTATTTGCTTTGACAAGTTTAGATATCTCGTATTTCTGCTAGATCATTCTTGTTCCTCTCATGGAAGAATCTCTGAAGCTTGACCCCACTCTGTTGTTGAGAAAAAAGTTTTGTTTCTGTCAAGAAAACCTATGAGTGGGTATGTATAAGTGTTTAGAGTGGTAGAAAATTTTAGGTTTATTCCAAGAATTTAGCTGTTTACCTGAGTAAAAATTGTTATTTTTATTGTTCCATTACATCTAAGATATTACAGCAACTTGTCTTAGCAGTTTAAGGTTTGAAAATGTATACTATGTTCAACTGGTTTTCCTTGTTTAGGAGTCGACAACTTTGTGTTTAGAAGATGTGTGTAGATTTAGGCTTACAAATGCAGTGAAATTCTAGCCTCCAAATGAAGTTATTGATCAAATTTGCCAGATTTTTTTAATTTATTTTTTCATTTTCGTTCAATCATTGTTTGAAGTTATTGTCAAATTTTGATGGTCACGTAAGTGTGGAGCAGTTTGATCCATAGGTGTCAGTATTGTTCACATCTTCTACTCTATTCTTACTTTCTACATTTTGAGGAAAATCATGTTGGTGCTGAATTATAGATAAATAGCAGATAGATGAATTGTGTTACTTATTAATGGTTCTTGTTTCAGGGTTGCAACTTAGCTTCTCAGAGAGATAATAGTAGATTCTTTTTTGTTGACATGCTTATGTTGCAGTGTCCAGGTGAGAACAATGAGGTAATAATGTCTAGTTCTATTTTGTCCCCTTGATGCTTTTGATTATATTATATTCCATAGATTTAAATAATTTAAGAGTGGATCTCTGTAGAGAGAAACCAGTAGATATATCTTATTGTGATGATCTTGCCATTTATTAAATTTAGAGAAGTGATATTTGCTAAGGGGCTTCCATTACCTAAGATGGGTGTACAAGTCTGCTTAAAGACTTTTGAAATACTGGCCCCATATTCCAGTACATTGACTGGTCTGAATTTTAAATATTGCAACTATGTTTAGTCTTATCCTCAATCTATCAAAATTGTAACCTGACTCCAATTATTACTTCCTTTTCTAGTTTATAAATGTATCCTTCTAGTTACGGATATAGCATATTACTAGAAATACAAATCTTTATGAAGGCTTATAAAATGCCATTCATGTCTCCAGTCTTCTCTAGTATTGCCTCACATTTTATAGAAGAATAGCATCCCTCAAAACTGTCCTTTTTCCCAAACATTTTATGTTTTTGCTGGCTCACCCAAAACCCTTGCTTTTTCCTTCTTTCTTGCTCTTAGTTTCCTAATTTCAATTAATTCTCATAAACATATACATGAACTATCCTCCTTTCTCACCTGTTAAACCTTGACCCTTCTGTTTCTTTTTCTATAAATAAATAATGTGATCACTCTGTTTTGTATGTGCAAGAAAGAGTGGGATAAAGCATGGAGGGCAATATTATCCTTATCAAGTTACCAAAAAGGAAAAAATCACAAACTTCAAAAACTATAAAAATGAGCATTAATTCAATAGAACCATGACCTGGTCATCCACATCTCACCATGACCCCACATGCTTTCTTTTAATAGCTGTGGCCTGGGGCCCGAGAAAACTAATTACTTATTTTGTCCTTTATGGTTATAAATCTCATTCTTTTGTCTGTTATCATTTTTATAACATTGGGTTTGAATTTTCTGGACATTGCTCTTTTTCCCTGCTCTTACCAGCTTTTAGTTGTCTTGCCTCGCTTTCTGGCAGTTTATCATAAAAGACTACTCATAATAAGGATAATGTAGACAAGTTACCTTCTGATGAGAAATTGAGGATAAAATGGGCTGCATGGTATAGTTGGGCCTACTGTGCATACACTTTCCGTTTTGTTGTTTGATGACAATTTAATTATATGGGATTTTATGGTTATAGATGTTTTTCAAGCAGCAAAGGTGACCTAGCCTCAAAGCTCAATAGAAGTAATAATATGTACTATGTACTCTTTGTAGTTTGTAGGTATTGTAGGCATGTGATAGGTAATTGTATATTCATCCTCAAATGTTTTTTGCTTAAAGCAGAATCAATAGCATGTGATGTTAATATAAGTTATCTTACCTTTGGGATCACAATCAAACTGAGAAATTTCACATAAACTCTCATGGACTGGAAGAATAATAATAATTACTAATTTCAGTGTTATTTTGACTAGATGAAGGAAAGCTCGCTAAAAATTGGCTTGCTGCTTTGTTTGAGAAAATTGAAGGAGTGATCCACACATTACACCCAGACAGCAAGAATTTTGTTTCCATCATGATAGATGATGTATCCCTTCTTGAAGTGGCTGCTGATGGCTCTTCAAATGATGTTTTAGACTTTCTGCATTATTGCTTGACTTTAACATCAGAATATGTAAGACAATATCTACTTGACAACGTGTGTTTTCATGCTTTATTTTAGAGAAAATATGATTTATTCTGTGACTTCCAGTGATAAAGTTTCTTAATTGAGTCCCCTAAAAATTCCGCCCTTTCCAAATAGTTCTGCCTAGGCATTGTCGTAGTCACTTGACAGATTTGCTAATGTTGGACAAATGGAAGGCCATGTGGCTATGAAATAATGACCTGGAGATGCCCAGCTTTCCATAAAATGGCATCATTTAGGCAAATTTCACAAAGAACATTGAGATAACATAAGTCCAAGTTAACTGCCACATGGTTCCTGTCTATGATATGATTTTGCCAGACAAAAAGGATCATTTTGATTTTGAGACCAACTTGGGAAGATTTATTTCTCAAGCACCCAATTGAGAAGATAGTAATCTTCTAGGAGCTAAATTGATTTACTGTTTCTTTATATGATAGGATTCTACATTTGTTGCGCTTGATCATAAGGATATCTATTTGAATGGGGAGAGGCCGATACTTATTTTAGAAATGGAGTACCTTGCAGACATTTTGATCAAGGTTGAACCATTAGCCACAGGTTTGGCAAAAGATGTGCATGGGCAGGTATATTTTGTCAATGTAAAATTCTTATTTCAGTTATTGATTTGACTTTTTTTTCTCCGGCTGATAAAATTTGTCTCGGGTTATTTAATAACTGTATTGTTCCTGTTAAAGAAACTGATTTTGTCCGGGGATCCGTATAATATTCATGATATTGAGGAGATGGTCCATAGGACTCACGGCTTAATTTTGTTTCTCTCTTTTTCCTGTACATCCAGAAGCTCTTCAGAGATTTATGATTATTGGTGGCATTGTAGTTTGAAATGTAATTTGCCATATGATGTTCCATTATTTTTGATTGACTATCTTTCATATTGATACATTTTTATGCAGTTGACAGTGATGAACAAGGGCGCGCAAAATCCTCGAACAATCCCATCAATTAAGATACGCAATTTCCACTTCAGGATCAAGGAAAATGGTACAGAGTACTTTTATGCTGGGACCAAAACCTAATCATCATTAAAATGCACGTGCGCAGCTGTTTACTTGTGAAATTA